>NW_017728947.1:109580745-109588594 GCF_001723895.1 Crocodylus porosus
AGGTCCCTTCCAGCCCTGATGTCTATGAAATCTATGAAATCTGTGTGAGGGACATCCCCATAATCCGGGGCACGCCCAGAGGGAAGCCGGTACCTAGGCATGACTCCGAAGTGCCCGCTTCCCATTCCCTGGCCCTCGTGAACGTGCCCATGGACAGCAAGCAGGGCTGGGCAGCGTTCCTCACGCTGGGAGTCTTCTGCTCGCTCCTCTGGTGCCTTCTTCATCAGAAACAAAGGGGAGGGACAGCTCTGGGAAGCAGAGACCCCAGTGCCTCCTGCAACTGATTCTGGGATTTACACCCATGAACTGCATCCTCAGCCTCTTCCGTTTGAATCCAAGCCACAAGGAAAGAAGAGGCAATTGCCTTCATTTCCTTCTTGTCAAGAGCAAGGAATGGGTGCCGGGGTCGTATCACCGCAGCCAAACTTCCATCCAGCCTCCTCTTGAAGACCCCCAAGGAGGCCCCTCTTGAAGGGCCTGGTGCTCAAAGTCCTTCAAGTCAGCAGGGCTCCCACTGGCTTCACTGCCCTTTCAGTCAGGCTCTTTGCTGGTTATACAGATGATTTAGATTAGATTAATGGCTGTACGGATGGATCCAGAGGGGTTATGTGGTAAACTGCGCTGCTCTGCATTGCATCACTCAGGCCTCACTGGCGCTAGGGCGATGCGAGCCGTCAGTGTTAATCAGAGACCCACAAAAAACATGCAGTCCCCTAACACACACACACACAACTACAGAGTATCAGTGAACACTTGCTCAGTCCAACAGGGATGTTCTTGTGCTAGTCATGAGTGTGTTCCCAATGCAGGCATTTAAAAAAAAAAGAAAAAGCATGTGACTTAAAGATACAGCTAAATCCCTGCATAAAGCTCAGCTTTTAGCCTGGATATCCTGCAGACAACCCCACTACATTGAAGATATTTTGCTTGCAGAGCCCCAAGTTATGAGCGTGCTTTACTGGCTATATGGTAAGCTTCTCAATCCCATCTATTGACATGGCATTGCTTTGAAGACCTAACTACATGGTAGGTTAAGCAGAACGCGTGCACCTGACTGTCATCGCACCAGTTGGGAACGCGCCACAATGCTGCTCAGCACGGAGTCTCATACCATGCCCCTCACCGCTGCATTGCTGTGCCCCCTGCAACACGCAGCAAAACCTTGTGGTGGGTGAGGCAGAAGGCAATACATACGCACCTGCCTGCCCTCACACAGCAAGGCCTTGCTCTGTGCAGTCGGGGGGGACAGTGCAGGCACACAAACCCCCTCGCATCACAGTAAGGATGGGAGTCACTTCCAGATAGGTCCCTGAGCCTGTTAAGGGGGGGTGTGTGTGTGTGTTTCCCTTTGCCTACAGCAAGAAGCACCCCCCCCCCCCCAACATGACACTCACTAGACCTTCCACACGCACAGGTAAGCAATTTTTTTTTCCTGTTTTTTTTGCACCGGTCCTGGAAGCACAGTAATACCAGGTCAATGCATGGAGTGGATGGAGCACGCTCCGGTTCCACCACCCAACACCGGAAAGAATCTGCTCAATATAAACCTCCGATGGAGACAATCATCTGCCCTGGGAAAACCACCTGATTGATCATGGTGCTTCCCCTGCCAGACCTGATTGATCATGGTGTCTCCCCTGCCAGGCATGTTGCAAGAGACTCAGCCACTATGCATTATATTAGTCCAAATTCAAATGGCTTCAAATTCAAGCAGTTACATAACCTCACAGTCTATGATGCTGCCACTGCACCAAGCAAGCAAGTCTATAAATCTGTGCAGCCCTGGCATTAGGGGAAGCTTTCCCGTTGCTTGCGAGTGTTGGATAGTAGCTTCCTAAAAGCCTCCATGACAGTGAGAATGTTTCTGAGCCCGGAAGTGCTGTGCTGTAGGCTTTTGCATTGAAAGCGTATTGTAGCTGTGAAAAAGAACATCAGATGTTACTAAGGAATTGGCCGGCCATTAGGCCAAAGAGTCAGGCAGCCTGAACTAAGAATGTCGCTGGGAAGAATAGGCTCCTTATCTTTCAAATTAAAACCTGGTTGAAATAAAGAAGTGGTATTAGAAAGCCCTGTGCTGTGCCTATGCAGGATCTGTATGCACTGAGAGGAGTTCATCGAGATTTCCGGTGCTTCAGTTCAATGAACAAGGATAAATCTAATCTCTGGGTGTGAACAAAAGTATGAAGAACAGCTCCGGATAGAACAGAAGGCAGGCTCCAAATACCATGTCATATTGCAGATGATAACTTGTCTGATCCAGCTAAATATTACCTTGACTTGAAACTGTCATGTCAAATTAGAGACACAAAGTTTGCAGCATTTCGCCTGTCTGCAGCTGGAACTGGGAATTGTTGCTACTTGCTGATCTCAGTTTAAGACTGGAAGTAATGTTCCTGGAGATGAATCATGGTACATGGCAAAGGTGAGGAGCGAATGAGGCATGGGTGGGCACTAAGCTTACAGTCCTCATTTTCTGGGCCCCCAGCTCAATGTGTTGGGGTCTGCTCTGCAGAAGTGCTGAGCACATCTAGCAGCAAGTCACTGGGAACTGTGCTTTCCACAGTCAAAGTGCTACAGGAAACTAATGATCAGGGCCTGGGCATCTTAAGTTGAATACCGAGAGTCAGTGAAAAATTTTATTCTATCTCTGTGCCTCAGTTTCTCACCTGTAAATGGGGGCTATTACCCTCTCCCTCCCTACAACATCCCTCAGAGTGGGTGTTTTAAGAACGTTACCTAATGCATGTGAAACTGCATGTGAACTCTGATTAGTATAAACGCAGACTTGGGTCACAAATAAGTGTAAGGACCCTTGAAACCAGGAGTGGCCAACCTGCAGCAGGTGTGCCCCATGTGGCATAGGCAACCTCTGACTGTGGCATGCAGCAGACTGGAGGGGGGACAGGCAGGACAGCAACAGATAAGCCAGGGAGCAGAAAGCAGAGCAGTAGATCGGGCTGGGAAGGGAATCAGAGTGACACAGAGATGGTGAGGGGCTTATTTGTGGTGTGCCTGCCAAAGAGGTTGCCCCTCTTTCACTGCTTTAAAATATTCCTTATAAAATAGCTGCATAACTCATTTATGTGATTCAGAGCTTTAATTTCATAATTGCTTCACGAATCTAGGCTCTAATTTAACTTTCAGGATTGTAACCGTTTTTATGATGAATCTGCCCTTCAGAACCTGCTTGCTCTGGATATCCGTACATTTCTAGTGGTAATCTCTTCCTGAAACACGCAGTGTGAGTCTCAGGCGCAAACTCTATGCAAGTCTACTTTGGGGGCTGTACTTTTGAAGACAGCACACCCCTAATAAAATGCCTCAATACATGCACATGCTGCACCTGGTACAAAACCCTGACTGAGGCCCCCGGCTGCTACTGCCGTACAGCAACCCAGTAACACCACCAGCCCACTCCTGCTGGAAGGCTAAGAGTAGTGCTACAAAGGCTTCAGAAATAAGGTAAGGATTGTTTGTAACCTAGATACGACAGCCCTGATTTGAGCTGGCAGAAGGCAGGCTTCAGGCCATCAAACAGGTCCGCTGAAGAGAAGGGGCTCCATAATGCCCGTTCCACTTCACAAGTGGACTTGAGCTGCTTCTAAAGAAACCTGTTACAACCTTCAAGGGGCTTGGGTCAGCCTGACCAGGAGCCGTTCCAGCTCCAGAGCCAGTCTGGGCAGTTCCACCTGCTGAGTTATCCCAGCGTTGCCATTTTGGACAGAACCCAGCTGGAACGACACGTTGCCCCGTCTGGGAAAATTCCTAGGATTGGTTATTGTGGAGGTGATTTGCAGTTGCCCGCACAGGTGGAAGACTTGGGACTGCCTTTGCACCCAACTGCATGAGCGAGAGGAACGATGTGCAGTGTCTAACATACATGCAGAACTTTACTTTGCTTCTGCGGTGTTTTAGTGTGTAGGCTCATCCCATCCACTCCATGAGGGCAGAGCAGAACTAGCAGTGGCCCCTCGGGTGCAGGTGAGTTACGGCTGTGGCTACGGTGCATGTCGCATTTACTCAGAACTGTGTCTCACCTGCCCACACGATCTGTTTCCTGGGTGACTTAAAAGATGCCTACAGAATGTAAGAAGAATAAGGACAAGTTCCCCATAAGCTGCTTTATAGGTGAATTTAAAAGTCCCCAGGGCATGGCCTGTTGGCCCTGCATGAACAGGCACTATTAGCTATTCTTCATTTCTCTAGGTCCAACTAACAGAACAGTGAGATGGATCCTGCGGTGTCCTGACCCCCCTCATCTCCCAGAGGGCCTGCTTATGCTCCCAGGGGAATAAGTGCCATTAATTCCAATAACAGCATGGTCAGGTCGGCTGATTTCAATGGCAGGTGAGTGCTGTCAGGCAATTATGGAAACACTCCAGCAGGGCTGGACCCTTATTGCAGAGCCCTCATTCCCCTTGCTTTGTCTGCAGTAAGTTACAGGGCATATTTGATGGGTCTGGCAGTTATGTGTGCAGGTTTGCTTCTGAAGTTTTAATAACATTAGACTGGTGATTCTTAACCGGGGCGCTGCACCATCCTGGGGTGCCTCGAGATCCTTTCTAGTGCACAGTACTGCAGGGTGGCCATACAATGTTAGCTTTGTTAGATGTGCAACTATGATTCACAAGATAAACCCAAAGATTTCAAATAGGAATCTACAGCGTTAAAAACTTTCTGACCTCTTGTGGTCCTTCTAAGTTCTCCGAAACACAAAAATTACCCTATTTTTCTTCTGTAGTCAAAAAAAGAGTGAAAGATGAGAGCTGGCATTTTCTGAGAGTCTAGTAAGGTTAAGAACCACTGGACTAGACAAACCCTGGTAGAGGATGGTTTAGAGATGGGGAGATCCTGTCTTGAGCAGAGGGCAGGACTAGATGACCTCCTGCAGTTTCTTCCAGCCCTACTTTTCTATCACTCTAGAATAATGAATGTACTTGCATACAACGCTTTGAAGACATTGCCTTATAATTTCAGGCCCACACACAAATACAACTATGTTGAGACTAAGAGCCAGATCTACAGCTGGACTAACACAGTTTATCAAAGTGTCTAGCTAAGGATCTGCCCTTGACTTTCCAGCTCTGCAGACATATATCAAAGTTGCCTGCAGCATAGGGTTGCCCATCGTACCAGGAGAAACCCTTTGTCTGATGTGCTTTCAAATTATTCATGACAGCCTGTTCAACAGATCCATTAAGCTAAAAGTCAGGGCATGCTCAGTGTTGTTTGCTTATCTATGCTTTCCTTCTTAGGGAGAGGTTTCAAATAAAAAGCAGCCTGTGAGTGGCTTTACATTTTTTGTGCCTTTTCCAGAATACCTTTAATAAAATTTCTATCAGCAAGGTAGAGACCTTGATAGGTTTAGCTTACTATGATTACATAGGTTTTGCCCCATGTTTGATAGGGTAAAAATTCATGAATGTAATACTGTATTTTATACCCTTAATAAAACATTACAATACATTTCCTCTGCACTTAAATTGTGCTTCAGTATCATTAACATGGGCATTATTTTGCACTTCTTTCTCCTGGCATGTTTAGTTTGCAATAATGACAGGCAGAAGCATTCCTCTCTCTTGCATAAAAGACCATTTATTTCTCATCTCACAAAATAATGATCTACATTCGCTTGAGTCACAAACAGTGAAAAAGCTGATAAAACAACGATACCATGATATTGTGCAATACAGTATAAGGAAACATACTGGCTACCCTTTCAGATTTAAATCTGGTGAAGGGCAAAGGCAGCCAAAATTCTAGTTTATATCCAAATAAAAGTATTAATTTAAGGCTTTGAGATCCTGAGCCTGTGGACAAAAGTATAATCCAGAGAGAACTGGATGTGCATTTCACTGAAGCGGTTTTGTTTCTCAGTAGTACTGATCCTGGCAATCAAAACCAGGTTTCAAATGCTAATGGGTCTGCTGAGTGTTACAATTAGCACAGTAATGCCTGCCATTCCAGCCAGTTTTTTACACCCTGAAATACACAGGGCCCATGATTGCACTCACGCTCTCCTCCCTTTGACATAAGACATGCCTTTCCCCGGTGCCTTACAGAAATATGCTTCAACAGCAGATGGCTTTTGTCCATCCCGAGCATGGAACTTGCACCACGCACACGTGCTGGATGTCACACCTCTTCCAAACCTGTACCTTGCCTTGTCCAGAGCTTTGTCACATCCGATGCCTGACCCCATTCCTACGTTTGTAATACAGGCAGTCCTCGACTTACAACGTTTCCGGTTACAATGAACAGCACTTACGACTTTTATAAATGGACACCATTTCAACGTTCTGACATCAGTTTCCACTTTATAACACTCGATCTGATGCCACGCCAGCAAACAAGTTCGCTGCGCTGCCCAGCCCCCCGGAGAACAGCTGTCCAAACTTCCTCGGACACTTTCTTTAAGAAAGCAGCCAAGGCTCCAGAAGAACCGGCAGCCGAGACTCCTGAGAAGACTCCAGCCAGGAGCCCTTCAAAAAGTCCAGCAAAGTCACCTCAAAGAATACTTCCAAATGAATATGATTGCTGTTTACAGTATAAATAATTATGTAGCTATATTACTCATCTATAATTGATTGAGTACAAAATTCTGGGTTATTTTTGGTGAAAAGAGGGTATCAGGCCTTGTTGCAGGAACCAATCCCCATGTGTAACATTGTTTCCCATGGGAAAATGGTTCTGAGTTACGTTTCGACTTAAGACATGGTTTTCAGGAACCAATTGTGCCATAAATCCGAGGACTGCCTGTACTTCATCGACTGACCAAATGCTCCTACCCCCCCAACAAAGCTGTCCTCAGCTTCCCAGGGCATTAGCACTTCATTCCCACCTTCCCACTTCCCCCTCAACAATAGGGCCCTTGTGTTTTTTTTAAGTCTGCAGGTGCCTCCATTTGTTTTGCATCGTTTGTGATTTAACAATGATCCTCCCTCACACTGTTGCTTGTCACCACAGTCCAGAGCTTTGAGGCTGTCCGCACCTAACAGGGAAACGCAACGTCTCCTGCCAGGATGTGGTTTCACAGTGGGATGTGTCAGTATTTTGGCATTTTGCCACTTAGCAGTGAGTGGCTGGCAGGCAGCCAGCTTGGGGCACACTTCACCCTCCTCCCGACACTTTTTGCCCGTGGGGGATGAGCCGCACGAAGTGATCGCTGCCACCTTTTCTCCAGAGCTCCCTGGGCTGGCATGCAGGCCCCTTTCTCTCAGATGATGAAATCATGCAGCAGTCCCTCGAGGCGTTTTCCATCTCCCATGCTGGCAAACAGAAAGAAGAAACCTTATGATGGGAAAGACCTCCCCCCCAGCCCTCCTCCTGCAGGGGACAGGCTTGGTCCTATTTCCCAGTGCTGTCTAGTCCGCAATGTCCCAAGCGAGGGAGGCCAGCCTAATCCAACAATTCAAGCCCATCCTTCTGCAGGGGACAAGATCGCTCCCTATTTCGCACTGTTTTGTCCAGTCTAGTTCACAAGGTCTCAGGCAGCATCTCGGACTTATCCAGGCAGCCCGGGACAGTCTAATCCAGGTGTCCCCAGGCCAGTGTAATTTGGTCCTCCCTGGCCAAACTAATCCAGACATCCCAGACCGGCTAATCCCAGCGTCCTAGGCCAGAGTAGTCCAGGTGTCCCTGGCCAGACGCACGCAGACATCCTCGGCCGGTCTACTTCAGGCACCCCAAGCCGGACGACACCGGGCAGGCCTCTCCCAGTCGGCCCCGCCGGCGTCAGAGGCTGGTGTCCGCGGCGCCCGCTTTGGCCGGCGGGGCCGTGCTGGACGGGGCGTCGAGCTGCCCGTCGCGGCAGAACAGCAGGGCCGGGTTCTTGCGGGCCCACGCAGCC
>NW_017728947.1:109589254-109596255 GCF_001723895.1 Crocodylus porosus
CGTGTGCACACGTGCACGCACGCGACTGGCCCGGCTCCCCCCCCATAGACGTACACGCACAGACATGACAGGAATCCCCTTCCTGCGTGGACAGGCACACAGACTGGACCCCCCTTCATACATGCACACACGATTGGAGCCTTCCTATAGGTATACACGCACAACAGCCACCCCTCCGTACACATATGACTGGAGGAACACACGGATGGACCTGGAAATTCATCCTTCATGCACGTGTACACACACCGACAAATGCTGCATGTGCGCACACATGACCAGAGCCTCCATCTGTGTACACATGCACAAATGGACCACCCCCCTTCAGATACATACACATACATGACTGGGAACATGTATGCATACACACCTGGAACTCTCCCCTCCATACACACGCGTATTCACACACACACTCGCAGCACCCCCTACATACACGCACAAGTGGAACGCCCACCCTGCTTCACGCAAGTACGTACAGGCACGCACCCAGGACTAAGGGAACCCAGCACTTCCTCCTGCCTTTCTTCTAGGAAGCCACGACTTCATCCCCCGAGGCGTGAGGATTAGGACCGGTCACCACTAGGTGGTCTAGGACCACCAAACCCTGCTTATCCTCAGAGATGGGCTGCTGAGGAACCTCTCCCTGTACCCACGCACGTAGCCTCCTCACTGGCATCCCCCGCTGGGCTCAGGCAACGTCCCCCCCTCCCACGATCGCTGCCACGCGGGGATGCAGGGTGCAGTGTATGCCGGCTGCAGATTACTGGCTGTTACAGCACAAGCAGTACAGCACTCCTAGCAGACGGAGCTCTTCCACCCCGCGCACAGCCTCACCTGTACAGTAGCCATCCCCAGTAACACCAGTACAGCTCTGCATCAGTTCTCTCTTGACTGGGATGGATTAGTCAGAGATGATCCTGCCTCAAGAGCAGAGGGCTGGAGTAGATGAGACCTCACGAGGTCCCTTCCACGTCTCTTTTCCTACGGCCCTGTGATCTTCCCAGCTGCTGCCTAATGGGCACATTGTAGCCAAAGCATACAGTATTTTCTGACAACACACCCTGGAGTATAATATTGTTTTTGAAAGGCAGAATGAAAAAGAAAAGTATTTTCCAGCATTATGGTTGAATGGACCAGGGACAGAGCCCAATCTTCAGCTAACTCGCTCTCCCTTTCCTGATTAAAACCTTGCTGGTGCTGAAGATAGGTGTCCATGAGTGGATCTCTGATTTTTTTTTTTTTTTTAAGGACAAAAGAATCTCCACGGCTGTGAAATACGAACAGGGGCCAGGAGCAGCCGGCAGACAGCAAAGCTGCTCAAAGAAAGTTTAGCTGGATTAGTGGAACATCCAGACTATTAAAAAGAAGAGATGTTCGTTAACATCTCCAGAGTTGGAAGAACACGAACCATTAAGTCAGTTGACTCCTTCAGCTGCCTGAATACTACTGTCACAGCTGATGCATGGTGGAGCAGGAATCAAAGCAGGGTGCTTCTATCCTGGGCAGAAAGTCAGCTTCCCTGCTTTATACATGCACCCCAATTTTTTGGGAGGGAGGCTTATTCTGGGGGGAAAGGTGGATGTTGTAGGTGAGAAAATACGGTAATAGATTATTCTCATCAAAAGTACCCTCTGACTCCAACATCCACACACTTAAATGTTTAAGTCCCAGTATCCTGTCCCCACACCCCCAACCCCATGTGCAATCAGGGCAAGTCAGGGGTCTCAAAATGGTGACCCCGAACAGGCATCATGCTAAGCAGGGAGCTACATAAGCACAACTGATCCTGGGATATCACAGAATCAGAGAGATTCCCTGTCAACTCTTAGTCCAGGAACCTGCTTACTTGATAAGCCTTTTAGCTCCCTCCACTCCAGGGTAGTTTTAAGTTGTTACTACAGAGTTAAGTTGTAGTAGTGTAAGCCTTGCACCAGGCTCCGGCATAGGATTAATTCTATACCTACACTTTTCTCAAGTAACTTAAGTACAACAACAAAAGCCTTTATATGGATCTTTGGAAAGGACTGTGGTTAATATAACCGTATTGATTTAGACGTACATTTTGTGTTCTCTCTCTCTCTGGCAGAGCAGGCCTCAAGGTTTTAGTAATTCTTCACTTTGCTTATATCTACCAGATGACAAGAATACACCATCTCAAAGTAATTAAAAGTATACATCCTCCAAGAGGCTTAAATTAAAACTATCCAACATTTACTAAGATGTCACCAGATTTAAGAGGGGTTTAAAACTTTCTAGAGACTAAAAAGATAAATCCATCTTCTAAGGCTTGTGTGGATTTAAAGAGCAAGAAGAGACAGATGGGAAATAGGTTTTCTGTCCCTGAGGTTCTGAAAATAACACTGAGTGTAAGATGTTGTAGAGTTGCCTTCTCGTACCCGAAGGTATCCTGAAATGAACAGAGGCCGGAACTGCCCCATTTATCTCAGTGCACATTAACTCTGCGTTATGAGCAGTGGTAACTATTTGTTTCTGCTGAAGCTATCAATAATGAAACTTCTTGGCAAGGTGCTTCTGCATTATGGCCCTTCATCCCCTTTTTGCTAGTTGTCTTTGCTCTCTGGTTGCCAAGGCAAAAAGCCCACTGACAATTCCTATAGGCACCTATGTACGGTCAGTATCCCACCTGGAAGTCAATGGAAAAACAGATTCATCCAAACAACAAGGTGCTACAGTAATGATCGCACTACTCATCTTTGCTAGTACACTTTTTAAATCAACTTGCCACAAGTTTTTCCAGTCTGGCCTAGCAATTCTGCACCCTTAGGACCAGATCCTATTCTATCCATCAGGCAAAGTAATACTAAGGCATCCAGGTACAATCCTATTTTACCTTGCTGAAGCCCCTGAAAAACCATGAACACTAATGTTTCTGCAGCATGCTCTCTTCTAAACTTTAATTCTAAACTTTAAGAGTCAGACAAGGCAGCAAGGAAGACACACGCATCTTTTCTACTGACTGGCATTTCATGGACTCTTAGGAGAGTGGAATAAGTTCATGCTTCTTGGATAGAATAGGATCTTGCCTTGTACAATTCAAATTCAGCTTGCAGAAGAGGACAGGGACTAGTACGTAGGTAATAACTAGGATATCACAGAATCAGAGAGAAGTAAAGCTGGAAGAGACCTCCACAGGTCATCTAGTCCACCCCCTGCCTGAGGCAGGACCTCCCTATCCAACCTATCCTATACAAATCCACTGTCCAACTTGTTAACAAAACTATAGTCAACCCTGACACAAAAGAGCACCCTAACCTGCTAGAGGTAAAGCAGGGGGACCACAGTGCCAGTGTCATTTCCAGGCCTACACAGCAACCAGAAAAGCACAGAAGCATTGGAAATACCCACAGTAGAGCATAGGCATAGCTAGCTACACCTAGACCACCCCCAACCAGTGCCTGTCCAGCCTCTTCTTGAACATCTCCAGTGACAGGGAGTCGACATGTTCCCTAGGTGGCTATTCCACTGCCTCACTATTCTAACAGTGAAGAAGCTTTTCCTAATATACATATAAACCTGCTTCACTGCAACTTCAAGCCTTTGGTTTGCATCCTCCTCTCTGCAGCAAAAGTGTTTTCTTTGTTCTTTATGGCAGCCCTTCAAGTGTTTGAAGACTGCTAGCATGTCCCCTCTTAAACACCTTTTCCACAACCTGAAAATGACTAGCTCCTTCAGCCTCTCTTTGCATGACCCACCTTTCAAGCCCTTTATCATTTTTGTTGCCCATGTCTGGACCCTCCTTAACTTCTCCACATTATTTTTAACGTGTGGAGGCCAAAACTGCACACAGTACTCTAGATTAGGCCTAAACAGTGCTGAGTAGAGAGGCAAGATCACCTCCTGTGTCTTATACCTAATGCTTCTATCAATGCATCCCAAAACTGCATTCGCCTTTTGTGCAGCTGCACCACACTGCAGGCTCATATTGAATCTGAGATCTACCATGACCCCCAGATCCTTCTCCATAGACTGCTGCCATCCAGTCAGGTGCCACTCATTTTGTATTTGTATTTATGACTATATTCCCTGAGGTATTGCACCTTGCAACTGTCAGTATTGAACTTCATCCTGTTGGCTACAGCCCAGCTTTCCAATCTGTCGAGATCTTTCTGCATGGCACTTTCATCCTCTATGTTGACAACCCTTCCCAGTTTTAGGTCATCTGCAAACTTGCTCAAGATGCTTTCTATGCCAGCATCCAAATCATTAATAAACACTTTGAACAGCACTGGACCCAGGACAAATCCCTGTGGGACTCCACTCAAAACATCCTGCCATTCTGCCATGGATCCATTTATAATTACCCTTTGCTTGTGGTTATTGAGCCAGTTGCCTATCCATCTTATAGTTTTGTCCCCACATTTCTCCAGTTTGTCTGAGACAGTCATGAAGGACCTTGTCAGAGGCCTTGCTGAAGTCCAGATACACCTGTGGATAGAGTGTATTCCCATCCACTCAAGTACACTATGTTCCCATCCACCCAAGTAGTTACTTTGTCACAGGTGGAGATCAGATTTGTTTGACACAGTTTGTTTTTAGTAAATCCATGCTGGCTGCTTGTGATCAACTTTGCCTCCACCAGATGCTTACAAATGGACAAATGGACTTAATAGCCGCTAAGTTATGGAGCATGCCCTGAAGTGAGGCTAACAATTCTGTAGTTCCCTGGGTCCTCCTTTTTAAGAGAAGCGCTGATGGCTCTTTTCCAGCCCTCTGGTACCTCACCCATCCCCTACAACTGCATGGATATTATTGCCAAGGGCTTTGAGATCTCCTTTGTCAGTTCCTTCTGTAATCTGGGATGAAGGTCATCTGGCTCTGCTGACTTGAATTCATTCGGACCCATCAGAAGCTGCCTGACCATCTCTTATTATCTTTTCCCTCAGCTTGTCCCCTTCCTTTTCCAAATAAGTCTTATTAGGTAACTGGCTGCAGCTTCATTTTTTTGTGAAGACTGAGACAAAGTAGCTGTTGAATAGATCCACCATCTTTGCATCTTCTGTTGAAAGATTCCCCCCACCTAGTTAATAGTGAACCCACTTCTTCCTTGGTCTTCCTTTTCTTGCCAACATACTTATAGAGCCTCCTCATCTTGTTTTTATTCTCCCATGCCAGGTGGAGCTCCTTCTGCATTTGAGACATCCTAAAGCAGTGGTTTTCAACCTGTGGTCTGTAGACCTTGAGGGTTCACAGACTATGTCTAAAGGGTCTAGAAAAGAGGACTAAAATCAAACAAAAGTATGAGTTTCCACGTTCACAATTCAAAGGGGTCTGTGCACTTCCATTCAAAATATTATTTAGAGGTCTGCAAATGAAAGAAAGGTTGAAAACCACTATCCTAGAAGCTCCTTGTGCAGCCACATTGGGCTGTCATTTTTGTGCTGCCATCATGCCAGAACAGTTTTTTGTTGGGTTTCCAATATTGCCCTTTAGAAGCTCCCACCCCTCCTTTGTGCCTTTATCCTTCAGCCTATCTTCCCATGGCACCAAACCTATTAATGCCTTGTCAGATGAAATTTTCCTCTTTGAAATTAGTGCCCTAATTTTGCTGACCTCATGCTTTCTCCATCTCTATCCATGTCATCACTTCCTCTTAAGTTGCCCATCAACTTCACATCTTTTGCCAGTTCCTCCCGTGGTCAGGGGAAGTTCCAAGACAGGTGATCCCCTAATTGTATCCTCAACCTTCTGGGACAGAAAACTGTCCTCCACACAACCTAGGCTCAGCATTTTATATTTGGCTGTATTGTTCTTCCAGCAGTTGTCCAGAAAATTGAAGTCTCCCATCATGACCATCCCATAGCTTTTGGATAAATTGGTCACCTCCTGGAAGACTACCTCATCCACCTCCTCTTCCTGATTTGGTGGCCTATTATAAACCCCCATAATTACATTGGTGCCACATCTTTCACCTTTCATCTTCACCCAAATGCATTCTGCTCTATCTTCTTCCTCCTAACCCAGGTAACAAATGTGTATGCTCCTGACATACAAGGCAATGTTACCACCTTTTCTCCCGACCCTGTCCTGAAAGAAAGGACCCTGATATGAAACCCGCAGTGTTGACATTCTAGTAGTAAGAGCTGTCCCACCAGGTCTCTGTGATGCCAATCAAGTCATAGCTCTTTTCACAGGCTGCAGCTTCCAGCTCACCTCGTTTATTCCTCATACTTGCATTTGTATACATACATCAGATATATTCTGCATTTTGACCCATCACTTTCCCTTTTGCGCTGCTTGTTGCTGTCCTGTGGCTCTCTGGCCCTCTCTTAGGGCGAGCTGCTTCTTCTGGTCCATTCCCCTCTGGATCGTTTCCTCTGTTGCTGGAGGGTTTTGCTCACCATCCCCAATGGAACCTAGTTTAAAGCCCTCCTTAGTAGGTTGGCACAAGATGCTATTTCCGGTTGAGGTCATATGGATCCCATTTCTTCATAGCAGTCCTCCTCCCTAGAATATTTCCTGTTGCTGAAGCACATAATAAGCCATGGTGGATTCCATATTCTTTTGCATACTGCTACAGTCACCTGCAACATTTTACAAATAGAGGGACAAATCTCAGTCCTGCCAAAATCAAGGGTTTTGCTGATTGTTTCTTTGCTTTTTTTCATATCAGAGAGATTAGTCCCTGCTCCCAAGGTCTTCCAATCTAAAAACAAAAGGGGACACCAGAAAACATGCCTGGAGATGTTAATAACATTATTGGGAAGGAAGGATTATTGCTGGAAGAACAAGATGCTGAAGGAAGTATGGAATGAAAAGAATAACAATTAACTTCCTTCAGGTGCAGGAGCAGTTTAATAGATCCATAGCCAAAAAGTGGAGACAGGGTAAATAGTAGTAGTAGTAATCAGGTAGGGAGTAGCGGGGTCTACTGGGTGAGGACAAGGACAAGGATCTTAACACCAGCCCGGACATAGTGGGGATCACAGAAACGTGGTGGGACTCAATGCATGATTGGGCGGTGAATGTCAAGGGCTATAGGCTGT
>NW_017728947.1:109596266-109620733 GCF_001723895.1 Crocodylus porosus
CGGACTAGATGATCTGCTCAGGTCCCTTCCGACCCTAGAAACTATGAAACTATGAGTCTATGATACACTTGGAGATAGAAAAATCAATGGAAGCACTGAAAAGAGAGGCGATACATAATGCTAGCAGGAAAACTTGTGGACAGATCTGAACATGAACTGGGAACTTGAGACTTCAGAAAAAAAATGGTGCCATGGTCAGAGTTGAGAAGGTCAATGAAAAATAAACCATCCAAACCAAGTACTGGGAACCAGTTACTGGGGACTGAAGGCATGTGACAAAAACTGAGTCAAGAGGAGAAATAGGAGGTAGAAACACAAATTTAATAGAATTTCTGCACTGAGATAACGAGGCTAAGTACATTATGTTTTTAGGAAAGGCGCATAACATTTTTAAAAAAGCTCCTTTAAACCCTGCTTTCTTTACTAGTCTAGCGCTACATGGACAAAAACAAACAAACCTACAAAGCACAATAAATGCAGTTTCAAATAGACTTGCATTATCTATGTTCGTGCTATGCAAAGAGATTACAGGCCATGTTCTTCTATAGTGAATAGCAATCATTATACCACTGAAGTCTTCTAGCTCTACTCTAGGATATTTAAATCAATTTATTTTTCAACTCTCCAGAGATGCAGCAAGCTATTCAGACTATAAGGTTGGGTAAATATTGTGAGATCTCCTTCCCCCGCAGAAGAGAGACCATGTTTTTGATCTCTTCTTTAAATGCTTTCTACTGCATTAGGGCTAAGAAGGTCACTTTATGAGAAATCCATATTTCAGAGGGTCTTCCTCTTCCGCAGTGTAGATTGCTGTTCCCGTATAAAAGGCTTCTCCCGAGACTTCTACTATGACAGCAGTGTAGTCACCACACTTTGCTTCCTGAGAACAAAAGAAGTTTAGCTTTAAGTTTAGTTAGCATACAGGTATTTTCCAGAGTTAAACAGTCTCACTATACAGTCAGGACAGAAACCACCTCATTACCAAGGATAACACTGCACTGGCAACCTTCAACCCGGCCCAGTTACAACTACAAGTAAACAAAAGCCTTTGCACTGCAATGTCAGGCACGGATACCAGATCAGCTCTCCATTTGCACCAAGACCCTATGTCTGATGATAAGCAAATCTATTGCTACACAGGGCAACTTCACTGAAGCAAGGGGCCCACTCGGTTTATATCCTGCCCATTGGGTCCAGATGACTTTCCTCCTATGCTGAAGTAGCTCTTTCCCTTGCCTGCTTTAGGCATCTGGGTATGTTGAGGAAAGTGCTCTCAGGGTAGAAACATAGGAAAGGGCATTTGTGGGGGGAGGTGTCCTATCCACTTGCTTGTTACCTCAATTAGACATACAGACCCCCAGGACCAAAACCGACAAGCTCCCTTCCTTTCCCTATTTCCAGGCCCTATTAATCCACCCTGGGTCTGTAAATCAGCCACACCCTGGCAAAAGCTTCTATTTGGTATAAGACAGCCTCACAGCCTGTTCGCAGGGAAAGGGGCAGGAAGTGCACTGCTGCTGTATATAGCACTGAAAAGCAGGAGCTTCCACAAGGACTTCTGGTTGGAGCTGCAGGACGGCCAGCTACCATTAGTGCGCTCAGAGCAGAACTATGCTCAGACATGGCATTTGCTAGCTGATTAATATCAACTCAATCATTTTGCACTTTGAATAGAACTGGAATTATCTCCAGCAAGTCCAGCTACTGGACTCTTGCCCTTTCCGGGTCAAGTAGCTTTTTGGAGAAGACTCAGAGTTGTTCAAACCTTTCCCTCTCTCCAGTACCTGCTCTTCCTCTTTATGAGGTCTACCTTGCGTCGGCAGCCTTTCAGGTGTTCCTTGAGTTCAGCGAGTGACAACCCTCCTTTGTAAATGAATCCCATGACAGACCATGCTGCTGGTGCTCTTCACTCAACTCCTTCCAGTTTGGACATCTTTCTCTGACCAGTTGGTGCCCACAGGTGCCTAGAAAGGTTCCAGCTCTCCTCATATTAAAGCCATACTAGAGGATTGTTACCCCTACTCAGAAGTCTTTGGGTCTTTGGCCCAATGTGTGCTAAATCACACGGCTTTTTTCTGATGAAATGAGATCAGGTTCAGAAAAGCTTATGTTACATATCTCTTAGTTTATAATCTACAAAGTGAAAAGCTGCCCCACCTTCTTTTTTCCTTGCATTTCACTGCATATACTAAACTAATGCTGGCAGCCCCATGTCTCTTTCAGCAGGGTCACTTCTTTAGCAGCTTTCACTGAATCTCTTCTCCAGGTGACATTTCCCAAGACATCCAAGACTGCTTTATCCTGTCGTTTAAAATTTCATTTTATTTTCTGCTGATGTTCCCAATTACCCTAGGTCTCCTAATATCATTCCTTCTTCCTCACAGTCAATAAAGAACTTAAGAAGTGCAGTACTAGGTCAAACCAATGGTCCATCTAACCCAGTATCCAATCTCCAAAGGTGGCCGTTGCAGATGCTTTACAGGAAGAGTATATGTACCGTACAGGTCTTGAGTAATCCACCCCTCTGGCATCAACCATCACTGGTTTAGGGATGTCAGAGGATGCAACCCTGGCCATCCTATTCAATAGCTCTCGGCACACCTGCCTCCATGAGTGTATCCAATCCCTTTTTGAACCTGGCTATGCTGTCTCCCTTTACAACCTCCTGTGGCAACAACTTCCACAAGTTAACTAAGTGCTGTGTAGAAAAGCACACTTCCTATTGAACTTTAATTTGCATTCACACTTAACACTGTGCTCCTCACCAACACCCAATCTGTCAAACCTCTGTTCAGAACTGGCCCAAGGCTGAAAGAGGAGGAATACTACAGATTGGAAGCAACTACCCTGGAACAGCTGTTCAGAGACAGCTGCACCATGCCCACTGCAAGCTGATGCTGTTAGCTTGTTACTTGGACAAGCACCAAATCTGCAAGAGAAGCAGACAAGAGGAGTTCATTGCTTGCCTCCACGGCTTTCCCCGTGAACAAGGAACCGGTTGTGCTGCTCCTAAAGGTTCTGGTCTGGCCCAGCTTGATGAGTCGCTTGTGGTACTGCAAGGCAATGCGTGCAGTCACGCCAGAGCCTGTGGGACTCCTGTCAACCTAAGCAGAAAAGAAGAAATATAGCTGCGTTCTTTCAGTCTTTCAAGAAAAGACAAATGCCAGCCTCCCACCCCGCCCCAGCTCCATCCCATATAAATGCAGACAATTGGGCAGTACTTTTCTAGTCCATGGCTTTGTCAGGGGACAAAAAATACCAAAGAAATTCAGTAGATTCTGATGGGAGTGAAAGAACCAAGTTAATTCAATACTTCCAGGTGTTATTTAAAGCAGTGTTTCTCCTACCTACATGACCTTTGTGGTTGACTTTTCCAAAACAAGTGGCATTTCTGAGCAAGGTAGGGGGCCTAAAATGCATGTAAACGTAAAAATACACTTCTTGGAAAACGGGTTTTTTTGTTTTTATCATAGTGGGACCAGGGTTTTTTGACAAAATGGTTGGTAGGACGTGAGGTGCAAACGTGTGAGAACAGCTGATCTAGAGCATTAAAACTACGCTGCATTCAGGCTTGCCACTTACTTCAGCTCCTATAGCAAAAGAATTTGCTGGTACATGCAACTGCTATTCCGCAGATCACTGTCCTGTGACAACTGAGGGAATATCTCACCAACTAAGCATATGTTTAGTCCTGGGCAAAAACACATCTAAAATCTGCAGCAGCTTTTTTACTCTCACGGTACTAAAAACATGTACTCCACAGCACAGCTCAGGCAGTTTGAAAGGTTAGATTCTGTAGCCCTTATGAAAATGAGGGTTTCCAAGCCAGCTTTAAAGTACCTGTAAAACCAAAGTAAATAGCTATGCAGAGCCTCCCAGGTATTCCAACTGCTCACTGGGGGTTATTTCAAAGGACACTGCCTCTCCAATCAACTCCATGGCACAGCTGGAAGTAAAAGCTTGGAAGTAAAAGCTGCAGTAAAGAGTTGAGCAGCTTGTCCTTAATTCAAGAACATGCTGAGAACGAAGCAGGTTGTGAACCACCTGGGTATGAATCGTCTGGGTTCCACTGTTTTAAGAAAGAACGACTCCAATATCTTTTGAAAGTTAAAACTGAGGTTATGCATTCTGAGCAGCACAAGAGGCAGCAGAAGCTTTATGTGCCAGGTACCCTGTGGATACACACAGCACAGGAAGTCATTTCCTAGTGCGGTTCAAGTAGCATGTCTTCATACCTGTGCATCTCCAAACACACAGATGTTGGTGGTTGGCTCATCACTGAATGCATCTTTTCCGTCCGTTAAGATGGTGCCATAAATGAATGCAAGGTCTTCACTATCAGGGTGATGAGGTTTGAACTAGGAAACACCATGCAGAGTACATTAATAAACTAATGCTCCAAGCAAATCTTTTCACCAACCTGCAATAAGACTTCCCCAAGGTGACAGATGTAGACAGAGATGTTACCCTAATGCTACAGTTTGAACAGCTTTCTAAAGGAGACCTAGGCATACTTTTTGGTTCCCCAAGAATGCTAATGGCTTCCTTAATAACGATGAAACCAAGTTCCTTATTTCAGGTTCTTTTAAGTCTAAAAATTGTAGATTTGCAAAATTTCACCTGCAAACACAAACCCTCAGAATCCTTGCAACCAGAGGTGCACTGATATATTGGTCCCATATCAGATCACCACCGATAAAAGGAAAATCAACATTACTGGCAATCAGCTTCTTTTGGCCAGTGTAGCCAATAATGCCACCGTTAAGTGCTGCGTGCATATGTGCAGATGCAGCACGCATGTTGCCAGCAACGCAACCCAGCAGCTTGGAGAGCCGGCTGGTAAGTCTGTAGGGGGCGGGTGCAGATTGAGGACCCCATGGTGAGGGACGGAGAGGGGCAGGGGCAGGTGCCGCCCAGCCACGGTGGTGAATGCAGCCCGGCTGGGAGTGGGACAGAGGCAAGGGTGGCTCTTCCAGGGGGTGCAGGGGGCTGGGATGGTTCCCGGCCAGTGCATGCACACCTTGGGGAGACATGGGGGGCATGTTCCCTCCACCCCCCCCATATTTGTGCATGGGCTGATGCCACTGCACACTCAGGGCCAGGGGCTGTGCCAGCCTTTTCCCGGTGGGGGTGCTGGGTCAGGGCTATGCTCAGACTGGGCAGGGGCCGGGTGGGTGGTGCTGGGAGGGGTGGCTACAGACACCCCACAATTCCCTGTAGCCACCCCTCCCAGTGCTACCGCCTGCCCCAAGCACAGCCCCACCACAGCCCCCCCGCTGGGAAGAGGCCAGCACAGCAGCTAGCCCTGAGCCCACAGCCCACCCTTGCCCCACACACAAGTCTGGGGGGCACATGACCCCCATGCCTCTCCTGGGGGTACGTGCAGCAGCAGGGAGCTGCCTCCCCACTCCCCATGGACGAGCCACCTGCAGCTCTGTCCCATTCCTGGCAGGGTCACATCCCTAGCTGGGCAACACCTGCCCCAGCCCCACTCCCTCCCTCGCTGTGGGGGGGGGGGCGTCTCAATCTCCCCTGCCATGCCCCTTCCTTTCCCTATGTCCCTCCACCCACACAGACTTACTGGCAGGGAGCTGCTATGCAGCCTGGCAGCTTGGACATCAATTACTGGATCAGTATCGGCCAACATGGCTGGTTAATAATTGGGTATTGGCCAGAAAACCATTTATCGGTGCACCCCCTACTTGGGACTGGGCTAGACTTGACTAATTCTATCGCTTTAGTCAAGAGGCATCTTTCTGGTCTATCATTCATTTGACTAAAACCCACCAGCATGTTACTGTTGGCTGGGGGTGTATATGTCTATACAACACAATGGACATAGAATACCAAGAGTCTAGTGGGTACATTTTGCCATGGCATGCTACAGCCATGGGCACATTTCAAATAAATAAACCCAACAATTTTAAACTAATGTGTAGCTGTGACATACTGCTCCATAATCTCAAACACTCAGGAGGCAATACGGGGGTAGAATAGACTAGGAACAGGACTGAATATAGCAAGCAACTCCAGAGCTGTCAAGTCAAGCTCTGACACAGGGTGCAGACCCATGACGTGTCTTAGGCAAAGTAAAAGGGGAGCAGACAGGCCACAGTGGGTCAGAACAGTTGGGAGACTGGATTCCTAGGTGAAATCTTTTGGGTTTATTGCGCGAATCATGTGCAGGGGATTACCCACCTAACAACGATAATATTGACTGACATTCCATGGCACCCTTACAAAGGATCTCAGAGCACCATAAGGTGCTGCAGAACCACTGCTGTACCAATACAAAGGGCTTAATGGTAACTGGATTATGAGATGACGACCTTCCGGAAACCACAAAGGTCTGAGAAAGATTGTTCTGCTATTTCTCACCACGTTATACAGGAAATGTGACAACTCTGTTAACAGACTCCAAGAGAAACCACTCTCCCCGGCAGAAAGAAGCACGTGGCTAGAGAAGCTTTCAGGGTATGAGGGCATGCGACCGTACCTGCTTCTTTACTGCTTCTGTGACTGCAGTTGCTGCATCCACGAGATCTCTCACACTTGAAGAGCAAACATCTAGGCCTAACTTCTCCGCACTGAGAAAGGCATAGAAAGCTCCACCATACCCAATGTCAAGCACCACCTTCCCATAGCCAGGGACATCGACTGTCAGGTCTATGCAGAGATACGGGGAAAACAATATACACACACGAGCACAGAGAACATTCCCCTATATTCTTAACATGTGGAGCCAAATTCTTCCCTAGTCTGCACCCAGTGCAATCCCATTGATTTTAGCGCAACTGTTAGCACAGCGATAGGGAAGACGACTTTACATATAAACACAGAAGACAGCAAACAAGTAGCAAGTCTTTAAGGGCCTGATCCAAGTTCCATTAGTCAACTGAAAAACTCCTGGATTTTAAACAGACATTTGGTTTGGTCCTAAATGAGGACACAATTTGTCTCCAAGATCAAGGACGGTATTTTGAGGAGCTGCACTTAGACTGTTAGGCAAGTCATTCTCTTCAGGCAAGAAGAATCAGATTTTTTCCCTTGTGCTCATTAAAACAGGGCAAGTGATCAGATTTACCCAATGATCTTGAAAGGTTGCCCGTCCAGCCCCCAACATCTATAAATACAGTGGAACCTAACACAAATGCAGCTGTAAGTTGATTAAATGATCCCGCCAGCTTTACTCTGAACTAAGATGGAAAGGCAGGTTCTAACACAGAAGAACGGAGCACAAGGCTATATGGGAATCAAGACAATACTGGAAATCCCAGTATGAGAGAGAGAAACTGGTAAAATCTAAATTAGGAAGAGCAGGAGGGAGACATGCAGCTGATTAACTGGCCAAGCAGACAGACAAGTGTCTTGGGATGGAAGAGGTGCAGGAAGCCAATCAGCCAAGAGGCTAGTGCGTGGAGGGAGGCACAAGAGCAGGACGTGGGCAACTGTTAGACCGAAGACCCCGAGTGTTACTTACAGAAGCCGAGCAGGGTTATGCAATAACGAGCACGCTACAGGGGATGGGATCACATCCTGTGGCCTCTACTCTATCCCGAGCTCTGCTCTTTGCAGCTGAGCCAGAGGTCTCGGAAACATTAGGCCTTCATTTGCAGAGAGCCCAACAGAGCGGGCTTCTTCCTCCTCGTGACCTGGTCATGGATTTCATCTGCTGGGTCCACACTTAGCCCAGTTTTTCTGTGGAGAGTCAAGAGTCGGTACAGACTTTGTTAAAATGCCAGGTCCCCCCCAGCCAGGGCCAGCTGAGTCTGGCTAACTCATGCCTGCTTCTTTCTGCCCTTTAACGGAGGATACATAGCGCCTATCTCCCTGTTTTCTGGAGTATTCCGGGCATGTGCGAGCTCCCGAACTCACCTGCAGCTCCAAACAGCCAGTGAGACCCTCCCCACCCCAAAACAAAGTCAGGCTGGAAGGGACCTCTGGAGGTCACATCTAGTTCACCCTGTACCCGAAACAGGATCACCCCTCTCTGAGCCATCCCATCCGAGTCCTTGTCTAACCTACAGGTGCACGATCAACCCTGCCGCACCCCCGCGCAGCACATCGCTCAGAGACACTGAGAACACCCCAACCTGCCACGCGTAAAGCAGGGGACCAGGCTGTCAGCGCCTGCCAGGACGAGGCATTTCGTCAACACACAGCACATGCTGGAGAGAGGCCAGGTCCCCACCAGGGGAAGACAAAACCCTCCCGCGCAGACCGGTCCGACCACGGACGGAGCAACGTCCCTTCCTGACCCAAGCTGTGACTGGGCAGACCCTGAGCAAAGGGCAAAGCCTTGTAGCCGGGAGGCCCGCGGGCTGCAGCCTCGGGCCGCAAGGTCCGGCCTCCCCCTACCCAGGGCCCCCAGGGCAGGCCCAGGGATCTGGGGGCTGCTGGGGAGAGAGGTAAGGGGGCCCAACCCTGGGAGGGGGCAAGGGCCCGATCGCGGGGGCGGTACCGGCGGCGGCGGCGAAGGCGGGCATGCTGTGGAAGCGCACGGGGTTGCGGCTGCGCTGCCCGTCCCAGGGCACGAAGGCGGTGACGGGCCCGCAGGGGCAGTGGATGACGACGCGGGTCTCGGGGCGGCACGGCGCGGGGCCCAGCCCGTAGTCGAGCGCCAGGCGGCCGAGGGCGAGCACGGCGTGGCCGCACATGGCGCTGTAGCCGGCGCCGTGCAAGAAGAGCGCGGCCAGGTGCGCGCCGGGCAGCTCGCTCCGCCCCACCAGCGCCGCGCCATACATGCCGCGGTGGCCGCGGGGCTCGAGCAGCAGCAGCCGCCGGGCGTGGTCCAGCTCGGCCGCCGCGCGGCGCCGCCGCTCCAACAGCGTCGCGCCCTCGGGGCCCGGGCCCAGCCCCGCCGGCACCACCCGCAGCGGCTCCCCGCCCGTGTGCATCTCCACGGCCCGCAGCACCGGCAGCGCCGCGGCGTGAGGCGGCAGCTCCAGCCCCGACATCGCCTCACCGACCAACCACGGGGCAGGGCCTGGGCGCATCGCCACGCTAGTGGGCGTGGGGAGGGGCGCGCCGGCCTATGGGGCAGCAGAGGGGAGGAAGGGGGCGGGCTGAGAGCGGCCCTGCCAATAGGAGGGGAAGAGCTGGGCAGGCCTCGGCCCATTGGGCCATGGGAGGGGAGCGCCGGCCTATGAGGGAGGGGAGGGGCGGGGCTTCAACCGGCCTCGCTCCGCCATTGGGTAAAGCTCGGCCTGTGGCGGACAAGGGAGAGGGAGGGGCGGGGCTTAGAGCGGCCCCGCCGGAGTTGGGCATGCTTCGCTCCGCCATTGGGCAATGGGAGGGGAGCGGGAGCGGAGCTCCGGCCTATGAGAGAGGGAGGGGCGGGACACTCCACCATTGGGGAACGGAAGGGGAGCGCCGGCCTATGAGGGAGGGGAGGGGCGGGGCTTAGAGCGGCCCCGCCAATAGAAGGAGCAGGTTGGTCTCGCTTCACCACTGGCCACTGGAAAGGAAGCGTTGGCCTATGGGGGCGGGGGGGCGGAAGCCGGGCAGACAATGTCCCTATTGGATGGAGCACTCGCCCCCCCCGCCTCCGGCCGGAACCTCCCCTCCACCCCGCCGCGACGGAAGTGACGAACTCAGCAGGTGACGAAGACCCCGGGGCCACCGCGACCTGCTGCCATGCAGGCTGTGGCGGTGCAGCCCGCCTGCCTGGGCCTGTACTGCGGGAGGGCCGTGCTGGCCGCCAACGGCTCCACCGAGATGTACGGCGACTGCGGGGTGAGTGCCGTCCCACCCTTCCTCCCGCGCTCTGGCACTGGGTGGTGCCTGCCCCCCAGCCTGGTCTCGGGGAGGCGGATCCCTGCTGGGCCCCGGCGAGCTGCGTTCGAGGGGAGCCGGGATCAAGTGGGTGCAGGGGCCGACCCCGCCGAGAGCAGCGCCGGCGGGGGGTGGGGGGTGGACAGGCGGCTCCCGAGACTCGGTGCCGCGGTGTCGGGGCTTGCTTCGAGTCCAGGCCACCCCTTCAGCTGGGTCCCAGTAATGGTGAAGGCCGCACTGCACTGCAGACTGTCACTGCAGCCCTGGGCGGGGGTTGCTCTTACAGGTGTGTCCCAGGGGACAGAAGACAGATGACCACAAAATCTGCCGGCCGTGCACAGAGTCCCCAGACCGCTACGACTGGCTGTACCTGGGCTTCATGGCCATGCTGCCTCTGGTGCTGCACTGGTTCTTCATCGAGTGGTATTCGGGGAAGAAGAGGTGAGGAGCTGTTTGCGCACGGTTCTCCGATGGGCGCTTGGGTGGGAGTCTGAATTTGGCTCAAGTCCTTGGCTGTACACGCTGCTAAGCCCATGGCCACGCCGTGTTTTATAGCCAACTGGTTTAGCAGCTGTGCTGCGTGCTGTGATTGTTTCATGCTGTACCAACCTGGTACTTTTCCTGTGGCTTCTCTAAAAAACTTTGGTGAGTGAAAATGAGTAAAGCCTTTCGTTCTGCAGACTGTCAGCCTGTCAGAAGAGATCTGTTTGAACATGCATCCATGCAACATGGCAGGAAATTGTTTTGTGTGTTAGACTTAAAATGTTTGGTCTGTAATCAAATGTGAGAAGTTGTAACTGAGTATAACAAATGGAAAGACGCTGGTTTATAATAACGAATGAGTAAAACTGGGCGCCGGGATTTCTTCATGTGCAGATGTCTGTCTTGTAGGAACTTGGATGGTGGTGGTGGTGGTAGTAGTAACTTGTGGTTCAGAGATGGAATCCTTGTCTACTGCATGGGACACTTGGGTTCGATTCCCATCGGGACTCAGTTTGGTCTTTGCTTCGAGCCCAGGCCGCCTACTGTCTCGGTGGCCTGGCAGGTCTGGGCAGCCTCCACTCCTCCAAAAATTCTTGCCCAGGCACATGCATCAAAGGTCTGGATGACCCTCATGCATACACCATGATCCAGGAGGATCGACTATTGATGTTGATGATGATGATGATGATGAAAAAATAATAATAGGATAATCCTATTGCAAGCACATAGACTCATTTTTCAGTAATAGTTCAGTTTAAACAGCGCATCTGCAGTACGTTAATACCAGTATAACGTGCCTTGATGTAAATATGGAGCAGACAGAGTGAGCAACCCTACACTGCTGTAGGTCAGGTTAGTTGAATGTTAGTTTGCACTGAGCAAAGGGCTGCCCTATTCTGGACTTCCTTACCTAGCGGCAGGGCACTGTGATAGCACCTACTCTTGGCAGCTGCCTCTGCAAAGCTGATCTGTTTCCTTTGGGCACTGATATAACTTGCGTCCAAGTGCAAATGGATGCTAGTTACATTGGTGTTTAACTGCTTGTCCCAGTAGGTGAAAGCATGGCAAATTATGACACTGTTCGAAAGCCCTGCTTCTAAACCAATGCATGTTAGTCTGTATAAAAAAAAAAAAAAAAAAAAAAAAGCAGCCTTCGGGCTCCAGATCACTGTGCACATAAGATCTGTGATGTGCATTATGAGGAGACACCTCATCTGGTAGTTTGATCTTGGTTGTTTGCTAGACTGCTAGCTGTGCAAAGGTTAGTTTCAGACATTCAAACACGATCTGACTGCACATGTAAAGCTGTCTGAATCATGGATTATGTGGATTTAATGTGTGGACTCTTTACTGTCCACTCATTACAGTATAAAGTTTTAAAGCGGTCAGCAAGGTGGTTTCCTGTCCTGTCCTGTCCTTAACTCAGCAGAAGTTCAAAATTGAAAGGAATATTTTTCAGTCAGCATTTTCATTCTTTTTAGTAGTAACAGTGACATGAAGTACCTTTTTCCTTCCTTCCTCCAGTTCCAGTGCATTGTTCCAGCACATCACGGCCTTATTTGAATGCAGTGTTGCAGCTATAGTTACGCTGCTTGTGAGTGACCCAGTGGGTTCCCTATGCATCCGCTCCTGCAAAGTGGTGATGCTGTCAGACTGGTATACGATGCTATACAACCCAAGCCCGGATTACATTAATACTATTCACTGCACTCATGAAGCAGTCTATCCTCTGTGAGTACAAAATCTGTCCCACTCAGACTTTTTTCCCCCCTTAATTTGGTGTTGAATCCTCTGTACTTCATGATTTTAACTGTTCACTCCACTGCAGTTACTATGTTGGCAAAATGTACTTACTAGTTTCCTATTTCCCTTGCATGAGGGCAACTTGGGTGTCTTCCCAAATGCATGTCATTTGACTTGAATTCAGACAATTCCTACAGCATGGAGATTTATTTAAAAGCTAATCACAAATGTGAACGAGAACATGGCACTTGAATCAAGTGAAGGGAAAAAAGACAGAAGTTCTTATGACAACGGAAGTGTTAATTAAGTCAGATTTCACTTGGGAGATGGCATCAGGTTTCTCCTCAGCATTGTAGCTCCTGCTGTCCTGTTTCATTCTTGTTTTAATGACTGCCCTTTAATAGTCACCGCAAAGGTGCAGAATGCATGAGGCTTTGAGCCAAACCAGGCGCTGTCCAAAAAACCTTTGGAAGTTGGTGATTTGCTCTGTTCACTCTTGTGCTTCTCCAAAGCACTCGGCAGCTTGCCAACCGCCCAATGCCCGCAGTGTCCCATTACCACAGCTTTATTGGGAGTGAAGCTGTGCATTGTTGCAGCCTTGTGTTGTGGGAGAGTTCTGCTTGTTCCCATGCAAGTGGTGACAAAACAGTCATAGTGGGAGTTACTGGTAGTCCTGGAATTTGTCATTATGAACCTGTTACTGCAAGGCAAGCTGGAACGTAAACTCGCAGCACATCACCTGCTTTGCAGCCTGCCTGTGTGTATGCTCTCATGGTGCAATAGATGCAGGGTAGGTTGCTTCCAATAAAAAGGAGATAAGATAGTTCTCACTTACCCAGGGCAAGAGGATGCAGGTAGGCAGTTGCTGCAGAATATCCAATGCACTATGAATTCACTTTCTCATTTATCTTGCATCTTGTGTGCCTCTATCCTTCCAAACAAGAGATGTCTGTATCTAACATCTTGCCTACTGTGTGAGGGCTTGGGGGGTAGAGGACTGGCAGATATACCCCTCGTTTTTGAAAGGCACAATGAAATAGCCTTTCCTTGTAGTAAGTAGCTGAGTATCAGCAGGTAGAAGATGAGCCAACTCATCTTGCTGCTTCCTATGGATCCTTGCAGGCTTTCCTTCCACTTTGCTCAGTAAATGGCAGAAAGTGCTTTTACCATATTGCTTACAAACACTTTAATTTCCAGCTGCTATTTTTTGGAAGAAAGATGCGTGGTGTATGCAAAAAAATGCATTAATTTAACTTCAGGGTGCAGCATTAACAAACAACAATGCATCTGCGGAGTCTTTTGGTAACCTCCCCCCATGCTGTCACTCTCCAAAGGTAGGTGTGGTCTAGCGGGTAGGAGTCAAAACCTGTATTTTGTTCACATTTCTCCCACTGTCCTGCTCCATGAAGTGGGGTAGGTCAAGGCAGTATTCTGAGCCACTGCTCCCCTTTCCCATCACTTGGGTGTTTTGACTGCAACCCCTTCAGAGCTGAGACCACTTCTAGCAGGAAACAGCATGGCACTTAAGGTAGAAGTCCAGAAGTCACACAAACAGTAACTGTTGCATTTTCCTCTACAGATACACCATAGTGTTTATCTACTATGCCTTCTGCCTAGTGTTGATGATGCTGCTTCGACCTCTTCTGGTTAAGAAGATCGCGTGTGGCTTAGGAAAGTCGGATAGATTTAAAAGTATTTATGCAGCCCTGTACTTCTTCCCTATTCTAACCGTGCTTCAGGCTGTTGGAGGAGGCCTCCTCTGTAAGTTGCGTGTCGCTTAAGAATGCATGTACCTCCAACAGGGGACTTTTAATACAGTAGAAAAAGTGTGTCCTTTCCTACTGTGTGGGTGACAACACTGCCCTAATTTTAATCAACGAAGAAATGCAGCCTCTCATTCTTGGGAATAAACACTCAGAAACCAAGAAGCCCCTATCTTAGATCAAAAGCAGGTGTAGCGAACAGCTCTATCCGTAGCTGCTGCTAGGAGAGGGTGACAGTTATCAGCTGTAGAGTTAAATGTACAGTCAGCCTAACCAATATCTCTGTTTGAAGTCATTTCCTCTAACACAGTGGTTTTCAACCTGTGGTTCGTGGACCCCTGTGGGTCCACAGACTCACAGGTCCAGAAAGATGACTATGGTCAATCAAAAGTGTGTGAATACCCACATTTACAATTCAAGGAGGTCCGCACCTCCACTAGATTATTTTATTTTTTTTAAAGGTTTCGCCAGTGAAAAAAGGCTGAAAACCACTGGTCTAAAATGTGCACTTAGGTTTGAACAGATCAGGTAACCTCCTACCCATCCTGAAGAAGCAGTGACCTTCCATCATGACACTACTGAGCCAGGCTTCTTTGCAGCTCTTTCTATCCAGATTTCCCCCCGCCAAAAAAAATCTATACCAGAGTTAGCAAATGGTGATAGAGGCATTTGGGAAGCAGCGACTGTTTGAGAGTCTAGGAAATACTCCAGTGTAGCCAGTGTCTGGCAAGGGGACATGGAGTGGAAATAAATTGAATTCTTAGTGATAATGACTGAATCCCTTTTCTGCAGGTATAGGGATCTCGGTTCAGGGAATAGCAGGGAGGACGACAGGGAGGAAATTTCTTAAAGGTGTTAGCTGTTCTTTGAGTGACAGCTGGGGAAGAGGGAGTGCTACTTCTCAGTATCAGCACTACCCCTCCCCCCCGCCATTGTGAGTCTCTTCTACCCATGTTTCTAGTTTAAAGCAGGGTGTAGGACCAGACTGTAACAGTTTGCTGTACAGTGGGTAACAGCTCTTCACTAGCATTGTAGACATTTGGACCTTCAAGAAGATGAACTTTGACCCACCAAAAACAAAACAGCTCATGCTCAGCTCGTTTCCGCTGCTTCTGTGTTGGGCTGCAGCGATTCAGAGGAATGGGCATGGCTGTAACTATTTCCTGCTGAAATGAACTGAATCTGGGGGTGTGTTCCTTCTCCTGATATGTCCACTGTTTGTTTCTAGATTACGCTTTCCCTTATATTATATTGGTGTTATCGTTGGTCACCCTAGCTGTATACATGTCAGCTTCTGAAGTTGAGGTAGGTAAAAATAGCTTTTCTTGGTCCTTTAAAACTCAGTGGGTGTGTCCTGACAAGCACACGTGCAGTTTGCAGCACATGTGTGTGCATTTGCCACACTGCTAAATTGCAGCACAGTGGGCATTTTTGATACTGGGATACCGCTAAAAAAAGTGGTGCAGCACACAGCAGCAGCATGTACCACCAAAACTAGCTCCTGGCCATTCAAGAGGCACGATCTGGCTGTGAGCAGCCAGTTGGGCACTGGTGCTGCCCTAGGAGGCCCCAAGGACCACAGATAAAACCACAGATGCTGTTCCCAGCCTCCTCTATCCCACCGGGGTCAAATATAGGCAGCTGCTATTTGTCCTGTGGGAAACATGCATCTGCAGGTATGTGCTTGCTCATCAGGACATGCCCAATGTTATAGCTGTAGATACCTGAGAAACCAAGCATGAGATGAAGTAAGTGCATATGTTGTTCATGTGTGGCCAAAGAGCTCTTTCCCCTGCCACAGTGTCATCTGGAGTTGGTGTGTACTTGTGTGCATACACTTGTACTTTTTCCGCTGCTTATGCTGCATACAAATAAACTTTCATTTTTGGCATCTGGTTCCAGCTATAGGAAACTTGCACAAGCCAGTCCTTGATGACACTCCCCAAGTAGACTAGGAAGAGGTCAGATTTAGTGGTATCAGGGGTCAAATTGCAGCTCTCAAGTTCAACAGGCTTCAAGCAGCACCTTGCTATGCATGGTGCCCCACTTCACCTGCTTGAGAATCAGGCATAATTTAAACAGGAAAAGGCTAATTTTTTTTTTTTTTTTTTTTTTACTCTTTTCTCCCCCCTCCCCAGTCTTTCAAGGATCTTCTGCTCAGGAAGAAAAGGCTTGTTGTTCTCTTTAGCCATTGGTTACTTCATGCCTATGGAATCATCTCAATTTCCAAGCTAGATAAGCTGGAGGAGGATTTACCCTTACTGGCTTTGGTGCCCACCCCTGCCCTCTTCTATCTAATGACTGCAAAGTATACGGAGCCCTCACGCATACTTTCAGAGGGAGCAAATGGACATTAAATCAAACTTGTGCCGAGAAGCTGTCCTGATCACCTGGATTAAGCAACCTCAGAGCCTCGTTCATCCGTTGGGTCTTTGGTGTATAGTCAGGTTGTTACTGAACCAGACACTTCTCACAACACCTCAGAAAGACTGAGAGACTATGGACTCATAAGCTATGTCTACATAGCAAAACGTTGTGCTGTGCAGAGGTAACCAAGTTAGCTCAGATCCTGGCAGCTGTGTGGTGCTCTGCCCAGGGTAGGTTACTTCAGCCTGGGAAGCAGGTCTAAGTGGCCTGGGCAGGCTGCCACACTAATGTGGCTACTCTGTTTCCAATACCTAAGCTAGCTTCTTCACTATGACCTTGAGTATCTCAGCACAGCACAATGCAATACTGTATAAACATATCCTTGGAAAGAGCTGCATTTGCTCTCTTACTGCATGAACTGTATGTATGGTTCAGGTGAGTGATGTCACTGTAAATACGCTGCTGGGATTGACCTTGTCATATCCATTTTGTTTGTACCTTATTTATTTCACAATGCATCTCTGTGAGTAGAGCAGGAAAATAGAACCGGTTTTCTGGCACAACATTCTGGTGTCTGTCAGCCATCACTGGGAATCCCTGTTTTCCAAAAAAAATGTACCAAGCAGTCACTACCTGAACTTGCAGCTGTAGTTACATACTAGCACTTCATATGTGCTAAAGCCCCTGCCATTAGCGCTGGGAGAAAGAAGGGTTCTCATGCTGCATCTCGGGCTCAGAATGTTTCAAATGTATGAACTTCTATCTGCTGTATGTCAAACTAGCCTTGTGGCTCAGCCAGTTTTCTTAATACCTGCCTGCATATTTCTGTATGGCATGAGGTTGAATTCTTTCTCTTCTGCTAGTTAATGAATAAGAGTTGTTAGATCACCTGGCTGTGATAGCCAAAACCAGAAGGAAGTTATAGCAAGAGAAATCTGTGTTTCTGGAGATATCTGAAGTAGCTTATGAAGCATTTTCCAAAGATCTCTCTCTCTAGACAGACAGGAAACTATATATTTGGTTTTTGAGACGGCATGAACTTTAAGAAGCAGAACTAAAAAATATAACCGTAGATGTAGCTGATTTATAAATTCCGCTTAGAGTCAATAAAAATTAACGAACATAATCACAAAGTATCATTAACATAAGTGGCCCCTACTGATTGGTTTAATAGAAGAGGTTACAGGTATTAAGAATCCAGGGTGGGATAAAGAGAGATTAAAACCCACCTGGAGTGATTCTGCCACAGTTCTCTGTCAGTAAGCTGCATTCATGGCCATGCAGAAAGGCAAACCAAAGAAGAGATGTCTGTCTTGGCTGCTGGCAACCTGCCTGAGACTGGAGGCAGAGGAAGCCACTCAGCTCCATCAAGAGAGCTAAGTAACCCAGATTGAAAGTAATTAAGAGAAGAAAAAGGTTCTAGCAGTGTCACGTGTGCGGCTGCCAGAACAGCTTAGGATGGACTAGAGATACTAGAACGTCAAGAGAGAAAGATACTAGTCACACAGGCAAGAACCTCCCTTGAGCAGAAAGTGCAAGTGGCATGATCAGTTAAACCTTCCCTTGAAAAAGTTCAGCAGTGTCTTTATAGCAGAATTCCAAAAACTGAGCTGTGGGATGACCCAGAGAGCAAAAGTCTGTATAGTGAAATTGCAAAAACTAAGCCAGAAAATGGGTATGTGAGGCTTGCAGCAGAAGCCCGTGAAATCCCACCTCCTTATGCCCCAGCAGTCCAAGAGAATTTAAAAGGAGAGTTAGCCCAAACCTTCCCAGTGGTAATGACCCATGCAGGGCCACAAGGGGGAAATCTCTGGACAGAGACATGGTCCTTTACTTGCACAGAAATCAGAGAACTGCAAGAACAACATAAAGCAAAACCAGGGAAGCCAATAATAGACTAATTTGTTTGAATGTATAGTGAAAAGCCTCAGCAGTATCTGTGAGTTGCACCGAGGCACCACAGTTGGTTCTCCACCCTGAAATCCAGTTAAGTCAGCAAGTTGGGCAAGACCAAAATATTACTCTGTTTTCTGCTGCAATGCAAGCAGCTGCTACAAGTTACGGTAACATGGAAGAAGAGTTTAACACCCCCCCCCATCCCTCCCAGGAGCATAGGCTAACTTAGAGGAAGCTATTCATTGTCTTTATCAGCTAGCTTTGACAGAAATCATTTAAGCAAAAAACTAGAAGCATACTTTAGATAAAGAATTAGTGACAGAAGCAATGTAGAGGAAGTTTTGCCGGAGATCGCCGACAGAATGCACTTCAGCTCTCCTGGCACTACAATAAGAGTTAGTGATTCACCCAGTAAGAAATTTGAACTGGCGGTCGGTACAGCTTCTGCCTATCTTGCAGAAGCCAGGGCTTCCCAAACCAATAAAAACTGCCAAAGCCATGGCAGTAGCCCCCGAGAAAGATGACCCAGCTGGACCCCCCCCGAATCCGGGAAAGCGAGAAATGAAAAACCCAAAGCTCCACAGGCACAAATGTAGAGAGAGTTACTGGCACCAGAGTTTAATAAAGAGCAAATTGACAGACTGCTTACCACAGTCCTGCGAGGGTTATGAATTAAACACTGAGGGTGGGAAGGGGAAGAAGACAGAGCCCTTGGCACCCCCCAACCCCCCACAGTAGGAGTCTCAGCCGATCCAGCCCCCCATGCAAGGGGCCATCGTGGGGGCAGTAGAAGATCAGAGACTGGTAACAATAATATTAGCTCCTTAATTAAAGTGCCTACAAAGATTTGTTTAAATAGAAAAAGTCAATTGATATGCTACTAGATACTGGTGCCCAGCTATGCATTTTAGACTGTGCAGAATAGAAAGAAGCACGGAGAACCCCCTACCAAGTGGTAAGAGTTAGAAGTGCCAGATGACCGAGACATTTAGTGGAGCCCACATTCACCTTGCCTAACAGCTCCGTAGTAACAGCAGCTACTGTAATGTTCCGGGGAGGGCCGAACCTACTGGGACTAAATGTGTTGCAGGGGCAGTGGTTTATTCTTAAACAGGAAACCTGGCAGTTTGGCTGCACCACAGCCAAGGAAATCGAGCACGAAGCGATGACGGCAGTAGCCCAATGTTTTATGACCCTGCTCACCCTGCGGGCCTTGAAGGGGGTACACCGACCTCAAAACTGCGCACCCCCTGACGCAAAACAACCCATCCAGACCATCGGCAGCTAGAGGATGGAACCATCATTCAGACTCATTCTCCATACAACAACCCGGTGTAGCCAGTACGTAAACCAAATGGGGATTGGCTATTGACTTTAAGGCTTTGAATGCCAATAGCAACCATCTGACAGCCGTGGTCCCATCCATGCGTGCGTTAACAGAAAACATTAAGTGTTATAGACCCCAGTAGATGAGATCTGTAAACATTAAAAACATGTTCTTTGCTATTCCCATCCATGAAGATCACTAGCCTGTGTTTGCCTTCACATATCTAAGGCAGCAGTACACCTACACAGTCCTACCCCAGGGTTGGGTGCACAGTCCCACCTAGGCCCATAGAGTGCTGGCTGCGGTGGTCCACAAAGTCCAAATGAGCCACCCGAAAGTGCATGTCTGGCAGTATGTTGATGATGTCATGGTGGGAGGCCAAGACCAAGAATTAACCACTTGTGCTTTTGAGTCCGTTTAAATTCATGCTGTCCAGCAAAAAGATCCAAGAAGTTGGGCCCCAGTGTGAATTCCTGAGAATCCAGTGGCAACAAGGTAGACCCACCATACCGGCTAAAGAGCTGCAGAGCCTGGTAGATACCCCTGCCCCCAACAATGTAAAAGCTGCAAGCCCAGCTGGGAGCGCTTAACTTCTGATGCCTGCATGTCCCCGAGTTTACTATGTTGGCTCAGCCTTTGTATAATTTGTGCAAAAAAAAAAGGCACAGTGAGAATGATGCCCCAAGCACCCACATGCTATGCGGACCCTCAAAGAGGTAGTAACTATCCACGCCTCCCTAGCAGCACAACACCCAGAAAAAGAGCTCTAGCTCCATGTAAATGTGTCCAACAGGGGGCCCCATTGGAGCTTATAGCAAAGGAATGCACCTAAGGCAGAGGGAAAACCCCTTGGGTTTTGGAGCCGAGGCTGGAAGGAGGCCAAAGCCCAATACACCCTGCTAGAACAAATGCTGTGTGCTGCAGCTGCAGCTTTAGAAGCCACAGAGGCCCTGAGAAGAGAGCTTCCCACTGTCATAACCACTCCGGTACCCATTGTAGGAATAGCATTGTCTGACCGACACCACCCACCCAGAGGGAGGGCCCAAGAAACAACAATGTAAAAATAGATCTATTATATTTTAAGTCAAGCACAGCAAGTAACCCCAAAGGGACGTCCAGCACTAGTAGAAAAAGTCACAGAAAGCACAGTTAACATATACCCAGACGCAACTGGCTCTGATGAGCCATCTCCCATCAAAGAAGCACCTCCCTTCTCACCTGACATAAAAACATCAGAAGATGTACAAGTCTGGCTTACCAACAGCTCAGCCAAAGATTGCACGTGGAGGACTGTTGCCATACTGATTTGAGATAGTAAGCAGCTTACAACAGAGAGAAACAGCCAAAGTGTGCAGTATGCTGAACTAGCTGCTGTAGTCAACGTAGCCAACTATGAACTGTTACTATGGTCAGGCTATACAAAACCTATTTATATCTGCTGTGATTTGTAGATGGTAGTAAAGGGGTGTACCAAGTAGCTCCCCCTGTGGAAAAAAAAACTTCAAAAGACGAGGCAAAAATATTTAGAGCTATGATGACTAGGAGGCTTTGTGGGCAATGGCACAGGGAGGACTTCCCCTACATGTACGACATGTTAGTGTATCATGAGAGCAAAAAAGCTGAAAAGCCTGAAGCAAAGTAGAACAGGCAAGTAGATGAGCTAGCCAAAGGCAGCACAAAAGTCCTTGTTGCTGAAGCAGAAGCTTAGCCACCCCCAGAGAAGGTGCCCAGCCCTTCTCTCCAGCAGACCTTTGGAGTGCTAGCCACAGAATAGCTGCATCGACAGCGTGGGCACCCTGGCCACGATGGCACTGCTCACCTAGGACGCACCTGGGGCATTCACCTAACTAAAAGAGAAGTACAAGAATTAGTCAACTTCTGCATTGCTTGCCAGGGAGTCAAAGCCCAACCAACCCCTGCCTCGACTACCCCTTTGTCGTTACGCACTAAGAAAGTAATATAGCAAGTTTGGCATTGTGATTTTATAAGCCCACTTCCCTGCATACCCCAAAAGCGACAGTATGTGTTTATAGCAGTAGAAGCAGTCACCAGAATGATGTTTGCCCAAGCCTCCGCCAAGGCCACTGCACAAGACACCTGTTGTATGTGAATCTTGCAGTGTTAAAGTGAGGCCATTTCCTTTTCTGTCCACCGCCATTCCATGAAAGAGGTCACAGCACGTACGAGACGGCTGGGGGAAGAGATGTGCTGTGTAAGGGCTACTGGTAAGATATAAGACTAGCTGAATCCAGTCAACAGAGGAAACTTGAAGGCAGTACAAGGATTGTTTTTGTAAGATAAGATACATCTTGGCAAGGATATACGGAGCATACAGTCATGAGAGCTAAACTTCAGTGTTCACGTGCACAGTGCCACTTGATTGGATAGACTAGTAATTTAGTTAGTAGATGATTGCGTATTTTTACGAGCATGAGCTAATCACAAACTAATGCTGATGTACTAACAAGGTATAAAATAATATTGTATTTAGTATAGGTGGGGTCCTCTCCGGAGGCACCTCACTGCAGCAAATAAAGACTCTATATTCGATTCTGGGTGTCTGTTCTACGTAATCATTGCCCCAGCCTAGAGTGAACTGCACGTGGCTTAAAGAGCGTAATTCATAATACTGTGCAGCACTAGAAAACCTGCTAGCCATTTACCCACCTCCTGTAGAGCTGCAAAGTGACAATAGTTCACATTTTCACAACCATCTTGTCTATGAGTAAGCTGCAAAACATCAAGTGCTGTGGACCTATCACATTCCTTATCACCCGCAATCTAATAGACTAGTAGAACGAGCCAGCAGTATCTTAAAGTGCAACCTGTGAATGGCCACTAGTTCGGCCCTCAAAGACTGGGACCTGCACCTGGATTGCTCAATCAACTGGGCCAACAATCGGCCCCGCTCTGGAGGAAGCCCCATGCAGCAAGCCTTTGATCAAAGCAGTCCCCACGAGCCAGCAGGGGAATGGCCAAGGGGTAGTTGAAGGAAACTCCAGGCAGGGGATCAGGTAGTACTTAAGCATCTGCAGGAAGACAAATAAGGGGTGCTAATAGCAGGAGACGCATGTAACTCATGGTGGGTGTCAAAGTCAGATCTATCTGACAGGAGCCAGATTCCATTTCTCATTGTTCCTGCAGATTAAGTCCACCCGCGGGCACAGCTGTAGCAACTTGGAGGCACCCTGGAGTTGTCATCCTGCTCCAGAGCAACGCCACCACCCTCATCCAGCAATGAAGGAGTAGAATGCCATCATGACAAGACTGTTAGTCATTTGCTACTGTTTGATGTGGGGCATTTCCATGCTGCCACACCCCAGATTGCACCCACTGCCAAGACCTCAGACACACTGAGATACTGGGAATGCCCAGCTGCAGTCGAAGAAACGCGAAACTAGCCTCTCAGTCGTCTGGCAAAAGAAAACATGTTGGCTTCTCATTTTGTGGACTACTACTTAACATAATCTATTAGATTGCGGGTGATCGTGGACTGGCAACAGAGAACCTTTTAATGTTACTGTGAGACAGAGTAGTTACTCAGTTTCCTCATATATGCCAGAATCAGAAAAAACGAGTGTGGGACAGGGGGAGATTGTTGTAGTTTCTTCCAGTGGACCTGGTGCTGTTATATTCTGCCTGCAGGTACACTGCCCACCCTGAGTCCTGACGTGACCACAGCCATGACCCCACCTTCAGCTCAAAATTCTACAACCACCCGGAGCCCAAAGAAGCGACCAAAACCTCTGACCCCACCTCCGTAGGAAACACTAGCTCCGGCAGTTCCCCTACCTGATGATACTTTGGCACAATAGTGTACAGCTCACCAAATACACCGGTCCTCCAGGTATAGCAAAGTACTATAGTAGTTTAAAAACAGCTCTTATGCTGTTAAGTAGCAGTCCACAAAATGAGAAGCCGACATGTCCTATGTCCCGGGTGTATGGTAGGTTCCGCCATATAGATGAAGGGGGGCACGCTCAGAATTGAATATACCTTAGCCACCTATCGCCAAACAGTCTGAGAAAGTCTGCAGGGCACAGCCCTGGTCAACCCAGAAAAACTAGCTGAACCCATGGGGGTGCCAGAATCATTTTTGCAAGATACCCACGCCATCGTCGTACCTGGACGGTGTGCGTTCAAGTACGCAGATGGAGATGCATTCCTGCGAATAAACAACCCCAGTGGGAAGTTTACTAATCCCAGAAACAAGAACAGAAATAGTTAAGCGCCCAAACAGGAGAACCCCTGTCCATTTTTTGCATTAAGCAAAGATGCACTTTGCTAATCCAAAAAGAATCACCACAAGTGTATCTGCTACCTCACTTGTCTAATGTCACCCCATAGTAGAAGTCCCAGACCAGAGCTCCAGTTCTCCTTAATGCCTCCTTGTTTAATGCCCATATTACCTTTAACCCTGAACAACATTCCCCAACTGTTCTGCCGGTGCCCAGTTGGCAGAGAAAATGTTGTGCTGGACTTGGCCAACTGTTTTCCAACCTGCAGCCCAACAGCCTCCGAGCACCCAAAAGAAAAGAAGTACCCTAGACCACATGTGGAATGAGCTTAATTCAGCCATAGGAGTTTAGAACATAGGTAAATCTAAAAAAAAACACACCCAAGGAATCATAGATATATGACAAGTTATAAGTTTTCTCACTAACAAGAGTATGATTGATAACATAGCCCTAAAATACACTAATGAATTAGTAGCAACCATTAGCCGTGAAGCAGCACAAATAAGTTACCTGTTAATGCATTCAGCCTTTCAAGCTGATGCTAATCAAACTTAGAGCACTGCGGGTGCCCAAGTGCAGCTTTCACTTAACTTTCACTTCTCCCAGGTGATGAGAGATCTGACACAACGAATAGCCTGCTGGCTTAGAATGCCATGGACTACCCCAGTTTTGACCCAACAGTTTCATAGTTTCTAGGGTTGGAAGGGACCTGAGTAGATCATCGAGTCCGACCCCCTGCCATGGCAGGAAAGAGTACTGGGGTCAAATGATCCCAGCAAGATGTTCATCTAACCTCCTCTTAAAGACCCCCAGGGTAGGAGCGAGCACCACTTCTCTTGGAAGTTGGTTCCAGATCCTAGCCGCCCTGACAGTGAA
>NW_017728947.1:109621243-109634286 GCF_001723895.1 Crocodylus porosus
CCCACATCCCCCCACATCTTAGTGTCATCAGCAAATTTGAACAGGGTGCTTTTTACCCCCTTGTCCAAGTCGCTGATGAAGATGTTGAACAGTGTAGGCCCAAGGACCAAGCCCTGAGGGACCCCACTGCCCACATCCCTCCAGGCTGAAAATGACCCATCCACTACCACTCTCTGGGTGCGGCCCTCCAGCCAATTGGCGACCCAATTGACTGCGTGGGTGTCAACACCACAGTCCCCCAGTTTCTTAATGAGAACAGTTTCTTAATGAGAGACAGAGTCGAAGGCCTTCCGAAAGTCCAGGAAGACTATGTCCACTGCTACCCCTGCATCTAATGATTTGGTGACCTGGTCATAGAAGGCCACCAGGCTGGTCTGACAGGACCTGCCACTGATGAACCCGTGTTGATTGCCCCTAAGCATGAAATCCCCTGCTGGACCCTCATGGATGTGTGCCAGCATAATTTTCTCAAACAGCTTGCCTAGGATCGAAGTAAGACTAACTGGCCTATAGTTTCCCAGGTTAATTTAAGTTAATTTACTGAGACACGTACAGTACATGATGAGAGAGTTGTAGCAAAACAAAATGCTTTTTTGTCATACATGGAGTAGCAAACAGCACATGGTCCACTGCTCTTCTCTTAACAACAAGACTAGAAAGAAGATGTATGTGAGACTGAGACTTGTATCATCCCACTTGAGAAATTATAACCCCAGAAAGCCCCCAGTATTTAGCTCAATCTCCAGTGTACCCTGGTAATAGCATTCTAATCAGCTTGAGAACTTTGTGGGCCCAATAGTTCCCCCAACATGATTTGTATAACACCCCTCCCAGTGACTCCCTACATTACCCAAGCTCAGCAGGTTTGTTGAAAAGTCCTAGCCGCCTGTACTATCCCGACAGAGTGTTTTAGACCTCCTGCACCAGCTGCTGTGCAGAAGCTCAAGATTTTCAAAGAGCATCAACTATCTTGAATGTCCTGGACCAAGAAGCTATTTTAATGTAGCCAAAGACCCAGCTAGAAAGTCTCACCCTTAACCTAAGTCTTCCAAAGTCCTGAGTTCAAGATGTAGACATGCCCTAACTAAGAGTGAGATAAAGTAGCAGCCTACATTAACTATTTGTTTGAAGATGCCCGAAAAAGTAAACAGCTTGCTCTCATAGCCCAAGAGGGAGGGCGAATTATTAAATGTGCTACTAACATTCCCCCGCTGTGTAAGTGGTATGAAGTAGTTTGTACTATACAAATGTATGCTTTCACTAAAAGTGCTCCTTTTCCTTAGTTTACAGTAATAATAAGTTTAATCATAAGACTAATACTATTTACAATAATCCTCAGATATTGTTATCATGAAATGAGCCCTTGTGTTTATGCCAAAGTAAATGTTGTTGTTCGCACTGATGCTACATGCGCCACCTGGCAAAAGTCATATTTATAAAGCAAATACTTCAAAAAGCAAAGGGTAGATTGTGATAGCCAGAACCAGAAGGGTTAACAAGCAACTTATAACAAGAGAAATCTGCTTTTTAAAGATATCTGAAGTTTCTTATGAAGCAGTTTCCTGTCTGCCTAGATATATATAAAACTGTTTTTTGAGACAGCATGAACTTTAAAAAACAGAACTAAAAAACATAACCGCAGACGTAGCTGATTTATAAATTTCACTTAGAGTCAGTAAAAATTAACCAACGTAATTGCAAAGTATCATTAACATAGTAAGTTGAACTTAAGTAGAGACATGTTAATCTCAGACCCCAAAGTGATGTAGTATGATTTGAGTAAACCCAAGCTTGAGTAGTAACTTACTGTAATGATTTCTAACACCTTTTAACCCCATAGGATAACAGCTATAAAGTAACACTATGAATAGCTATATAACCAAAAAATTAGCATAGACAAGATATAAAAGAACACGCACATTAAGTAACCCTCAGGGAAGGATGGAACAGAATAGTCATTGCTGTCCCATGCCCCCAGATTCCTTACTCCCAGTGTGAATGAAGACCAGATCCTGACTGAGAGACTCTCTCGCAGTTCTCCCTCTGACAGCGTAGACACCTGACTTTGCTGAATCAACTTGACATGTATCCGACTGAGAGACTGTTGATAAGTTACTAACCAAGTGAGAACTCATAGTTGATTTCTTTGTCTGTTTATCACTGTCAATTTTAACTTGTATTGTTATATTATCTGTTTATTAACTTAACCTTTTTACTAACTGTTGTATGTGCAAACTATATCTTTTATTGTTAAAAAAGAATGAATTTTACTTATATAAGTGAAACTTGTCATTATTTTCCTCTCAGCATCACCTCCTCAATCCCGAACCAACAAAACCCAGTGCAATAAAGTTGCAGTGCTCAGTCACTCTGCAACTAAATTGATATACTCACAGTGCCCAGCTGGCCTGTGACACCTGGAGTCAGTACAAAGCAGAGCAGGAGCCTGCATGGTACAGCTCTCTCCCACTCCTCACTGTGCTTGTGTTTTATGCTGTTAAACCATCATCTGTTTCTTACAACAGGTGCTTCACGGCTGGCTGGTGTAAACTCAGTCACAACACTAAGTCTTCAGCCAACACTAACACAGTAAGAGCAAGAAACAGGCTGGCCAGCAACCAAGCTCATCACTGAGTTGGGAAGACTAGACCATTGAGACTCCCTTCATTTTCTGGATTAAGGCCCTGTAGCTACCAGAATAGGGGAAATGGGATGTGGGGTTACCAAAACTAGGGAGCAATCCCCATCCCATTAAGGGAATGCTTTCCTTATTTCTGATAACAGGTTGCATGTCACAAAGTCTACAGGGTGGAGTAGAGGTCTTCAAAAGGGATCTCCAGCAAAAAAAAGAGGTTGCCAATAGACTGAAAACATTCATCCTTCCAAAAAGGGTTAATTCACACAGAAGAGGCAATAAAAGTGTATCCAATTTAGCCATCTAATGCTGTGGACTTTACTGAAGGACAATCTTCAACAGTCAGTCTCTTGGGGTGAGCTGACTAATGACCTAGTGAAAGCTTACGCATACGAAATCACGATTGGAAAGAGCTTGTCAAGCAAAAAATTGTCTCCTGATGGCTGGGCCTCTGCATATACTGACAGAACCATCAGCATGCCCTTTCCCTAAGTGACTGTCAAATGCCGCTGGCTGCTTTACCCAATTAAACTGTCGGGGCAACTGACATCTTGCAACAAAGTGGATGCAGATGCAGGCAGAGGGGATAGCTCTGAGTACCATGCAGATAGTTCAAAGCTAGCTCTGTGTTTTGGGTGCTAAATCAGCATGCATCCCCCTACATTACTGTTCCTTGTTCAAATGTAAATACAGTAGACCATCATTCTTACTGCACTGTCTAGTTTTTCCCGATAGCTTTATTTGCCAAAATGCCAATTAGCAGCCAGGAAAGATGGTCATGTCAGAACTGGCTTCTACAACAGTCCAAATAGCTATTTATTCAGGGAAACCAGGTAATTCTAACCCTATGCCTTGGCAGGAAAACATCTGCTTAGCATGTACACAAGTTATAATTTGCATATATGCAAATCTGTACATCTGGAAATATGGCACCAAGACACATGCATTAAATTTAATGGGCAATTAAAAAAAAGTGTCCTTCATAGAATTTTGCAGCCATCTATTTGCACGCACAAATGCCATAATTGTCCACGCACAAGTGCACAATCCGTAGGGATCTGGGTTTTCCATTTCCCACGAAATAGATTCGCTTTTTTACCTGAGAAAAACGTAGACTTTTAATGGAGAAACATGAATTTTGCAGAGCTCCAGCCTGAATGGGGCAGGAGGGAGCAGGAGGAGGATGGTCAAGCCGGGGGTGCCATGTACATGTATATGCACATGGCCACCAGGCAGCCTGGAGAACAGCTCCCGCAGGTGGGGGCAGGGAGGGAGGGGGTGGATTGAGGCCCCCATAGGGAGGGAGGGAATTGGGCTGGGGTTGGGGCTGGGGCTGCTGCCCGGCCAGGCAGTGTGTGGGGCTTGGGGGCCAGGGCTGGAATGTGCACCCACAGCACCTCAGTGGAGAGTGAGAGGGCCACGGGTGACTGGGGGGGGCAGGGGCAAGGCTGCCTTCCCACCACTGCATACCCCCAGGGGAACAGGGGGGACCTGTGCCCTGTGCCCCCCAGATCTGTGCACGGGACAGATGCGGGCTGTTGGCTGCAGGCTTGGGCTGCCCACCCTGCTGCCCTCCCCACAGCTTCCACAGCTCAGCAGATGGGACCCAGCATGGCAAGGCAGAGCGCACATCACCAGGGCAGCACGGAGCATGCAGTAGCAAGGAGCTTCCTTGCCTGGTCCCACTCTGGCCTGGTCCCACCCACTGGGCTATGGAGGTCCCGAGGCAGGGCAGCAGGGTGGGGACCCAAGCCTGAAGCTGCCAGCCCGCCCCCACCCCACACACAGATCCGGGGGGGCATAGGTCCCCCCTAGCTCCCTACCTAAGCCCACAGTGGGCAGTTCGCGTCTGCCCCCCATGGGCTCTGCTCTGGCCGTGCCACCCATGGGGAAGGGGGAACCAGCCTCTGGGCTCCACTCCACAGCAGCAGCGGCTGCCTCACACAGGCAGCAGCCAGGACTCAGTTTCTGCTGTGGGTAACAACAGACTGTGGACCTGGGTCCCTAGCCCCGTAGCCGTGGCAGCTGGGGGCCCCCCTCCAGCAAGGCCAGGGGGACAAGGGACACCAGCAGGGCTGGGGGGCTGTGACTCAGGAGTGATGGCCCTGGACCTGCCTGTGGCTTGGGAGTGAGCAAAGGGGGCAGGGGGAGCTCTGATTTTCTATGAGAAAAAAACCAAAATCAAATACCAAAATTTATAGGTATTTAGAATTTATTTTATTACAATGATTGAGGCACAGGTAGACTTCCAAGTTGTAAATAGATCAATAGAGATATATAGATCTATCTATATTTGTGGTTTTTCATTTTAATCACAAATGTTAAATCAGAGAATTTGTGATTTTTTTAATCAGAGAAAAACAGGATCCTTGATAATAGGACACCAAACCAACAGGTCCAGGGGCCATATTTAGAGAAATCCCCAACTTTCAGGGAATGGCATTTCTGTGCAGGGAGACCAGGCCTCCCTGTTGAAACATCTGGTTCTAAAGAGGCAACACAATGCAAAAATAAACCCCAGCTAGCACAAGCGATGACTGCATCACTGAATAAGATCAAGGACATTTTGTATCAGACATCCATTTCTCAATGGCTGGCAAAGCTTGCAGTTGGTAAATGTATCCTAGTTATATCAGCGTGTGTCCTGGTCGCACATATCAGGGATATTAAGCTAATACATACCTTGTGCATTCTGATAGCTTCTGGAAGTATCTGGAATACAAGCACACAAGACTAATTAACAGCCTTTCCTCTTGATCCCACTCTCAGTAGCACAAAAAAAGAAACGTAACTGCAGGTGCAGCTTTAGATGGATGCAAGGGAGTAACAGACTCCTGTTTGCCGGGCCCTGCAATGCTTCCATGCAAAGACACCTCACTGACCTTGGTGGAAGTTTCATGTGTGAATGACTGACACCTTTAGGCCCTTAGGAAAGCAGAAAGTAAATTTTCCTTTAGTGGGCTTTTCATCATTCAGCCTCCAGCTCCTCCATTTGCCTTTTCTTGTTTGCTGTTTAAGTACCTACATCCAAGTGATTCAAAGCCGTGTAAATGTAGTAGTCATTTTGCTTCCAAATCTTCTAACTATAAAACACATCTTGTGAAAACAAGACTACAGCTGTGTAAAGGTTTTTAAGACCCAGGTAGACAAAGCCTTGGCTGGGATGATCTAGTTGGGGCTGGTCTTGCTTTGAGCAGGGGCTTGGACTAGATGTAACATCCTGAGGTCCCTTCCAACCCTCATTTTCTATTATTTTACATGCACAGTTGCTGTGATTTAAAACCAGGGGCAAGCCCTTGGGTCTTTAGCACCAATGTCACAAATACTGCTTGAGCTCAAGAGGTACTGCAGTAATAAGCAGGGATCCTGGTTTTCCATGATAAAATCACAACTTCTCTGATAAAACCCCCCAAATCCATGATTAAAATAAAAGGCCCTTCACTCCCCACCACAACCACCCCGGCCCTGCTGGTGCCCTTCACTCCCCTCTCCCCCCAAGCCTAGTGGTTCATAATTAAAAAAAAAAAAATGCAATTCCAGCAGGAGAAAAAACTATAAATTTTGGTATCTGATTTTGGTTTTTTGCAGGAGGCAAAAGCAAAGAGGTGGTATATCTTACCAGGGATTAATGGCAGATTGACTTTCTAGTAAAGAATCCAGACCGTCCAAGTTACTTTGAAGCCTGTTGCTAATACTGTCAACCTTTTGCTCTCTGTGCTGAACTTTTGCTATTAAATTTGCCATTGCCCTCAGAATTTCCTGCTCAGTCTCCACAAATTCCTGTAACAAGACAGAGTAGGAAGATCACATTCCTGTGAGGAGAAAGAAAATCACAAAATATTGGGATAGCAGATGATACCATCTGCTATCTCACAGTGTGTCCAGCTAGGAAGCCCAGGACCTTGAGGCTGGAAACAGACCTTGCCTTTACACCACACTAGCAGTTTTTGTGATGGCACAACATGAAAGCAAATAGATGTCCATGTTCTTTGTCGTGTCACAAATGCCTTTGTGGCTGCAGCAGAAAGCAGTAATAATTTGTGCTGCTTTTTCATGGCGGATGTCTATTCGCTTTATGGCAAGAGAATGCAGGCAGCCCGGAGCTGCCCATGTTCTCCAGCTGCCCTCAGCAGGCATCCCCCAAAATCTCTGCAGCACATCTGAGATCAGATCTCAGAGCTCCAGGCTTGCAAAGATGAGCCTTGAGAGAGTCTCAGGACCACATCTCAGAGTGGGGAACACACTGCCTGGTGTCCTGCAGGATCAATAAGCAGGACAATGGGCAATGTGCATTTCACTTATTGAAGTGAATCAGCTGTGCAAGGACACATCCCACCATAGAGGATCCGCTTTATTTGGCAGTGTCAATTTATACCCGCTTCTGGAACCAACCTTTGTGCAAATTTTTCACTGGGTCCTTTTTCCTGGCATCAACAGGATGCAAAACTTGTCCTTCTGCTCAAATGATCAGCCCTGAAATATCTAAGGGGTATTTCCATTAAGTTCTTGTTGAATGTAAAGGTTCTTCCCAGTCTGAACAGTATTAGGAGATTGGCAACCTGGATTTGAAGGCCAATTGTACAGCAGTGAGGCACAGATCTAAAGAAGGATGACCACTTTTAGCTAGGTTTGAACCTCAGATAAGCAAAATAAAGCATAATCTAGAACCATTTGCAATCAGGATTTTTATGCAGAGCTAGACAGCAATCATTTTCTGTATTCTCCCAGCGTGCTAGGTGATTACAGTTGTTTCAGACAGAACAAGTGCTCTTAGAAGAAACATAGAGCAGTATTTACAGTACAAACCATTGTTTTTTGCATGTAAACCAAAATATTTTCATTATTAAAAAGTACTATGTACAACAGAGTTGAAACTCACCTTTTGAATGCAACTGTCCTCTGACCATGCCTTCAGAAGAAGTTCTAAAATAAATAGGAAAGGTGAAAAGGGCAAGTAGCCTATGACAAAAAGGTGCACAGATTTTAAAATGAACACTGAGGAAGTGATTTTTAAGTAGCTGAGCATTTTTTTTAAGTCCCCAACGTTCAAATCAACACACATCTGTTGCCATGTCTGTAGATAACTGTGAGTGTCACGGGATGGGATCCCCAGGGATGGCCGTGATACCCCTAGGGCTCCTTGATCGTGCCAATCCTGCCCAACAGGCACTCTGTCTCATCTGCCATGTCTGGTTGTAACTGTAATAGGGAGGCTGCCCTCAAGTTTGTATTTTGGGCACAGTCCTGATGGACCCCACTGAACCCTGTGGGTTCTCAGATCCCTTTCAGGTCCCGCTCCAAAATGGATGCCTCTCGGGACACCATCAGCCTTATGGCTAGATGCCTGGCTCCAGACCACATCTTTACCACACCCCAAGCCTTGCAGATGACATTCACAGCGTCCCTCTAAGGCAGGGGTTCTTAACCTTTTTTGTGCCATGGACCCCTCTGGCAGTTTGGTGAAGACTATGGACCCTTTCTCAGAATAATGAGCATCTGTAGACAGGAAGACTGCGATCATGTGCGATCTAGCGGCGGGTCTAATAACTACCGTAATTTCGAAGTAGTGATGAGCATAAACAATATTTTGAGATATCTGCAACAGCTGTAATGTGATGTGAAAATATCTGTGATTTTTATTGGTGACAAAGTCACAGGTACTGCTAATACTACTGTGGTTTGTTGCCTGCATTCATAATTGAAGGAAATGTTAAATTTCAGTTAGAGGTTAGTGAAAATAAAGATGTTAATTTTTTTCCCATCCAAGTTCACAGACCCCCTGAAATCTATTGTGGGCCCCAGGTTAAGAACCCCTGCTCTAAGGCCTTAGTTTAACTTGGTCTCTGGTCATCACTGGGCTCTCTGCAGCCCTGTCTCTCTCTTGGTGCCCCCTGACGCTGAGCTCTGCTCACCCCTCTTTGTCACTGCACCCCTGGCACTGGGGTCCACTCACCCCTCTTTGTCACGGTGCCCACTGGTGCTGGAGTCCCCACACTGCAGTGGGCCCCCTGTGAGGCCTCCTTCTTCCCCAACAGCCTCAGCCCGATCCACCAGTTTACAAACAGAAATCAAAATATGAGCCTCTGAGCTCTAACATAATGCAAGCAGCTCAGGGTGTGCTCTGTCCCTTTCAAAGAGTCACCCTTCTCCCCAGCACTATGTGTCTTGTAGGCCAGGGTATCTGTTGAGCTCCTGCAGTCCCTTAATCTTACCAGAAGCCAAATGAGCAGTCAAGCCTCTTCACTTAGCTTCCTTTAGGAGAGCTCTTTCCCCCTTGGCCACTGGCTGAGAACTGACCCTCTGGTCCAGCCCTGGGGTTTATATGCCCCAGGCCCTGCCTCTTCCGGTCAGCTGACCACCTGCAGGTGTGGGCTAATTCCTTCATTCCTGCTGCCATGGTAACTTGCAGCTGAGGGGTTCCTGCCTGACTGCTAGGGCTCCCTCCCTAGGCAGTTTCACCTCTTATAGGAGCAGGCACCTTAGTGCCCTGTGACAGTGAGCCACATAACTTTAAACAAACCAATACACCTCCTCCCAAACCAACAGATCTGAGAGCTCAGATACTCCCTATAGCTAGACAAGCATCCTCTGGGTAGGGACCTACCAAAACCATGTTTTTGTGGAAATTGTGAAATCCGGCATTGCCCACGAAATCAGGCAGTGCCCATACAAATCACAAAAAGCCTTAGTGAAAATAAAGTGCTGGCTCCCCAAAGGGAGAAGAGGGAGGCTGCTAGCACAAAGGGGAGCCCAAGATAGCTGCTACCCTTGCCTCTCCCCGCTGACTGGCTGAGAGGGCTGCCTGTCATGCAGCCGCACCCCTCTTCACTAATCAGTGGCGAGGGGCGGGGCAACACTACAACCCTCAAACAATCAGCAGCAAGGGGTGGGGCTCTATGACGGACAGCCCTCACAACCAATTGGCGGCACGGGGGTACCCCGCCATGATCAGCCCACAGGAATGGCTGCCAGCTCCAGGCTCACCCCAGGAAATCAGCAGCCACCTCCCCAAGTTGAGTAGACCTCTACCTATAGGCAAGCCCCAAGCCCAGAGGCCTGGGAGTTTGGTCACACTTGATCGTAGCCAAAAGGCCAAGAAGCAATTTCTTCCAACAACACCTTACCGCGAAGGATTGCCAAGTCCTGCAGAATTTTGATTGTTGTTAACTTGTGCTTTTCTGCCTCCAAGTTCATGGTGAAAATATCTGCTTGGATCTGTGCATTGCACTGTAGAGAGAAATTGTAACAATTCAGATGTATACTTACACACAGTCTCTTCTGCCTGTTGACTAGACATTTTGGCCACCTTCGAAAACACTCTGGATATTTATTCCCTGGGACAAATCACCACTCTACTGCTAAGCTCCCCCTCCACATCAGGATCCATTTCACTTTGTTGAATGCACACATTAATAGCTGCCAGAATAAATACAAGCCCCAAATCAGTGTGCCAGTCCTACGGGGTGAGCAAAGGGTCTCACTCTTCCACTCAGGGTTGTACTAACCACCAAACCGGGATCAGGGAGGAATTTCTCCCCTTGATCAGACTGGCAAGGTCTGTGGAGGTTTTTATTCCTAAGACAGCATGATGTGCATTTACTTGAATGAGGCTGCAAGAAGATACAGCAGAGTTCAGAGACCCCTTTGGACAGCTGGTACAGAGTGCCTACTAGAGGTGTGGTGTCAGCCCTGAGTGGTTTTACCAAAGTATTGATCTAATGGCCTCAGATATTTTCTGGGTAATGAGTTCCTTTGCTCCTGGCACCTAGAAGGATGCACAGCTTAGCTCCTTGCTGGAACTGGGACTCTTGGAGGAACGAGGTCCACTGGCATCAGGGACTCGGGCATTGAGACCTACCTGCTTTCCAGGAGAATTAGGCTCTTACATGCTTGCATCACAGTTTGGAGGGTTTGGCAAGTTTTACCGTTAGCTCTTAGACAAGGCAGTGTCTATCCAGGATAGACAACGCTGGTTGCTACTTCACCTAAGTGCACAGGATGGTCCCAGCAAGAGAAGGCAGGAGTGCCTACAGTCACTGAAAGGCAAGGCGTGCAACAGCAGAGCATCATCTTACTTCCCGGTAAGGTGGCACACATCTATCGGCATTTTCTTTCTCTTGAGTGCCTGGGGAGAGCAGCACCACTCTCAATTAAGTTTCTCTGAGCTAGTACTGCAGCAGGTCATGCTGTTGCTCAGAATATGCACGATGAGACTATTCCCCCTCAGTCGGGTGGCTTTGAGCTTTCTGGCAGACACTGAACCAGCCTGAACGCTGCTCCTCAGTAACGGTAAGCCATGTAAGCCAATAGGGATGACTGTCTGCCGTGCCACACCTCCCTGTGCCTGGGCCTCATCACAGCCTTTGGCCTTCCCTCAGCTAGCAGTGAAGTGGATTGGACATAGCAGAAAACGTTTCTATTCAACAAGATGAGACCCAACCTTCCACATCCCGACGTGTCTCCCATTAAAGTTAAAAGGAGTACCACAGGTGCAACCAAAAGCAAAATTGGACTCTTGGGCCATGTCCAGATGTACAGCATGCAGTGCCACGGACCCACCTGCAGCACCACACACTGCATGTGCATGTGTTCCTTGTGTTGCTACTTTGCTGCAAAAAACACATGCCACCCAAAACCGATGCCTAGCTGGCTGCCGGGCAGGCTCTCTGCTGCAGGAGCACCACAGCTGCAGCTCCCTGAGGCCCCCAGGACCCCAGGTAAGGCTGCCGGGACCAGCCTCCCCTGCCTCACTCAGGGTAACCTGCTGTAAGCCAGAGCACACATGATGCAGGCGTTCCCCAGGGACAAGCAGCAACGGTACAAGATGTGCCACTGCTACTTGCCCCTGGGGAGGCACATTCGTGCTTGTCTGGACCCTGCCTTGGGGCTTAATTTCCATCCTCCTCCATTTCCATTCCTTCCTGTGAAGGAAAACCAGACTGAGCTCTCCACATAGACACGCCATGTTACTCACTAATTTTAACCTGCCATTTTCTGCATTCACAAGCTCAAGCTTTCTGTCGACCTCATAAATGTCTCTCTCTAGCAGCTTCAAAACCTCTGTGTGGTCTCTCAGCTGCTCCATGGCTGTGTCACGCTTTGTCTTCAATTCATTCTTCTGCTCTGCCTGTCCACAAAGAAACCCTTTGTTATTTAGGTTCATTGTGATTCATCTTGTACTCATATGTGAATTGTTGCTATCAAATAAGTAAAGGACTGTGTAGTTCATTTAAGTGGCAACTTTCATCTAAGGATTTCAAGGTGCTTTACAAAAGGAGTATTGTCTCTACCAGGCACAACAAGAACAGCAGAGAGGAGGTGATGAATTACCCGAGGTCCACAAGGCAACGGCAGAATTGGAAAGAGAATCTACTCCTTCTGCCTTCCAGCCCCAGACGCTAACTACCGAACACTGCGTGCAAGCTAATGGACACTACACATTCACTAATGCACCATAGTTACTGCACATTAAGTACAGTAGCCAAGTACTAAAATCAATGCTCAATAACTGGTGCTACTGTGCAGTAGCACTGGCACATGGGTTTTTACAGACACCAACTGCAGAGTAGCCTAATACTACTGCATGGTGGCATATTAGCATTGGTTTTGCCCGGCACACTACTGTACAGCGTTATTACACTACTGTGCAGTTAGTGTCTCGTGTAGATGCACCTCTTATCTCACAAAAGGGTTACATCAAGAAGCCTAGTAACATGTAAGACTTTTTTATATTGATTAAGGCCTCAGGCATGCACAAAAAAAATTGAAAACTGATTCTGGTGACTCACTGCCCCTTTAAATAGACTTAAAGAAGGGAACAGGATACCCAGAGAGGTGGTGGTAGAGTCTCCATCCTTGGAGATTTTTAAGACCCAGCTGGACAAAGCCTTGACTGGGATGATGTAGTTGGGGATGGCCCTGCTTTGATCAGGGGGTTGGACTAGACGTGACCTCCTGGGGTCCCTTCCAGCCCTCATTTTCAGATCCTAAGGGGCACCTCCCTCCCTGAACAAGGAACAGTGTCAGTGCCTGCAGGTCTGCTGCAGGCCAAGAGCTACTGAGATCTGCCCTAACAGTATCAGGCAATCTAGGAATGTATCTGGCAATTTGATTTGTGACTTATAACCAAGGACCCCTGCATTTAGCATATCTAATGTCTCTCTCGCAAGCTAACCAAATCTTCCTCCTCATGCTATTTCCCGGTAGTATATTTTGCACCAAGAGATGAACCAAGCTGAAAAGATAAAGAGATTGAATCAGGGGGAGGTATTTTTCCTGAAAATGTAAGTTGCTGAAGCTGTGAAAGGACCTTGCCCCAGCAGTTTCATAGTTTCATAGTAGCTAGAGTCGGAAGGGACCTAGGTAGATCATCTAGTCCGACCCCCTGCCTTGGCAGGAAAGAGCACCG
>NW_017728947.1:109634386-109642034 GCF_001723895.1 Crocodylus porosus
TGACCCCATCTCTCCATTGGGTATATGCCTCCCTTTTAGCAGTGGTAAGCTTCTGTAGAGTGATAGGGTTCACACAGGACCAGACATTGCAGCCCTTTGCTTACATAAGTCATTTCTCTCATTGCATTAGTACCACTCACATGGTAAACTCCAGCTCAGAGTTTTACACGAGGTACGTGAGGATGTCTCTGTGGTGACTGAGTCAGGCTGGGCAAGCATCTTCCAACCAGAAAACCCATGCTTGCATCATGGTCGACAGCTCTAGGAAGAGGGTGCTGGAAAGGTAGGAGACTATAACAACGCACAAGACCAGAGAGGGAGAAGCTTAGCCTTGTCCTTGAAAATAGCCAAGGCTGGCAACATCCCTTGAAGTCTACACAGGTGCATGTTTTCCACCGGAAGGCAAACAAACCAATTTTGGGAACATTAAACAACGACATCCAGCAAGATGATAACCATTACCGTGGTCTTTTGGAGTCTTCTTGTCGCCCTGAGTGAGCGCTCAATGAATTTCGTCAGATTGGCCTCTTTGTCTTTGAGATCTGTAAATGAGGGACACGGGTTCTGCAGAAAATGTATCTCTTTGTCCCCTGTGCTGAACGCGGCTCCAAGAGCAGAACATGTTACAGTAGGAAATGATCCCTTGCATAAGTTTACGATTAATGATTATTTATGTGGCAGTCATGTCCCGAGGTCATAACCCAGCTGGTGTACAACGACCTTCCAGCTTTGCTGTGCTTTACAGTTCAGCTGAGTGAGAAGTAGGCCAAGGATTGTGAGACAGCCAGCCCTCTTCCTTGCACACTAGTAGAAAGTGTCAAGATATGCTGGAGCAACCTCCTACCCACCTGAAACTTTCTTCCTCAGTTCTTCATATTTGGCATGCTTCTCCTCCAGCTCTCTCTGTGTCTCCTCTGCGACTGGCCTTCTCAAACTCAGCTGCTGCTCTTTTTGATTCAGACTCTTCATTACAGTTTCGATTTCATCCTTCAATGAAAACAGAGTTTAATTAATGATCCATCTACACATCACGGGTTATGTAATAACTCAGCATAGTAGAGAAAGACAAAACACCAGGAACTTACGCTATCAACTTGATCACACCAATACATTTCTGACAGTCTATGCAGTTAGGAGAAATATCTTATGGACCCAGACTTGGAAGAACTGTATTCCTTTTACCTTCGCCACAGATCCCCTGTGTGATCCTGGGCAAGTCATTCAAATTCAGACTTTAAACTAACAGCTCAGTTTCAAAATGCTCTCCAAAGGAGACTTCACTGTACAAGTCACTTAAGTGGTAAAATACTGAGCAGGACACCAAACGACCTTTATACCCTGACACTTAACTTCTGTCTCAGTCGGTGCATCTATAGAAGATGCTTAAAGAGCCATACTCTAGTTCTACTGTGCACATCACAGTAAAAACCGTGCTTCTGTGCAGTAAAATTAGTCTACTGCACATTAAGCTTCACGAAAAGAAAAGACCATGCACAATTGCTATGGTACATTTGCACCAGCTACTGAGCATTTATGAAGTAACTCATATTAGAGGTAGTAAACTTAATGCATAGCAGCAATAGTGCATTAATGCACTTATAGACATTTCCAGTTTCTCCACCAGCAAAAAAGAGTTAATCTTTTCTTTCTTCTGCACTTAGTCTATTTAAACTAACATTTTCAAATGGGATTGGGACACATGTCCCTTTGGGAATCTGGACTCACTTCCCAGAGACAGAATAAAGACTGGAGGCAGTTCTGATTTCTTCCCCATGATTGAGTCCAGGTTACCCTTACTCGCGCTAATAGGGAGTCAGGACTAAATATATCAACTGGTTGCAAAGTGTGTTACCCTGTAAACCAGATTCTATTTCACATGCAATCTAATCCAAGGATGGGAGAAGAGAATGAAGGCACTGAAAAACACAGCACAACAGCTGAATTGGAAACAGGTGTGTGTGAAGCATGGGCAATGGAAGGTAATTTGAATATCCAAAATAAGGAGACAGCCACTGTAATAGTTGGATAGGCAGCATGCACACTATTCTGAGCTTCCAAACATAATACAAAGTTATTGAAAGACAAGTTGCAAATTAAGGTGAACGTTTTGGTGAATGGTTGGTTTTCGTTTTACAGAAACGAATGGGTCCAAATGGCCAGGACACCTCAATATGAAGACAACTAGACTGAGTCCAGGACAGCTTCTGCTGCTTTCCTGAAAACTAAAGAGGACAGAGAGTAAAGGACAGAACAGATGGCAACAAGCACAATTGGAAGCTGTGGGTGGGGACAGTGGCAGCAGAGACAAGGCTGTGCCAAAGGAGGAGGAGTGTTGCAACACCAAAATGGCAGTAAGCATTGATCTGGTGTAACTTATTTATTCAGAGCCAGCAAACACAGTGATAAAGAGAGGGCTGGCAGGCTGGGATGTTTCAGACACTGATGATCAATTTACCCTAATCTGAATCATCAGTATTGTCAACCTGAGAGCTGAGAGTCACACAGTAGGGAAAGATCCCCTAGGAAGAGAGCATGCACTACATCCAGAGCACAGGAGAAGGGCCTGACCTTTATGACAGCTCACAAAGTCTGAAGAAGTATGGTTTGGTGCTGTATTAGGGCCTTTATAGACTAGGGTATATAGAACCAATTCAGGATTGCATTTGGACCTAGATGCATACTTGTTTACCTATTGACAGACACATTTTTGGCATGACATTCAGCTAGATCAGCGGTGCTCAACCCACAGCCAATGGGCAATATCTAGCACCTGATACTATGGCTAAGTAGAGACAGTCATAAAGCTCAAGACTGAATCAATTCAGTCTTTGCAGGTGAGTCTATATTGCAGAGATTCAACTGAGAAACAACCGGACACACGTTAACTTTTGATTCAGGAAATGCAGCCATATGTCCGCAGTGGTTTGGGCCAGCGCTACAGCACGGCTCTCTAGCATTTAGGCAGCATGGGCTGTGTGTTTGCTTTATCTTCCTGCTGCCCCTGTGGTCTCTGGGATTTGCAGTCCAGAATTACAGAAGCAGGACTGGCAGGGTTGCTCATAACTTTCTTTTCCTGTTCCCAGGTGCTTCTGGGATTTGTAGTCCACAGCTGCACCCAGCAGTAACTTTCAGTAAGTTCAGCAGGGCAAGGCAGGGCAGCTCTGTATTCAGGGGAAGGAGCATTTAACCCCCCTTCTCTGGCCCCAGACCCTAGCTGGACTTTGCCTATGGGGGGCAGCCCGAGCCTCCCCCCTCGCCCCACCCCACCCTGCCCCAACCCTTTTCTGCTGGAGCAGACAGCATAGCCCAGCCTAGGGCTACAAAGCATGCTGGGGGACTCTGATTTAACTTAAACCAGAAAGGGGTCTAGGATAGAAGTTTCATAAACCGGTTTCAGCTAAATCAGTTACGTCTGATACTACATTCAACCAGATTTATATTAAACTCGTTTCAGCCATTTTGAAATTGGTTTATGTGCACTGAACTCCTGTTCTGTTACAGCTGTAAACCAGCTGCTGAATCGTCACTTAAACCAGTTTATGAATAACTTCTGTCCCTAGCCAAAGTCATTTGGTCTACAGGGCTCCACACAGCGCACAGGACCAGGTGGAGGTGGCAAGGGGCACTTGGAGCCCTCTCCAGGCGTGGGACCAGGCAGGGGCAGTGCAGAGCCCAATCCTAGAATGCAGGGCTCAATCCAGCCTGCAGGCCAGCTCCATGCCCCTCATCTGGCCCACCAGGCCAAAAGGTTGAGCACCATTGAACTAGATAAATACAGGCACAAACATATGGCTAAGGTTATACAAGGAACTTCATTGATTTCCATGGGAGTTAAGTGCCTAAGATGAAAACCTCAACAATACTCACTTAACACAGAAATGCCCCAAGCTGAAATTCCCCAGTTCTCAGAGTGTCAGCACAGTAACCAAAGAGTGAATATGGGGTGACTCAATTTATCCTCAAATAGTTATTGATAGATGGGTCATTCTCAGCTGATCCAAACTGGAATAACTACACTGAAATGGAGAATGCTGACAACTTATCCCTACAGAAAATGTGTTGCCATATGTTAAACTCCTTGAGATTTTTTTTTTAAATGACACCTGCCTCCAGAACTTTTATGCTTTCAATTACTCTCTCTTTGTAGTCCTTGTATTCAGCTTCCTTTTTATCTGCCACCTCACCCAGGTTCTTGATCCGTTCTTCAGTCTGCAGAAGCTCTTTTTCAGCTTTCTTGTTCTGGTGTCAGAAAGCAAAATGACAAGCAATAATTATTTCTGCAATATGCTCTGACTCACCTGTAACCTTCAAAAGATCTCTGGGCTAGTGAACAGGGGTACAGTTTTCACTTAAAACACGGTGCCCACTGCTTTAAAACCATTATTAATGGACTAGCAAAGCCAGATCCTCAGGCTTTGAAATCATGATTTATACCAGCCAGCAGACCAGCCATTAAAGGTACTTCAGCAGAACCAGCGTGAAAGACAGGGGATTACGGGATTTGTTACCGTGTCAGCTCATTAACCTACCTTCATAATTAGTTCAGTCTGCCGTTTTTTACCAGTTTCAAGCTTCTTATTGGTGTCGTTCAGGAAACTCTCATCTGTTGTTGCCAGGAACTCTATTTGCTTTGTCAGGTGAAGGCGTTTCCACTCGAGCAGTGCTCTAGTGATAAATACAGAAAAGGTATCATCCACTACGCGACACCACTGCTGGCTGAAAAATGAGCTGCCAAGCAAGTGTCAAATAACCCAGCAGATGGTAGCTTTAATTGTGAGAGGTTCCCATCCACCACTGTGGGGCAGAGGAATTCCCAGGACTGAGGCATCTCTCATGGAGAATAAAGAGGAAGAAACAACATGGTCCAGGATCTTCAGTTCCTGGTTTTGTAAGGTGATGAGTTACAAGCAGCTAGGAGGCCTCCGGGCAAAAAGAAGCCAATAGAGGTACACAGAACTTCCTCTCTGCAAAGAAGACAAGTCCCTCTTGGGCTGGAAGAGCAGTAAGTCTTTAGCACAACTGAGTTGTGTGGACACAAAACTGTCCCTGCTGCAAGTCTTTGGAGTTCTGAGTTTGCTCAGGAAACCTCAGAGAAAACCAGGGGATGTTTTACTAGCCTCTTACCCATGAACTCCATTTATATTAACTAGCTTTTCCCCTAACTATCCTCTGCCACTGTGCATGCAGTTAAACAGACATGTGCTTCTTGCACATGAAAGGACTTTGGTTTCGGAAAAGGCTGCCTGATATCCTAAACCATTCACCAGCGCCTCCATGCAGGATGCAGGGTGCTGCATGCTGCCTCTTGGCAGATATCTAGAACAGGAAATTAAGCAGAGCACTTGTGATAAGGGACTTGCGGTGGTCCTCGTATACCATGTTTTCTTCCTTTCTCAAAGGTTTATTTACAGGCGGGATAGAGAAGGAAGGAAAGGCGCTCTATGTCAAGGAGCAATACATATCCTCTGCAAGCAAAATGGGGTCAGAGGAAGGGCAAGCTGAAGTGCTCTGGGTCAAGATGCAAGGGGGCCATGGGGAGAGGGATTTAACGGTGGGGTTCTACTACAGACCCCCCAACCAAGGGGAGGAGCTGGACTGGGAATTTTCGGGCCAGCTTGCAGAGGCACTTAAGGCAAGGGATGTAGTTGTCATGGGTGACTTCAATTACCCGGACATCTGCTGGGAGGAACAGTCAGCCAGGTCGGACCATTCCAGGAGGTTCCTGGCCCAGATACAGGACCTCCACTTAATTCAGGAGGTGCACAGTCCCACCAGAGGAAATGCCCTGTTGGACCTGGTCCTGGCCACAGGCGATGACCTGGTCAAGGGCCTCCAGGTCCTTGACCACCTGGGTAATAGCAATCATTGCTTGCTGGAGTTTACCATCCAGCACAGGGTGTCAAGGGCCAGCAGCAAGGCAGTAGCCCTAGACTTCAAGAGGGCCAACTTCAACGAGTTGAGGAGATTAGTGAGAGAGGCACTGGGGTTCTCAAGGGCAGGGGAACTCAGTGCCCAAGATGAGTGGTCGTTCCTTAAGGAGACGATATTCAGGGCCCAAGGGGTGATCATCCCAACAAAAAGCAAGGGGGGCAGGAGTGCCCGAAAGCCTCCCTGGCTCACCAAGGGCGTCCGGGAATGCCTGATCGCCAAAAAGGCGGCGTACACCCGGTGGAAGTGGGGGTGCTATCTCCAAAGAGGAGTATACCTCCTCTGCTCGGGCATGTAGGGGTGGTATCAGGAAAGCTAAGGCGGACATAGAGCTAGGACTTGCATCCAAAATCAAAGATAACAAAAAGTCCTTTTTCAAATATATAGGGAGGATGAAGAAAGCACCAAGAAATGTGGGGCCCCTGCAAGATCCTCTGGGCAATCTGGTGGTTGCGCTAGAGGAGAAAGCAGACCTCTTTACCTCTGTTTTCTTGGGCAGGGACCGGGACTTCCCCACCGTGATGCAAGATGGACTGGAGAGGAACACCTCCAAACCTCAGGTTGGGGAGGACCAGGTTAGAGAGCTTCTGGAGGGGTTGGACGTGTTCAAATCAGCGGGTCCAGATGCTCTCCACCCCAGGGTGTTGAGGGAGCTAGCTGGGGTTATTGCAGGGCCCTTGGCACCTGGTGCTCAGGCCAGGTGCTGGATGATTGGAAGGTAGCCAACATGGTCCCCATCTTTAAAAAAGGGAGGAGGGAGGACCCAGGCAACTATAGGCCCATCAGTCTTACCTCAATCCTAGGGAAACTCTTTGAGAAGATCATCATGGAGCACATCTGTGATGGGCCAGCCTCCGAGATGATGCTCAAGGGCAACCAGCACGGTTTCATTAGAGGGAAGTCATGTCAGACCAACCTGATTGCCTTTTATGATCAGGTCACAAAAGCCTTGGATGCAGGTGTCGCCGTGGATGTAGTCTTTCTGGACTTCAGCAAGGCCTTTGATACCGTCTCCCACCCCATCCTCATTAAGAAATTGGGTGACTGTGGCATTGATGCCTACATAGTCAGATGGATTGCAGATTGGCTGAAGGGTTGCACTCAGAGGGTGGTAGTGGATGGGTCATATTCCACCTGGGGAGAAGTAGGCAGCGGAGTTCCCCAGAGCTCAGTCCTGGCCCGTGCTGTTCAATCTCTTTATCAGCTATTTGGATGACGGGGTGAAAAGCACCCAGTTAAATTCACTGATGATACCAAAACTTGGGGTGAGGTGAGCACACTAGTAGGAAGAGAAAGACTGCAGCAAGACTTGGATAGGTTACAGGGGTGGGCTAGCAAAAACAGGATGTGCTTCAATGCTGACAAGTACAGGGTGCTGCACTTGGGAAGTAGTAAGCAGCAGCAGACTTATAGAATGGGAAACTCCCTTCTTGAGAGCACGGCGGCAGAAAGGGATCTTGGAGTCATTATTGACTCCAAGATGAACATGGGCTGACAATGTGAGGTCACGGTTGGCAGGGCTATCTGGACCTTGTTGTGCATTCACAGGTGCACCTCTAGCAGGGCCAGGGAGGAGATCCTCCCCCTCTATGTAACACTGGTCAGGCCACAGCTGGAGTACTGTGTCCAGTTCTGTGCACCCCACTTCAGGAGGGATGTGGACAACATTGAGAGGGTCCAGAGGAGGGCCACCTGAATGATCCGGGGACTACAGGGCAGA
>NW_017728947.1:109642154-109663808 GCF_001723895.1 Crocodylus porosus
TATTAGACATCCATAAGAACTACTTCACAGTCAGGGCGGCTAGGATCTGGAACCAACTTCCAAGGGAAGTGGTGCTGGATCCTACCCTGGGGGTCTTTAAGAAGAGGCTTGATGCCTACCTAGCTGGGATCATTTGAGCCCAGTTTTTTTTTTTTCCCTGCCCTGGCAGGGGGTTGGACTTGAAGATCTATAAGGTCCCTTCCGACCCTACTTCTATGCTATGCTATGCTTCTATGTTTGCTGAAATGGTTAAACTGAAGAGAAGGGTCTATTTAAATGCTGAAAGGGGAAGAGTGGACCTAACTGGAGATGCAGAAAAAAAAAATATTTGGAAGCCATTCTTGCTCCCTGAATTGTAGGGCTGTCCTGCTGGGCACAAAAGATGGAGCCCTTCATGTCCACAGACTGGTGTTTGGAGCATTCAAAGTTCCCACTGACTACTGCAGTTGCCAAATGCTTCAGAAAAATGAGCCGTAAAGCCTCAAAGCCTGTTCCTGCTCCAGGTTAATTTAATGGCAAAGCTCCCATTGACCACAGTGTCACAGTATCAACCATAAAGAACAGGTTTAGGGACTATTTAGAAAAGCTGAATGTGTAACAAGTCCATGGGGCCAGATGCAATACAAGGGAGTTGGCTGATGTGATGGCAGAGCTGCTGGCCATTATCTTTGAAAACTCATGACAATCGGGGGAGGTCCTGGACAATTGGAAAAGGGCAAATACAGTGCCCATCCTTAAGAAAGGGAAAAAGGAGGATCCAGAGAACTGCAGACCAGGCAGACACACCTCAGTCCCTGGAAAATCATGGAGCAGGTCCTCAAGGAATCCATTTCTAAGTACTTGGAGGAGAAGAAGGTGAACAGGAACAGTCAGCATGGATTCACCAAGGGAAAGTCATACCTGACCAACCTGATTGGCTTCTGTGATGAGATGACTGCTCTGTGGATGCAGGGAAAGCAGTGGACATAACATACCTTGCCTTTAGCAAGGCTTTTGATACTGTCTCCCATAGCATTTTTGCAAGCAAGCTAAGGAAGTGTGGGTTGGATGAATGGACTGTAAGGTGGATAGGAAACTGCCTGGATTGTCAGGCTCAACGGGCAGTGATCAATGGTTCAGTAGTAATCAATGGGGAGCTGCAAAGAGGATGGAGCTGGACTGTTCTCAGATGACAGGGCAAGGGGCAATGGGCTCAAGTTGCAGCAAGAGATGTTTAGGTTGGATATTATGAAAACTCTCTCACTAGGAGGGAGGTGAAGCACTAGAACGTGTTACCTAGAGAGGTGGTGGGATCTCCATCCTTGGAGGTTTTTAAGGCCCAACTTGACAAAGCTCTGGCTAGGATGATATAGTTGGGGATGGTCCTGCTTTGACTGAGGGGTAGATGACCTCCTGAGGTCCCTTCCAACCCTAATTTTTCTATAATTCTATAAAATAAAAAGGAGCCAAATGAGGATACAGCAACAGAAACTTCCATAAGTGTCTCTCATCTGAAAAGTTCCAAGTCCTTCATTAACATTCTGGTTTGAATATCAGTTTCATTTAATACATCATTGATAAAGAGAGACCTACTTGATAAAATTCAGCTGTAGTCATTGCCCAAAAGTATTATGATGACTTAAAGCAAGAGGGAAAAAGAATACCTCATCCAAATGAACTTGCAGCAAAATTTATGAAAACAAAATACAACTACCCCAGCTGCAATTTCAGTGCCTTGCCCAAATTCACCACTCCTTATCTTGCAAAAAGGTGACACTGATCTTCAAGCAGTTAGGAACTTCCTGTTATGTCTTATTTGACTGAATGATAGTCACAGAAAAGTAGAGTTGGAAGGGACCTCAGAGAATCTAACCCAGTTGGGGTCTACCTTGTTGGCAGGCATTCCACAAATTAGCCCCACGCCCTCCCCAAGTGCCACTCTGATCCCCTTCCTCTGCCTGATCAGATGCTCTAATTGCTGTTCTCTGCCCTGTGCCCCCACTTGATCTCCTGCTCTGCTTTCTGCTCCCCATCCTGTGCTGCCTCCCTGCCCAATTTGCAGCTCTCCTTTTTTGCTCTCTGCCCTCTCTGAGACTGTTGCCTGTCTCCTTCCAAGTCTGCTGTGTGCTGCACATGGAGGTTGCCCATACCACTTGGGGTACCCATGCCACAGATTATCCACCTGTTCTAGTCCAACCCGCTGCTCAAAGATGTAAAGAAGGTTTTGGTAACTCATTCATCTTTTGGTCTGTGTCTTAAAGCAAACGGCAGTTTGTAAATTTTACCTCATCTCGCACTCTCTCTTTAAGGTGTACTCCAGATTCTCGATTTCTCTTCCAAAATTCTCTTGCATGTTCCTGAGGGGAAAAGAAAAAGGTTCAGAAATAAGAGGCCTCTTGTATGTTAACCTTGTGTACAACGACTGACACAGATGTCTTTAGCATGGGGCCTGTTCTTGATGCACTCTGTCGCAGCACGCACTGGAGATGCATGCACTAGAGGAGACATGACAGGGTAAGAATTGTGTGTAGACGAAACAGGGGCCCTAAATGGAAGTGGTGGGTTTTTAAAAACACTGCTTTAATTTAGGGCAAAGTAAACCCCTGTGTCATGCACATACTCATGAACTTACATGCCTCTCTGGCTGCGGGGAGGGGAGGACAAGCTGCCGGTGGGCGGAGCAGTCCTTGGGCTGCAGGGGTGCTGATGCTTCCCTCCATAGCAGCAGTGTCCCCCCCAGGCAGCACCTGCCCACAGGCACCTGGCTCAGGCAGTCCCAAGGGGCACTGCAGCTGTGGAGGGAAGCATCGGGTCCCCGCGCAGCTCCAGGAGGGCTTTTTCTTTTCTTGGGCGGAGCCTGCCTTCCCAGGCAGGTGCCAGGCTGCCTGCAGGGCTTCCCACAGAGCCACGGAGCTGCACGGAGCCTGGTGCTTCGCTCCGCAGCTGTAGGGCAGCAAACTAAGACTCTGCAGAAGAGTTTTAAGTTGCTGTGCCTCCAAGTCACTGAAGGTGCATTACACTGCCGAATTTGCTACAGCAGCCAGAATTATGGTGCAATACACCACCAACACGTGCAAACACCAACACCATTAAAGCAGTGCAAAAGCATTTAACCTGCTTTAAACTGTGATACATACATGTCCCTCATTTCATCTACATTTGGCCTTAGAAGCCAAAGTGACATCCAAATCCATTTGCAAACTGTTTAAGTATGTATCACTATTTATTCATTCACCCTAAATAAGACATGCACCTTCTGCTGGGAAGGCAGAATGAATTAAAAAGGATTTTTTCCTTCTGATGGATTTCCTGTAACTTGCATCTACGCTTCTGCCCTGGGAGTGGAGGGAGATCAGTCTGGGGTTTTTTCAGTCTCCGCTGGAGGGTGGGTGTACTGGAGCCCCTCAAGGTGAGAGGGCTCCAATTCATCCATCCCTGCACCAGCTGGCAAACCCCTACAATGAGCTCCCTCTGCTCCTTTCTCTGCTCCCTTCCCTCCCCTTCTGATAAGGACAGGGAGGGAGGGGAAACTGGCTCCAGCCTGCAGCCAGCAGCTAGATCCTCCTCCCTGCAGGGACCAACAGTGAACTTCTGTTTGGTTTGGGGGATTGTTATAACTCAGGTCATTTCCTGCAAAGTGTTCTCAGTTACAGTGAGGAGCTGCACTTCTGTCTGCATTGAATGTAGCAAATAGTATATTGATGCCATCTTTGAGCATGACCCCCATGATCTGTATGGGACCCTTTTGGCTGGGCTCTGACTTGCACCAGCAGCCCCAAAAGGCTACTCCATTTGCCTGAGATCAGTGCTCTGGGCTAGGTTCCCCTCAAACACATCCCCAGTCACAAAAGATCAAAGAACTGGCCATACCAAACCTACACAGCTCAGGGATCTCTCCTAGGCCCATTAGGAAAGATTTATAGCTCTTCCACTACCTAAAAGGGGCAATAGCTTAGTCTGGGATTTGAGCCATGAGTTACACATTCAGTATTGTTTCCATAATGTTTCTCTGAACTGTTGTTTGCGTGCACTTTGCCTGTAATAATAGCCCACAGGCCATATCTCTCTCGTGTGCCTGGAAGCAAACCTTGCTGTTTGCAGGCTGGTTTCTGTGTTCACTTCTCCATATAAAGTATCTATCAACCTTACATTTCAGACTCTCAAATTCAAATATCTAAGCAGCAGTGAGGTCATTTCCCACAGCCAGGGCTGAGAAGTGACGTACTCAAAGATATCTTCAAGTCTCTCAATTTCTTCCTCCAAACTTTTCTCATCAATCAGGTGCTTGGCCACAGCCTCAAACTTCTCATCCAGCAAAGATGTTAAGTTTTCAAGTCTACCAAGAGAAAGAAATGAATGAGACCTTCACAGTAATGTTATTTTTCAGTTAGAAACCACCACCTCCTGAAAAACCAGGAGATGGTTTTCTGTACCAAAGAGCTGGCAGTTTAAACCTACTCTTTTGCTACCCCATCCATCTTTGCACGCAAATGTTCTTCTTCCTTCATTAATAACTGATAGTGGTTCTTTCTAGATGCATTATCATCTTTAAGTTTTGTATTTACGCATTCAGTCTTTTGTAATTTTTCCTCGGCCTAGGAATAAACACCAAAAATATTAACTGAATAATCATTCCAACTCTGTCTCCTCTACAGACTAGCATTTTGAACTGCCATCAGATCTTTCAGCGGCAAATCTGAAAGCACTTTACGGTTCATTAAAGTGGATGAGGTTTATATCACTATTGCTTCACCCATCCATGGCTGTAGAGTTCCCTTCAAACAAGCCTAGGGAAAGATACAGCAATGCATACTGGATACTTTGAGTTGCTCCAGGATAGATATGCCCATGCTGCAGTCACAGAGGTGATTGCAGAGCTGCCTCCATGCACTTAAGCTGGCTTTAAAATATAGTGAGGCTGGGTTTAGGTAGTAGCCTAGTGACATGAGCTTGAAACTCAGCACACAGTAATTCATGCTGCCTCTCCTCCATAATAATAAAGTCCAATGTTAAATCATTCACTTCCAGCTCACCTAAAAATGTAATGAAGCACACTGTGAAATAGTTCTGTTCAATAATCAAACTTTCTGTGATGATCTAGTTGGGGCTGGTCCTGCTTTGAGCAGGGGATTGGACTAGATGTGACCTCCTGAGGTCCCTTCCAACCCTCATTTTCTGTGATTCTATGATTGTACAAAAATAAAACCTACAATAATACAATAAGTGTCAACACATGTTCATATTTATTTTTACAGCCATTAGGACCACTGGGTTTGCTAGAAACCAAAATTGCTTATGCACAAAAGAGGTAAGGATTTTTGCAGGCAATATCTTTTATTGGAGAAGCTATTTAACTGGGAAGGATCTCGACAAGATTTTGCATACTACTGTATCTCAAGGTCCCTCCCAAATATACAGCTGGTCCAGTAAGAGATACCACCCAGAAATCCTTGCCTCAGATTTTTATGGATCATCACAGTTACATCACCCTAAAACTATGCACAAAACTAATTCACACAATTCATCAGACTATGAAACCATGGAAGGAGGCCAACTGGATGGGATTCTTGTTGGTGGCCATGTTGGTGTAATCTTTCTGTCATTTACACAGGCTCTTGCCCAATTATTAAATATTTTAAAAGGTTTAAAGTGGTTAGTAAAAAAAAAAGAGTCTAGTTCTTACCATTTTTATTTCATTATTTAAACTTTCTCTTTCTTGGGTAATTTTTGATTGCAGGACAAACAGATCAGAATCCAGATCCTCTCTAACAAACAAAACCAACATAGACATATTCAGGAGTGCAATTAAACAAAGTATGATTTTATTACAGCTAATATTTTATGTTCCTATACTCATGTTCTTAAGCGTCAACACAAGATATGATAATTTGCTTATGTCTTAACCTTTATTAAAAACAGATATTTTTACTCATCATTTGGTGTTTCTATGTATATGCCTGATAAAAATAAAACCTGTTAAGGAGATAAGGGCAGACAGCATTGACAGTGTCGTAGGGTTGGATTGCTGTTGTAGCCTCTCAGTGATGGCAATACCCGGTTCATGGAGGGCATGGATTGGAAGCTGATGAGCACAAATGCATTAGTCTTGCTCCTGGTGGCCTTACAGAGAGTCCTGGAAGCATGAAAGATACTCACTTCATTTATCTATTCTGAGTAGTTCATGGGTTGAGCAAGGAGCCTGCTCCTAGCTAAGGAAAGATGCTTGAAGGAAGACACCTGATATGTAGGAAATAGGAAAGGAAAAAATACCTAGTGCCCTTCAGGGATCTGGAAACACAAGAAGCCCATTGGATCTGTGCCCAAAAAATAGAAAAGGAAGGGATGCACTGAGTTTAATTAACTCGCCAATTATATAACAAAGAGGAGCTAGCTATACTGGTGAGAAAAATCTAAGTAGAAGAAAAAGCTCCTCATATTTCAGGATGCTACACAAACATAACAAGGCAACAAAAGAAAGGCAATGCTTTTGTCTCATGCAACCACTCTGTAGGATTTGATGTAGGAGGTAATCAAGGGTCCGAGCCTGGAAATAGCACACATGCTTCTCTTTGTAGTCAAGAACCGTCCCAACGTCATTGATGCACATCACAGTAACGTTAATCGTGTGTAAATGTGAATGGGATCAGCAACACTGTTTGGTACTGGGCTACAGCTGGGTTTTTCTTCAAGAACAAAGTTGGATAGTTTTATTACCCAATGACAACACGGCATTATTTCAAGTAGGGAAAATGGCAGTCAAATCTCAGGGTTCACAGCAACAAGCTCATTTATGTAGGGCTCCAGAGATTAGCAGTTTCCTCTTGGATGGTTTTTTTTGGGGGGGTTGTTTTTGAAACATTGGGTATTGGCCACTGGTGGAAGCATGGCAGGATTTGAACTGGAAATCTGCTTAACTAAGAAAATCCCTGTGCTTTATATTGCCACCAGCTGGGAAACACTTCTTGGTGTGAACAAATAGTCAAAAACATGGAAAAATTAAAGTGATATCTATGCATCAATGTCAATCTCCAGGAAAAGTGATTTACAAGCCCAATGAAGAAGCCATTTAGGGTGATACATGACTTGGCTTTCCCTAAGGTCTCTTGTACCCCCAGGAACACACAGGGAAACAGACTCTGCATTACAGGGTATGCAGGGACTTCAGCTGGACAGGATGGGGACAGCGTACCGGGTGTGATGTCTGACCTCCCCTGCCCACATCGCTGAAGCAGCAAGTGACAATTTTGGTTCTACATACACTGCCTGTGAATACTTATTCCATAACAAGTCCTTCAAATTTACTCATATATCATCTGCTTTTTTGTGTGTGTATTCCTGATGGAAATGGAAAGACTCCCATTGCCTTAGGTTAGCAGTGGTTTGGGTCCCAAGATCTTGCTACTTTGATTTCAGTCTTTATCTTTATTAAAAAAAACCCATGCCACCAGCTAGATGATCTGCAGCAGTTTGGGGGAGGAGGCGGGGAAGCAGGAAAAGAAGGTGTTGATTCCCAGGGATGTCATATTGAATGTAATAGTTTGAATTCTTGTAATAACTGCCCATTAGCCAACTTAGACAACAGGCAAGGTTTATCTTCTTATCTAGGCCATTGCTTTCTTTGCCTGGCCTGCAACAACTTTGTTTAAAAGTCTTAGGTTCTCAATCTTATCTTTAGAGGCCTTTGACAAGTTAACGTAAGAGCAAGAAAAACGACCCTTAAGTAACATTCTGAGAGATCAAATCTTAGAAGCCTTTGAAAGGGGGTTGGGAAAGATAAGTCACTGCAGCGTTGTGGAAAGCCTCAAGAATTTAAGATAAACTGAATAGTTGGCGGATAAATTCCATTGCAGAAGACAAACCGACCACCCAGTAAAAATCTGTTGAGTAAGATCCAAACCCAATTTGGGAGTAGTGATAGGCTTGGGTAGGAGGGGCCCATGACGGCAACTCACCCAGTATATAACCTGTAACCTACAGTCCCAATTTGGAGGTAACCTTACTTGCAGAACACCGAAGGAAGAATCGCAAGTGTAGGCCGGATCCGACTGATCAACTGAACCACCCTGTCTGTGAACAAGAACTCCTGTTCATGCTGAAGCTGCGGAGCGCCCGAGAGGGACTGAAGGAAGGGGACTTGTTCCTATCACTGCTGAGACCAACCCTAAAAACCATAACTAAAGAATGAAAGGATACCTGGGGATTTGGTTTCTCGGAATTCTAGGATTGTAAGTATACCATGAGAAATAATAGTAGTGATTCTAATTTAACCTTTAGTTGTGATTGTAGCTGCTTTTGTAATACTAATTCTTATAGCACTGTTTGGGAAGGAAGTGCATTTGAAGCATTGTTTCTAATATATGTAGTTATTCTGTTTTTAATGTTTGTGGTATTTCTTAAAGCTAAGCAGTGTTATATGCATAGTAAGGAGTTTTAATAAACACATTAAAGGAATAAAAATCGTGATCATTGTGAAAACAAACAGGGCTCAACCTCACCCCACCAGTGTTCTGATTTGAACCAATACATCGTGTGGGACTTCTCTCTATCCTGTAAACCCATAAGAGACAAGGGACAGCAATGGATTGTGCAGCCACTGTCTCAATTAGAAGCCAAGACAAATGTTTATGAGTACAGACACTGATTTGCGGTTGCTAGATTTGTGATTAAAATAAATACCTGTATATATAGGATCTGAAGGGTTTCAAACAAATACTGTTATTAATGTTCCTTAACAGTCATGCAAATGTTAAATGCTCATTTAAGTTTAGCAAAGAATCAAAGCATCAAACAATACTCACTTCCTTTTGGAGAGTTCCAGGGCTCGCAGCCTTTTACGTTCTAATAACCGTGTTAATTGCTCGCTTTTTTCCTTCAGCTGTGCTATCTCAGAGTTCTCCTTCCGAATAGCCTATTAAATACACAAACATTTAGTGTCAGTATGGGATATTATTATAAACAATAAGCCAAACGACTCCTTTTGTTGCTGGTCTTTCCTTTCCTAAACATCATGGCTAAATACAGCCAGTCAATAAGTCGAAGTAGAACGCCTTCGTTAACTTGCGTCTGCTCCGGTGGCTGGGCTGCTGCAGCACAGCCTGGCCCCTGGTGCTGTCTCAGGATAGAAGCGGGAGAAGATAGGGAGGGAGGTCTGGTCTGGGCTTTTCCTAGCTGTACTGGAAGGGGAGGAAGGGAGACTTCAATCCATCTGCCTTCCTCCTCCCATGCAAGCTGGGGAAACCCCAGAGCAGACCTCCCTTTCCTGCCTACTCCCCCTCCCATGCTGAGGCAGGACAGGGGGAGCAGGGCTAGGGGAAGAAGATGCAGAGACACAGCCTTTCTCCCTGGATGGGCTCCAAATCGGAGCTCAATGCCCCATCCTCCTGACACAACAGCTAACATCTGTTGGGTTGGGAGGGTCAGTCTAACTCATAATGCTTTCTGTGAAGCACCATGAGTTAGACTGGGGAGCTGCACTTCTGTCTGCATCTCTTAGTGGTTTATGGAAACCAGACTTCTGTAGTGTTACAGTTTTGAAGTGGTTTCTGATCACTTATGCTGGCTTATGTATAATTTCCATCCCTCGCCCATGTCACTTTTGCATATGTTTTTCGTGTAATACCTTAAGTCACACTGGAATGTCACATGCAAAACCACAAGCGTTGACTCGCATATAAAATCGAGATCCTCCCTTATTCTATATCCATTCAAACAAAAGACTCCCTTATCTCAAAAACAGTTGTATGCTGGACTCAGGCCAGCAGGCCTGTCAAGAGGAATAGTTATCTTCCAGGTTACCATCAGCTGCTAACACAGTCATGCTGAGCAGCTCAAAACTTGGTTGTTCACACTTGAGGTAGATTAACACAAGAGCAATTAAACCTGTGTTAACTTTGTAGTGAAGAGATAAGTTAAAGACAGATGAAGACACTTGTTTTCAGAGAAGTTAATCCTATGAAAAACAGAGGAATGTGGCATTAGGTAGGTAGTGCTCATAGTCAGGATTAAGTGGATGGATGGAAGAGTTAGCTTGATTGCCCTTTTAGTCCTTTTTGCTCTGACCTCTCCCTAAATTGTTTCTATTCCTGCATGATGACAGATGTGTTACTTTGTCCAGCTTTTTGAACATCCCAAACAATAGGGCTTCTATCACTTCCCTTGGTTAACTAGTCCATATCTGAATGCAACCTGCTGTTAGGATCTCTTTCGCTGTGTTATGACACACTTCCCAACTGGAGGGCAGATTTGTGGGGAAAAGGTGCATGTGGTATACAAGTAAATACAGTATATCTACTTTGGGGTAGAGAACAGGTGAATTGTGCTTTACTGTGGCAATCCCTCATGGACTCCAGAAGCAATATATGACCTAAAACCAGGAGTGTCAATCCACCTGCCCCTTCAGACCAGATGAATGGCACAGGACAGGTCTACAGGCCAGGTGAATGGCACAGGGCTGGATCAGGCCAACAGACCCCCGCCCCCTTTCAACATGCCAGACCTAGCACTCATGGTGCTCACTCCAGCTGGTCTGGGACTGCTCTGTATGAGCCACACGTGGCACCTGCTCCAGCCAGTCTGGGGCAGAGACTGTGTGCAGTGTGGGTCCCAGATCAGCTGGAGCAGGCATCACTGGCGGCAGTCCCTGAGTAGCCAGAGAGGGTGCCAGATCTGGCACATGGGAGATCCACGGATCTGGATCTGGCCCATGGCTGCATCTTTGACATCCCTGCCTTAATTATCCCTCTTGCTCTCTGGCATTTGTATCTATTAAATATCAGTCGTGTCTTAAGGCTCAAAAACGACCAGTGGTGCCATATGGGCAGTAACCTGGTATATAGGCAGAACAGGGTCATGAGTTGTTGCTTATTAATCTATTGTGTTCATCCTCTGAGCTTGTCTATCAGGAAAACTGGCTGACATAACCTCACCAAATGAGACTGTATGACAGCCAGGAGGGTAGACTTCCTTCACGGCGGCACCCTATTTTGTAATAATGTCACTCGTATTCTGGAGTACTTGAGTCAACAGCATCAGCCAATTAGAAAACCTTTAGTTTTTACCCTGTCCCCAAAGACAACCCCTCCATCCCTTTCCTTACAACTCCTCACTTATGCCTCTTTCCCCTACCTCAGGGCTCTTCATTTCATAACTGGACAAATCATTTTTTTTTCCTTTTAGGAAAAACACAGGTTGAAATAAAAAAAAATCTTGCAAGAAACCAGCAATTTTCTCCTTACTGCTGTCTGGTGGGTTATCTGTTGCTGAATATCCAACATTTTTGGAATCAAATGTTCGTATTCTCTTTTTTTCTCTAACGATTTTGCCTTCTGTGCATCCAGTTTTGTTTTCATCTCTGCCTTCTACATGTAAAAACATCATTAGTTCATCATAAACAACCTAATGCAAATTGCTGAGCTTAAGAAAAAGTCTTAAGCCTTATAAACTGTGCAGTCTGAAGTCTTTCAAGCAAAAAGCTGAGCTAAAAGAAAAGACATTTTCATAGAGGTAATAACTACATACCAGCTGTTCAAATCCTATAGGAAGGTATTATTTTTAATTCATGAAAATACAATATTAAATCCTGATATTGCAAAGACTTATACACATACTCAATGTTACAACTTTCAGCAGGATTACTCACTGTGCATTAAATCAGACACATGGTTAGGCCTTTATAGCACTAGGCCTATAATTTGTTCTACAGAAAAGTACTTTTGCCAGATTGCAAGAAAATAAATTTCTTTCTGAAAAATGCCCTAAAAATGTCTCTTAAAGGAAATTAAGTATACTCAAGTACAAAGAACAAGTGCAGCAAAATATAATGGCAGTAAAATAAAGGTACTTTTCTTTTTTTTCCTCTATTCATAACTGAAAGCAATTAAACAAGAATCAGATTTCACTGGATAAGTTAGAAGAATAAGCAATACATGCATACAAAAACCCCACACAATACACAACCACAATACCCACACAAGCACGCCCATCCTCCTAATATAGAGCTCTGCTAGGACATTGTATGGTAGTCAGAAAGCACAAATTGGCTGCATGAAAGCCAGCTCAATGAACTATTCCGCATAAATATCCCATCATCATTCCTAAAACCACTTAATTTTTGGAACCATATTCACATTTATACTTTTATGAGAATGAAATACAGCTCAGGATCTTTACCTTTTTGTCCCATGCGTCTTTTTCTTCCTGTAGAAATGTCCTCTCTCTAGCTACAGCTTCCTTCAGTTCTTGCACATCTTTCTTTTTCTTAATTATATCTTGTTCTGCATTTTTTGTTTTCTTGCAAACCTCGCTTAAGAGAATCTTTGTGTTAACTCTCTTGGCCATTTGTTGGTTCATGGAGTCTACAGCTACTTCATGTTGGACCCACAATTTCTCTTGTTCCTCACTGGAGAAAATAAACCACAGAGACCATGGGCAGATCTGGGATTTTGAGAAGGGGGGTGCACCTGGTGTGGTGTATTATCACATACAACACAACATTTTATTTTCTCCAGGTAACTCAAAGCTTTACTAATACGCTAGGGGCCTAGGGATATATAATTCAGTTTAAATCAAAAGCAAAAACACATATAACTTGATTGGCATGTGCATTAATTTTCTGTATCATATACTATATGTTAAAAAAGCCACACCAGACTAGGCAAAAATCATCAAAAGATGTTGTTTCTTTATTCCTGTTGTCATTGGAGTCAAATGTACATCTCTTTCAGATTCATAAACCAAATATATAGCGTTCTTCAGCATCTTGACAGTGCATCCAATCCTTCACTAACAGTTATTTCCATATCTGAGCTAATGTTCACCAGAGTTAATGGTTCCACACCTGAGCTGACATATTCTGATAAAGGTAGAATACAGTCTGCAGGGCTGTGAAATGGGAGCCACGTTACAAGGAGCAGCTAATATACTGCAGAATTGCAGAAGGGTTAGCTTGATTAGTAGAAAATCAAGACCGTTAAAAAAAGAGAGGGTTGTTAACACCCGTGGAATAAACAGTTTAGAAGGAATCAGGCAGGTTATGATGAGGCATTAAATCAGTTGACTCCCTCACTGCTGCCTGAATAGAAATGTTGCTGTAACTGCCAGGCAGTTGGTTTGAAGCTTTGAGTGAAGCAGGAATCAAAGGGGATGCAACTGACAGAGATGAATTCTCCTGCATGCCTCCTAATCAGATAAAAATTCTGACCCAAGGCCCATTGAAGTAAAAGGAAAAATTCTCCAGTATTGTAATGGACCCACACCTTTATTTTCACTTCAGGCTGAATAAAGCGCACATTAGTGACGCAGACAAGGATGGCATCATACATGAGATAAATAGTGCATGTAGCAATGTCTGTAAGCGAGATCACAAGGGTCAAGCATATGGCCAGAGATCTAGCCCCTAGAGTTGCTCCATCCAGACTGCTGGGCTAATGGTGGGCTACTGTAAATCGGGACTGTGGGCAGAGATGGGCAGAATGGGGCACGGCCTGCCAACGAATCCGAGGCCCTGGTTGACATGATCTTTGTTGTTAGGTGGGCAAGGAAGGTCTGTACAACACAGCCCTCACTTGCCCTCTGTGACTTGTGCACCTCCGCCATGGCTGCTTCCACCACTACCACTGAGGCAGCCACTACCACCACTGCCACTGCTGCTGTTGCCTTGAGCCCTGGGGTCCAGATCTGGCCTGGGGCCTCACATGAGTCTGAGCATCTCACTAATCGAGACAACTGACACTTGCTATTTAAATGCATCCCTTCCCGCTGCCTAGCATTCTCTCCACGTTTTACTTCTTCAGGCATGGTTCTTTTCTTTTGTTCCTCTAATGAATATGTTCTTTTTTTCTAGTTCCATTAACAGGTGGCTGAGCTATTTTCAAGCATAGAAAGAATTTAAAAAAAAAAATCAGTTTTCCTGATATGGAAATAAGCTGTGACTTTTTTTTTCTAGTGCCCTGGCAGAAGGGGATAGAAACACATAATCTGGCAGAAACAAGGCAAATCCCAGCCCAGCCCCATGTGCCCAAGAAGCAATGGAGAATAGGGCGCTCCATAGGGCAGATGGGGCTTTCCATCAGGGATGCTGGCAGAGAATTCCTAGCTCAAGGCTTTCTTTAGTATGTTTTCTTTTTTCCCACTGGAGAGTGGGATATGGGTTTGCAAAGTTAAAATTATCACTGATTTTGCCTTTCTTCTGATATTCTTTGTTGCAGTTGGAAGACTCTCCCTCCTCCTCCCTAGTATTGCAGTCAGTTTTCTATTAAGCCAGTGTATCTTAACAGCAGGGGGCAGGAAGCTATAGACAGCGACTACTACTCAAAAAAACCAAGATTTTTTCAAAAGCAGAGCTCATGCGGCAGCAAAAAGCTGCTGAAGAGCACGTCCTACTGCCTATAGGAGTGATGAAGCCCCCTGGCTCCAATTCTGTTTTATTTCTTCCTAGTCTTTTCCCAATATGATTTTACTTATGCAAATACAAATTACATACCACAAGGTGGCATTCTCCATTTCATAAAGGGTTTGCTTCTGATCCAGCAATTCAGTTTCGTGTGTGACGTCCTTCAGTGCAGTCTGCAGTTGATTTATCTTAGCAGCATTGGATTCACGGGCAGCCAAAACGAGAGCTAGAAAGATTTTTTTTTTTAAATGTGCTGCTCTCAACAAAAAAAGAATGTGCAACAACAGTCTGTAAATGGATTGGTGTCTACAATGTTAATGTATCACCGTACAAATGTCACCTCATAGTGACCAGCGGTTCTCTTACTCCAGGGGTACATTTAAAAACCAAAACCTTATTTCAGCAACTTATTGTCTCCATATTTTGTCCAAGTTATTTGCTTTTACAGACTTAGAGAAGCCTGCTGCATTTCTACTGTACTGTACCTTTTCCACATTTTATATCAAGAAACCCACTTGGGAAAGGAATTCCTTGCTAAAGATACAGAAAACCACAAAAACAAGGGGCACTGGAAAAGGAGGAAACAGATGGGAGGTGTGTGTTTGTGTGGGGCATGGAGAAAGAAGCAGGGATGAATCTGTACATCTTGAGATCTGGAAAGTGTTGAGTTTCACAGGCTGAGAAGCACTGTTATCCCCATTTCACAGATGAAGAAACCGAGGGAAAGTACATACCCTCACGTTTCACAGGAAGTGCGAAGCACAGTTGGAACTAGAGCCCAGGGGCCCAGGCCTCCTGTTGTGACCCTACCGTATGTTTGTTGTCCCCAGTTATGTCTCAGAAATTGCCAAACGTGTCCCCATTCATCAACAGGTTCTGGGAGACCATTTACTGTTCTTAATAATGTTTATTTTATATTAGAGATTTTTAGTCCTATACTTTTTGTTTTTGCTTCCTTTATGTGATGACTTTTCTCCCCCCATGAAAACAAAGCTCAGCTCCCATATATGCTGGGGGCTGATGGAGCTGGCATTACCTGTCATCTCCTCAGTAATTAGGTCTGGGAGGTTCTGGATTCTGAAACGGAGATTACTGTTTTTTATGGTCTCCTCTTCTAGAAGTTCATGGGTGCATCTTCTTATTTCCTCCTGACAATAAGCAAATACTCAGTCAAGGGATAAGAACAGGTTAGAGCAAAACTACTTAATAATAAACATCTGAAAAACATTGTCTCCTCCTTTTTATACAGCTACTGCTATATAAAGGGTCTTCATAAAATCCTTGTCAACTTTTAAACTTTAATAACTTAGGTTGTAGGTATGGCAGAAACAATCTGTAAACGGCATTTAAAAGCAAATGTATTAAAGTGTTAGGACAACTCAAGTACACAATGCTAGACTTCAACATAACCACCATTTCCTTCTCACAGCTGATACGGATTTCAATTCTGCTAGCCATAGGACACAGTTTACCTCGTCATCTACAGTAGCCATTTTTTGTTTGTCAAAAGATCTGAAATAAGAATAAATTCGTTATTACTTATGAAGTCTAGCATTGTGTACACTAGTTGTCCTAAAACTTTAATAAATTTGCTTTTAAATGCTGTTTACAGATCGTTTCCATCATACCTCAACCTAAGTTATTCAAGTTTAAAAGTACACAAGGACTTTATGACAACCCTGCATTGCCACCCTAACCACAGCCATGGCTACTCCTGCTTTTCAAAACAAAATACCCCCCACATCACCCCAAAAGCCATGCTAGGATGGCAGCCAAGCCCCAGCCACACTGGCGGACTAGATTTTGGCTTCTTACCTTCTGTTGTTGGATGGGAGATGGTCTAAGTAATAGAGACCTACCCCCCTCAAAAGCTGTTCTGGGGTGAAAGGTTGCCAGCTGGCCTGAACTCAAACTGAATTTTCCTCTCTTGGCTCTTGGGGTGGAGAGTCACTTTTCAAGAAGCTCCCCTAACCACTGACAGGGTCCCGTTTGCGTCACCCAGCACACAGTTTGATGCAGTTTTCAGCTCTTAGATGGTGAGGAAAAAAGATTCATTCCAAAATAAATGGTGAATTGGGCAGCTGCCTGTATAGCCCATATCTAATGCCTGCCCTGGCGTTTTATACCTTTCTTGTGTTGCTATTCACTACCATCACCACCCAGGCAAGACGGAGAGAAATGATGCATCAAGTTCACTTTCCAAGTTGTCAATTCTATAGGCCTACAGTGGCTTGTCATAACACCTACCCGAGAAAAATTAATTGGTAGCAATGTAAAAGAAATGAGATGGGAATAAGAGGTTTTCAATCAGCTATGAATTACATTCTTAATCAGTTGTAAAATGGAAAATTTAGGAACATTATAGCCTGTTTAACTGATTGCAGCCAATGACATAAAATAATTCACTGATGATGGATTAGCGAAGGAATGAGCTGAAACAGGCAAGTTAGAGTAGCCCTGAAGGACAAAAAAAGAGTTTTAGAAAATGCCTTTGAAGCCACTCTGACTTTAATGCCAACCGCAGTGCTATGATAGACATCGATTGTCCAAGACCAGCCGTTTCCCAGAGAAGAGATATCACAGAGGGCCCTTTACCACGCACACTGGAGTCCTCCTTTGTCTTTAGTGAAGACCACTAAGAATTACTCCAAAAAAGAGTGAACTGGGGTCACAGGTCAAAATACCCATGTCAAAATGATTTATTGGCTCTACTTTTAATCCTGGTTTCCCTATGGGCCCTGCTGCCATCGTATCTGGGAAACTCACAACCATGAATGGATGTATCCTCACAATCCTGAGAGGGAAAATATTTTTGTCCTTCATACAGATGGGATTAAGAGAAGGAGAAGGCCCATATCCTGCAGACAGCTCTGTATGAGCAGACCTCTGAAAACTGGAGCCAAAATCCTTTGCTCAAAATCAAGTCTATGGTAGAGACAGGAACACAGCCTTGATTTTGAATCCATCTAATGCACAGACCACATGGCCATCCTTCCTTTCTTGATTTCAGTGGAAAAGCATACTTTTGCACTAAATATAAGATGGTTCCTAGGGTAACACACTCCTGTATTTGCCGGGGCTGAAACCGCAATTCAGCTCACTGAACACCTAGTCCTTGACCAGCTGTTTGGTTCATGCTACTCCAGTTTGATTTCAGTCGGCCCTGATTTCAGAAAGGAGCTGTCCCTCGTTTTTTAAGGCGAGACTGTGACCCATAGCATAGAAGGCAGTCGTTTCACCTCATGACAAACTGCAAATCTTTCCCATATACCAGTTGCACTAAATACTTAAAACTTCTAGATGCTACGTTACCAGTTTCTTAATAGCTTCAATAGCAGCTTCCAGATGTTGCACCGTTTCCTTGTTGAATGCAAACTCTTCATTTTTCAATTGTTTTTCTGCATTAAGAACAGTGTAAAATTAATATCTGTCACTTTTGTTTTCAACTTCTGAGTTTTCCAACACTGTTTTGCCAGGGTTATTCTAAAAGGGAACCAAATCTACTCCAAAACTATTAGGAACAGGTCTGTCATAGTTTTGTACAAGGTAAGCACCTTCCGCAATCCTTCACCCCTTGTCAACATTAAAGACAGATACAGAGGTTGTAGATTAAAGAGTCACAGGAGAGGGGCATCATGTCTAATCACAAAGTGATTACCAGTTTAAATTCTGCAGAAATAACATTTTTAAAATGCTCAGAGTGGAAAGTCATTAAGATCAAATGAAAACTACAGATCAAAATGTTTTATCTTTAAATGTCAAACTAAGGTGCAATTAATCTTAAAATCCGTCTAATAGCTGTGGCTTGAATCATTTCTTCGTTCTGATCAAGAATCATTAAACAGCATCTGTTTGAGCCCAAGGTGAGACTGAAGTCACCAGAGATGATACTTTTTGTGTTGCTGAAGTTAATCTAATTTGAACTGAGTAATAATTGCAGGGCTTTGGGAAAAAACAAAACAAAGGTCTGCTTGACAGCAGTGTGTCTTTTTTTTAAATGCACCTGCTTTGTGTTGGAGACTACATCTTCACAAGGAAAAAAAGTGCATTCTTAACTGGAAATAGCAAATGCAAGGTGAAAACTAACTTGTCAGTAGTTTTAATGCAAGAACTGTCTGGCTCCGAGGGTGGGCAAGCATTGGAAGCAGCTGCCTAGAGGAGTTGTGGAATCTCCGTCCCTGGGCAGTTTGAAGGGCAGGTTACGCAGACACTTGACTAGGATGGTTGAGTCAGGGATGATCCTGCCTTAAGCAGGGGACTGGGCTAGATGACATCTTTTTTCACCCCCACTTTCCTATGATCCTACAAACAACCAAACTTAAGGACTAGGGCCTGATCTTCGTCAGCCCTATAGGTATTTACACAGGGTTTGGGCAGAATGTAGGTGGTTAAATCACAGAGAGCAGTCCTAATCAAATCCTGCCACAAAACCGCTCAGGGGCCTCCATTTTGTTTCTAGAGGTCTGGACACGGGCTACTGCAGATGCAAAGTAATGATGTGATCAGCTACATAAGGTGTTTAACCCCTACCCAAGCCTGTTGTGGTCCAAAATGGTGCTGGGAAGCAACTGAACTCTTCCCAAGTCCCTGATCCCTTTTGGCAAGGACAGGGCATGACTAGCAACCATTTGATGTTGAGTGCATGTGGAGGAGGAAAAAGCAGCAGCCTCTCTCTTCTCCCAGCAGCATACGGCAAAATAATTTGCCGGGGAATTAGGAAATCAGGGATCTAGCATGTCCCCAAATGCCTGACCCTACTGCTTGCCCTAGGCTGGGTGGAGCCCTCCCCACCCATCTTGTTGAAGCTGGATGAAGAGCGAAAGCCTCATGCGATCTAAAAGGAGAATGATGCTAGAGCTCAGTGAGGAGGGAAGAGGGCCTGGAATGTGGTCCCTGCTCCCCATTTTGTTAAACAAAAAAAAAGTCTAAATATAAAATGCTCTCTTCAAAGCTCACTGCGTCTGTCGTATTCAGTAAGCCACAACATGCTACTGTCTGGCAACATAGGAGACAGGCAGATGAGGTTGTCTCTGTCACTGACCAGGTAAGTCTTCGAATTCCTGATTATATTTGATTTGAAAAAATCCGATATAAAAGTGAAACAGGCATCTGTCTCATCACCTCTCTCCGCGCCCAAAGACAATGGTTGACCTATGTGTGGAATGCATTTAGTTCTCCAACGTATCACCAGAAGTGGAGGTCAAAGTTGGCTTCAGCTGAGATCTTTTGTTATCTCATCTCATATCACCATATCCCACTTCTCTGACCATCACATCTTGGCTTCTAGACTGTAAGTTGGTTGAAGCAAGGAGCTCCCATTCACTGTATGTTTCTACAGCACCTGGCACATCTGAGCCAGCCTTATAATCAGGAAGACCTCCCTGTAGTCATAGAAATTATAATTTGGAGATGTTCCCTAACACAGGAGACTTAGGAAATTGGGAACTGGGAAATGGTCCTTCAGTTAGAGAGTGGCTAATTAAAGAGAGAAGAGAGAAAAAGGATCTGTGGAGGTTTGCCTACTGCTCCACAATAAAAGTTCTTGTTCAGTTCTTCTCAGTCATGCCTAATAATTGTCTTTATTGAACCTGGTAATCACCACACTACTGACGGTGTTTCAGGCCTCATGAAAACAGACCTACTTAAGGATAGGAGGTTGAGGCTCCAGCCCCAGTCAGTCCTTGGTCTCTCTGTTGAAGCTACCCATGGTGGATTTTGGTACCTTGGCTTATCCAAGACTAGTGATTAATGTAACCTATGCCACCAAACAGTTATCAGACTGTAACACTATTCACCAGTCAGACATGAAATGGTAACCTAACGGAAAATCCTAGCACCACTCCAAAGAGCCTGTCCAGCCGTCCAATACAATACGTTTTGAAATGAAGTCAGAGAAGGGGCTTTTGCTACTTTTCCAAGAAAAAAATCCCACAGTCTAATAATGTTTTCTTCCCTGCGGTGCTCAGTCTAATTGCTTTCTTTCCTTTAGCAAATCCTATCACTCCCTCTTCAGCTCCCCTGGTTTAAACTCTCCCAAAACAATTCTTCCCTCTACATGGTGCTGAATCTTTCCTCCCGAATCATTTTTTCCTGTTCATAGTAACTGCTGTGCCTCCTTCACAAACGCTTGAGCACTAAATTGCTGGCCGCTGAGGTTTCTGAATGCTGCATCTCTCTGCCCTGAGAGCAAATTGTATTTCTTGTGAAAGACAGAGTGATAAGTGTGCTTCCAGAGGACAGATTTATCTTCCAAGAAAGGCCTTTCAAGCGCTGCATAACCAGCTTCTTGGCAGATATTGCCTGGGCAATATTAACATTCAAGTTGATTCAAGGACTTCTAACCTCTTAAGAAAGACCCCGAAGGGAAGACGCTGTTTTGAGTGTTTGTCAAATTGCCTTTTCCCGTCAGATGCCACGTGCCCATTTCCAAGCCTCATAAGAGACCACAGGCGCCTGTCTCAGCGCCTGAAGAGCACGCTTGCTCAGTGCATGAAATGCATTTAATTCTCCAATGTATCACCACAAATGGAGGTCCAAGTAGGTCCCTTTGTCACAAACGGTCTCCCCACTATGTTAACACCATGCCTTGGGGATGTGGGGGTAGGATTTACTCATGTACAAAGAGTGACTGCTCACCGCTAGTCTTTTCAAGAGGGAAGATTTGCAGAGATCAGGAAGAGTCAGGCAGCATAAAGATGGAGAGACCCAAGATTGATAATCACACACAGGCTTGCCAGAGAGTGTGAGGGTCCCACAGAGTAACAGATGGCCATGGACAGAACAGTCCAGCCAAAAAGATGGAGGCAAAAGACAGATAAACATGGCAGACACCTCAGCAATGCATCATCTACATGCCACGATCATTTCTTAAGGATTTTTGAACTCGGTGATCTATAGGCATGCCTCAGTCAGCTTAATACAACAGGTTGTGACCCCTAGTGTGAGCAAAGCGCGCACAACAGCCACAGGCAGTACCGTTGTCCTACCCAGATTTTAAGCAGGTATTTATCAAAAATACGAAGTCAGACTAGTGCTCGTCTTCAAAATGAAGCCCGGCTCCCAGGAGCACGGCGCAGGTGCAGGGCTCGGCGGGCGGGAAGCGCGCCTCCCGCACACGCGGCAGCGGCCGCCGGGGACGCGTGAGAGGAGCTCAAATGGCGCGCAGCTAGATTGAGACACGCCGCCTCGGGTCTAGTGAAGCCGACAACCGCTGTCCTGAGGGAAAGCGCTGCGGAAAGGGCAGGGGTGATGCGCAAGTGCCCAAAGCGGGTGCACCCCCTGCTCCC
>NW_017728947.1:109663908-109693965 GCF_001723895.1 Crocodylus porosus
CGGCTTCAAGACCAACGGCCGGTTGAGGCGCGGCCGCCGGCAGCCGGCCACGCGCTCGGCCTGGCAAGGGGGAGCGGAGACTGGGATGCGACGCCCGGGCTGCGAGGAGCAAGCATCCCGCGGTGCAAAGCACAGCTGAACGGGAGTTAAGGCCGCCGGCAAGGCGTTGGTAGAGGAGGGATCCGCACCGATGTTAAGCCGGCAGAAAGAGAAGAATTGGAAACGCAACCGCCCGTGCCCCAGAGACCGCCAGCCGGCCCCTGCGGGCCGCCCCCTCCTTGCCCAGCTCTTAGCCGGGGCGGCTCTGTGCCTCCGCAGTGCCAGTGCGCGTGTGTCATTTTTTGACCCGCAGCGCTTTGGCAGACTGCATTTTCAAACTGCACGACGCGGGCGGGCTGCCGCATGCTGGCAGGACAGGAGCATGCGCCCCTCCGGATCTTGATCATCGCCGTTGTGGGATAATTTGCCCTGAGCCCATCCTGGGGGACGAGCGCATCCTGACTGCTGAAGCCCACGGGAGCGGTGGGGCGATGCAGAGCCGGCTTGGAGGAGAGATTCGCCACCTTGCTGGCTGCAGCGCGGCTGCCGGGGTCTCCGTTTCCCAGCCAGAGGTGCTGCCGCGTTGCCAGGTTCATTGCAGCTCCCTGCAGAGCAACCACGAGGCATTTCTGGTGGCTCCGAGCCACATCTACAGAGGGACTTGGGGGTCGCAACACACTGCTGCCTGGGATAATCCCCAGCGCCAAGGCGCATGCCTTATCTCTGGGCATTTTCCAGGCGGAGATGGGTACTGTAGAATGGGATTCGCACAAGCCAGCAGGCTGAGCAGGGAGCTGCTTAAAACTTAGATGGTAGGAAATGCTGGTAGGACATGGTAGGAAATGCTGGGCTTAGGCCACAACCCTGAGTTTAGTTGGCTGCCTGGTGGAGCAGAAGGAAATACTGTACCCCTGATCCTGCAGGCCCCCATCACGAACCTGCAATTCCAGGGCTTTGCTGGAGTTGTCCGTCCCAAGCCAGGTCAGCTCTTATGAAAAAATAGAGCAGGAAAGAGGAGCACTCAACTGGGAAGCTTTTCAAATCCCCACTCTGATTTTGAACATGGTGGGAACCCAGGTCTCCTGCTCCCAGCGAGTGCCCGAACCACTAGGCGATGGGCTCTTATGGAGTGGGGCTTGCCCAATCATTCTTGTTGAAGCTGCTCCATACCATTAGCCTAAAGGACTTGCACCCGATTTTTCCACAGCTCTGGTGAGCATCCTCACCACTGCACTAGAAAGAGTCACTTGGCCTTGCTGTTCCTCTAATCCTGATTGCATCCAAAGCAAGGCCCCAGTCACCCGGCTTTATGGCATTTCAGTCGCTCCTGTTGGAGCTGTTCCATTTTGTGCAAATGCCTAGGGTGCCAGTCTCCAAAGCATGCAATTTGGGAATTGGAAAGCGGGTCTCTGAACTCCCAGGCGCTATAGGCCCAGAAGGGATGACTCAGTGCTAAAAAGACTCACCACTGTCTGCATCTCTCTTCTATGTGATGCCTGATCCAATCAATACAGCCCTGAGCAAGGGAAAATTTAAGAACTGCTGGAGCTGAAGAAAGAGGGTTAGTTGCAGCAAGGGCTAAGGGCAGTTTTATACATGAGCACTAGCAGAAACCATAGCCCTGTGGGGTGAGGCAGCAGCTGGGCAAGGATTCTGAACCTGAAATATTCACAGACCTTTTCTGTTTATCCTTCTACTTAATTTAAACTGAATCAAGTCATGGTCATTCGCTCTGAGGTTGTGTTCTACCAACAGCTCGCCTTAAACGCTCTCATTACTTACCAAACCAATATCTGCCCATGCCTCTTACTGGTTTGATACATTTACTTCAGAAGAAAATCCAACATCAATTACTCCAGAGTAAATACGTCATGTGTTCACATCCTAAGTTGCAGGCAATAAGAGGAGATCCTTTAAAGTCCCCATCACAATTATGACAAGATCAAAGGAGTGCCCAGCAGTGCAAGCCTTATATTGCTGTCTTCTAAATACTTTTGAGACAGATCATGAGCCATTCATCTTGATGCTTAATGATTGATCTTCTATCATGATCTATGATGATCTATTACATCTTTTCATCAAGGTGATGGGTCAGATATTACTCAGCTGCTGAATATTGGTATAGCTATTCTTATTTCAGTGGGAGCCAGATGGAGGTTTTTTCCAGATGAGGATCTGATACAATTTCACATTCTCATTAAAGTTACCATCTTTTTGATGGTTTATGCATCAATGCTTCCAGGTGCTAAAGCAGTCCTGTGTAGGAAAACTCTAGGTTCCCAAAATGGCATGAGGCTTCACAGCAGAGAGGCTACATGAGGAATTATCACCTGCTTGTTTTATGGAGAAGACAGCTAACATTATGTGAGGACCATTTCCATTCTGAAGTGATTATGCTTTTAGCTATATGAAACTGCAATCTTGCCTGTGAGAGCTCCACAATTTTTCCCTTCATCCCTAGTGAATTGTATATTTTCAGATCAAAGCCAAACAAAACACTTTAAGATAGCTGAGGATGGGGGAAAAAAAGGATATCAATTCATTTTAAACAGGAATAATTTCATTTTTTTACACCTATTCAAAAGCAAAGATATTTGCAATTAAGTTTTTACATATGATTGCAACTCTGACCTTGTTCTTTAGTACTACGATGTACGTGTGAATCGCAAACATTCTTTTATTTCATAAAGAAAAGCAGCAATGTGTCATTTGCTCCATAGGAAAATTAATGGCAATTTACAAGAAATAAAAACAAAAAGTAGAGTTTTTAACTGGCTATGAATTATGTTCTCAATAAACAATACAAAAAAAAAAGAAGAGGAAAAGGTTGTAGTAATCTTACCTGGATGACTGGTGACAGATTAGCTAAAAGGTGTGTTAAAACAAAGTCCAGGGACAGTGAGTTTTATAATATATTTCCAGTAGGCTGTAGGATAAAAAAAAAAATTGACCAAGACACTAAAGCTTTGCATAGTAACAGGTAAGTTTGTATCAAGACCCATCTCCAAATTTGTACTCCGATACAAAAATTGTCACCTGAATGATAAATTTATAAAGTTTCTGAGTTATACGTAATGAATGCCCATTAACCAGTTTGGGATAGAATCAAAACCTAATTAGATTTGTTAAATGATAAAAGTTATAGAATTCCGAGAACTTGAAGCCCAAGGACTTTATACAACAGATAAGATACTGAGGGCACTAAAGGGTCATCATGGTGGTATGGAAAGTCCCGGAAGGTGAGGGCACGAGAAGTTCGCCGTGGGGAAAATTCCACTTTGTGGATAAAACTTTCCCGCCAAATAAATCTTCCATGACATAATATCCAAGCCCAAATTTGGGAGTGGTGATGAGTTTGGGGCCCTTGATGGCAACTCACCCAGTATATAACCCAAAAAAACCACAGTCCCAATTTGGAGGTAACCTCACTTGCAGAACAACAAGGGAAGAATCACAAGTGCAGGCTGGATCAGACTGATCACCTGAACCGCCCTCTCTGTGAATGCAAAATTTTTGTTCACACTGAAGTCATGGAGTGCCCAAGTGGGACCAGAAAAAGGGGACTCGTTCCTGTCACTACCAAGGCCAGCCCATTAAAAATGAGCATATAGCAGGGTGTTTGGCTTCTTGGAATCCTAGGACTGTAAGTATAATGTAAACGATAATAATTATATCTTTTCTAATTCAAGTTTAACCCTTAGTTGAAATCTTAACTAGTCTTAGAGTGTTGTTCTGAGTATATGTGGTTGTAGTGTTTTGATGTTTATATTGTTCTCAAGATAAAGTAATGTTGTGCACCCAGTAATCATTTTTCAAATAAAATTGTGTTGTATGAATTAAGGTGTGATCATTGTGAAATCGTGCAATTAGTTAAATACTCCCCAACCAGGCGCATCAAACGAACCAATAAATAGTGTGGGATTTTCTCCAGTCCATAACCCACTAGAGAACAAATGGACCAACACATTAAAGCTTTGCATAGTAACAGGTAAGTTTGTATCAAGACCCATCTCCAGATTTGTACTCCGATACAAAAATATCTTAATGTTGATCTCAGATAGTTATTCCAATTATAGCAACAGATCAACACATCTCGTTGCTCTCTGGTCCGTGGGTTTGGGAAGTAATTATGTCTTAATGCTGCTAAGGTCAGTCTCTGGGTGAAATTTGAACCCTATGGAAGCAAAAATCCCCTATTACCGGTATTTCAGCCTTTTTCTTGTGCATTGTGTGGAAAAGATCCATGTGAGCGTATATATCAGATTTAACAAAAGAACAAGTGAGAGAGAATTCGGTGCTGCATTCGAAATAATGGAAGATACTGGCCTCGTGCTGAAAAGCTGGGAGCCTAAAGAAAGAGCTATCACAAGAATGCATGGAGACACTTGGAGAATGGAACAAAACTCAAATTCCTGTGTCCACTGGAATGGCTAGCCAACTACATCTGTTGGGAATCTGAGCCCAACTTTGGGAGCGCATTACTGGCACAGAAGACGACATAAAACCAAGGATGAAGTAGGGTGCTCGCCTATCGCTCATACTAGTCCATGAGGTCTACGTCGGCCTTGGCTCCATCCCTAGCTGTGCATGAAAACACAATGTGCTCCACACTTTTGCCTCCCTGTTCAGGTGACTGGACTATTCTGGACAGGTTTCACAGAGAAGGCAGGCTGGAAGGCATCTCAAGGCCATGGCCAGATGAGCATGGTCATGAAGTATGTGGTGCTGCAGACACATCTGCAGCACCACATACCACACATTCAGCTGTTCTCCACGCTGCAAGGGAGCAGTGTGGTTTTTCAATTCAGGGGTCAAAAAAATCTGTGAAAAAAGAAAACAAACTGGAGTGGCGCACATGGTGACAGCATGTGCCACTCAAAAGCCAGAGCCTGGCCATCAGGCTCTGAGCAGCGGGATCACCACTTCTGTAGCCCCAGATAAGGCTGCTGGGGCCAGCTCTACCCCACCTGGGGTAACCTGCCACGTGTCAGAGCAGACATGGCAGGTGCATTCCCCGGGGACAGCTGGCGGAGCACCTCTCCTCCAGAGAACCAAACATCCATGCTCATCTGAAAGTTGCCCAAGAGATCATCTAGTCCAGCCAGGGATCAACCGGTGATCTTGGTGTTGTTGGCACCATGCTCGAACCAACTGAGCTCAATGGCCGCTTGCTCAGAACAATTAGTAGGTTTAGACCACTTTCTGGAGGGCAGAAGGAAGGTGAACAAGGAAGGGATAGGGTTGCTTGCTATATGGATAAGAAGAGTGATGTAAACTGGGTATTGTTACTGATTTCAAGATCCAAAAGGGCCCTTATGTTCATTGAATTTGACCTGTTTCTCAGACGTAAAGCAGAGGAAGTGGGAAACCTAGATATGCTTTCTGTGACCAGTGAGCTGGAACTGTGCCTTGGACAATTGGAAATGCACAGGTACTGTGCTCAGGATCTGTACCATGTATATGCAATGCAAGTCGAGGAGACCTGGAAAGAGTACATGGGGCATGGTGAGGGACTTTCTTGTTCATATGTAGAAAAAATATCAGAGGGTCACTGTTAATCTCATTTCCCGAACCATAGCTGGGTTTCTTGGCCTTCAAAATGGACGTTCTGAAATGTGATGTTTCATGTTGCTCATAGGATTGGGCACTAATGTGTAACATTAACCCTACCTTAAAGATTCATGGATGGGATATTTCCTTCATTTATCTCTTAAAATTTAAAAGGTAAAAATTTGCAGGCCTTGTTTTTGACTTCATCACATCTTTGAAGTTAGTATCTTCAGCAGGATTTGATGATGAACTCCACAGGCTGTGCCAAAAGGGAAGAAGGGAAAAAAGAGGTAGCAAGCATTCTGGCCTTCAAAGGTTCACACCTGAGAGATATGGCTCAGGGAGACGGCGGCAGTGGGACCTCAGTGTTCCTAGCCGCTCTGGCAGTATCGCAGCTGGACCCCTCACCCCATTGCTCCCTAAAAGCTCCAAATTTGCTGCGCAGAGAACAGAGAAGTTGAAGCTCTGCTGACACATTTTTCATAATTATGCTTATCGATGGCATGCATCATGGTCCCTCCAAGTCAGCATCTACGATGATAATCAGGAAATAAATTGGGCCCATGCCAGCTGGCATTCAGAGGCAAAACAATGCAGCTGGGGGCCCTGGAGAAGAGGGATGCAGGGGAGCAAGGGCAGCTTCCAGCTGCTGCCATGTCACTGCAGCTGAGCAAGTGCGCTAGTGACAGTGGCCTTTTTCAAGGCCTCCCCTCCTCAGTCAGCACAGGGAGACTTCCACATTTATCTTACCTTAGTTTTGCTACTGGGTGTCTAACCTAGCTAGAGAAGATCCTTTTTATGTATGAAAATTAGATAATAAAAGCTGCTGCCATTACCTTGCTCCCTTCACCCTACTTTCACATATACACACCCCACCGATCAATTAGCATTTTTGTCTGGTTGGCGCACATCTCGTGCTCTCATTGTGTATACAGCAGGAAGGGAAATGCATGCATTTGAACCCTGCAATAACTTATTGTCCTTCCTGGTGCAGTTCCACCCAGAATAAGCATGCTACCCCTTACATAGATGGCACCATCAAGCTCAGTCACAACCAGGGGCATTATGCAGGATTGTGCCGCTGCTTGAGATGGCTGACCTGTAGAAGAGCCAGCACACCTACTAGATACCAAGTTCCTGTAGCCAGCCATCTTGAGAGGTCCAGTGCTACATGAAGACGGGCCCAGTGAGGCTTCCTTTGCCATGCACACATGCATGCACATTCGGACAACAAGGAACTGGCAACACAACTAAGAAGAAAACTAGAAGGAAATCCCAGCCTATACAAGTATAGCCAGCTCTCACACTCCAAAGAGGTTTTATACAACTGAGCAGTCTCTGCTGTCAGCACCCATGCTCCTCTACATGTTACTTTGGGTTGGTCCAGGTACTAGAGGTGCCCATCATATCTCACCAACTGGGAGTTAACCCCGGCAGTGAGGCACTGATGGACCACCCCACCACCTTGCTTAGGACAAGAAGTGTTAACACCACTGGAGCATCCTCCTTGTGGCATTTCCATGTGGACGCTCGTAGAGCAAGGTGGGGCTCATTGCCTTGGTGGGGAGGTTGAAAACCCTGCTGCTGCAACACAGACAAACATGTCGATGGTCAATGGGATCCTCCAAAGACCCTTAACAGCTAAACACCCTGCTCACTTAGTAAGCCTTATTGCTTTCTTTGAGTGCTTTTGCTGCTCTCTTTCCACCAACAGCCAATACGAAGAGATTGCATTCAGTAACTGAAAGTGACAGCTCGGGCTTGTGATATTTGGGTTCTTTTGTTCCTGTGCAAGAAGGAAAAGTGGATAAAAGTAAAAGCTTGTGCCCTACAAAGACTAAAGGTGTATACTTTGGGCCACTTGGAAGTGCAGGAGAAGTGGAATGCATTGTACCAAGCGAAGGGGACTAGCTGCTGGAGAGTACTAGTGCATCCTAAACTGCTCCAGATTCATGGCCTTTCCTGAACTGATGGGCTTTATGTTTCTGCCCAGGAGATTAGTGTTAAAGAACAGAGAAAGAACAAAGATTGTTCAGTAATAGTTCAAAACAAGCTAAGTCTGCTGGCAGAAGAAAAAAAGAATATTTTAAGTGCAGACAGAGACAGGGAATCAGAACTAGTTTTTGGAACAAAGAGACATTAAAAAATCAGTAACTTTTCCTTTCAAGCAGCCCAATAAATCTATATTTCAAGAATAAAGAGGCAGGTTCATGGGTGATATAAAGCAGCATGGCTCCTCTACTGTAAAGAGCCAGAGCAATTTTGACTTCAACAAGCTTCTCTTCCAACAAACATCCATTGAAGACCTGATCCATGGAATCTATAGGAGATACAACATGAAAGAATGAAATCCGTAGTTCAAGGGCACACAGCATAGCACCTTTCCAGAGCCAAGGAGATTATTACTGAAGTTAATCATCAACCCACCTCCACTCCTGGTTTCAAGCCTGTGCACTAGGATTAAATTTTGCTTCCATTAAAATGCCCTTCTTCAATTTGAATGTGCCCACCACACAGGCGTATTACATAGATGAGGGCACAATACTGCATAGGACACAAGTCCCTTTCCTGCACTATCCAAGCTAGCACACACAACCCGGCAATGCCCCTCATCCAAGCCAAAGCTTACCCCAAACCTTCAGTCTGCATCAAGCTCAATAAAGCTCCGCTCTGGTAGGTCACAAAAAGAGGTGACCATCCTGCCTTGAAAATGCCCCATCTTCCCTCCTGAAAAAAATGCTGTCAGACACCATCAACAGTAATATCTCAGCCAACTTAAAGGGAGAGCACTGCAGGAACAACTTCTGCAGCAACCAAATTTCAAAACACAGGCACTGATATGTCAGCGAGTTGCTTAAATACATGCCTAATGATAAGCACTTGGGCAGCCTCTCTGATACCAAGAGGACTTAAGGTGAAACCCATTAAGTATCTTGCTGGGTCTTCTCTTGAATTTCATCCAGAAACACTTATTATGTGCAAGGTTCCCTGATATGAAACAGCTGGAAAAGAACAGAATGGCACTCTAGATCCCTATGATCCCACCTGAGCTACTTCCTGGGTTTCCTACTCAGTCCTGAAAACATTTATTTCATTTATCAATCAAGCTTATTTGCTGTGGTGTTTTATTCTGAATGTAAATGAGGCATCAAAATGAAAGGGCCTACCCACTGGGGAATTGTGATCTGCTCTGATTCCAGTAACTGATGTGACATAAATTGGATTAAAAACAAAAAGCATAATCAAATCCCCCTATACTACTCCACGACCCACAAACTGATCACACAACCCAGGAGTTGCACCAGGTCTGCCCTTTTCGCACATTGTCACCAGCAGCAAAGATTTCTGTCCTCAGAGAGACCCACTAAATGTACAAGGTCTTCAGCGAACCAGCAGTCTTGCCCCTGTGAAACTATGGAAGTCAGATATGCAATTAAAGCAGTGGATGGTCAGTTTGTTAATATTGAATGACTGGCTTCAAATTAAACAATCTAATGCCCACAACAATTTAAAAAGCAGCCTATTGCGGTGTTTTCTCAACCTTTTTAGGCACCAACGGATAGACTTGAGACTCCTGGCTAGGGTGGCCATCATAGAGGACGGTCCGGTTGTCCTGTCCTATATTGATACGAACCCAGATGCCTTTACGTCCACTATTTTTCGCAACAGTCCGGTTGTCTTCTGTCCTCTATTGATATGAAACCAGACGCCTTTATGTCCTTTATTTTTCTCTTCAAGAGGACACAAAGTTGTGATTTTGATCTATAAAGATGTTTGTGGCACAGATGGGAATGAGATTTATGAAACATGCAAGGGTATTTAAAGCCAAATACGTTAAATGGAAAAGGGGCAATTGGGATTCATCGGGAAGTAAAAAACCCCAGGCTGTGACAATGAAGATGAATTTCAGCTGTTGCTGGATCATCTGTTTATTCTGCCTCTCAGATTTACCGTTCTGGCTTTGAAGAAGTCAGTTTTCTTTCATAGTGGCCGCATGAGATGGACATGACCTTGCTAGGACTCTGATTCTCCTCGCACTGACCCTCATGGAAATTGAGAGCCCCTTGATGGAGTTAATGGAGACTGTCAACTCTTTGAGGCAGGCACTGTCATCTTGTTTCGCATTTATATAGGGCTTGGCATGACGACAGCTTGATCCACGATTGAGGTGCGTATAGTTACAGTGACTGGGCAGTAAGAGGCATGAGAACATGATGATTTCAACCGAGAAATGCAGCTTGCAGTGACCGGAGAGAAATGCGGTATTCCAGGAGTTTCCAGTTTTTTCCAGAAAATGTGAAGTTTCATTAAAAAAGGAAAACCAATCATTTGGGGCCAAAAACGGTTTTTGTGTTTCAAGTTAAAAAAAAAAATCCCATGAGAAACAGATGTTTTCCCTAAAAATGTATTTAGTTAAATACCCAATTTTCTCTCTCAAACTGGAGTAGACAGAAGCGTGTCCAGCCATCCCAATCAGTCCTAACTCAAGCAAATTCTAATTTGCTTGAATTTCATGCTCCTAAAAACTAAATTTCAATGTTTAAAAGGACTGGTTAACTTGGAACTGAAGCAAACATCCATTTTGGTCCCCAGCACGTGTGTGTTCAGTACTGATTCTCACAGGTTGGCCCAGACAGAGAAATAAAACACCTTAAAGCACTAGCAGTGAATAACAGAGGGAGAGTAAAAATCTCTTGAGTGGTGCAGACTGTTTTCGGTGGTGTGTTGCTTAGGATCTGAACCCTGTTTCGGTAGGTAATCAGGCAACTGATTATTTGCAATGGTTCATTGACCATTCATTAGTTCATTGCCATCAACAAAACAAAAAACTTACGGCACTAGGAAGCTGGCTTTATTTCCATTCTTTACTTCCCAAGGTGTGAAAGCAGCAGACGAACTGAGACCCACCATTTTGGGGGACTGCACCATTTTGTAGTGCATGAAAAACGGGCATAGGCAGGCTGACAAGTGCACCCTCCCGGCTCCCTTATAAAAACTTGGTTCTCACCTTTGCAAGCTCTAATACAACCTCAGCAGTGACAAAAGGGAGAACTTTTTACATTTAGTAACATTTATTTCTGCATTCGGTATCAAGTACATAAGTGCAAATATTCAGAGTCCATAATTAAGTCCATTAGGAACTACAGAGAATGTAATACAAATTGTAATAAATTTAACAAGCTGGAACTCTCCAGTTACCATACATCAGCCTGTCAATCCCTTACAACAAAAGTACTGGGTTTTCGCTTTTGTATTAGTTATACAAAACTGATTACTATAAGTACCAATTACTGTTTATTTTGTCTGTGGTGGAAAACACTAAAACATCAGTCTACGATTCTATATAGTTAATAAAGATGAACCCAACCAGCAACCCAGTGACATAGAAGCAATTTTAACTATTGCATCAGTGCACTAAGCAGGAAAGCCCTAGTCACATGTAACATTAAAAGTTATAGAAGCGATGCCAATAGAAGGAAAAACACTTAAAAAAAAAAAGAGAAAGAGAGATTGAGAGAGAGAGAAAGAGAGAGATAGAGAGAGAGGTCAATATTATTTAGGCTCTCACCATCATGCACTTTATAAGCAACACAAAAAAACCACATCTAGAACACTTTTCTCTTTACTATACTTTAGTGCGTGACACAAGTGATTGCAAATATTCTAAGTACAGAAGCAGCAGGGGAAAAAAGCTGCTTCGGTGTTTTATGTTTCTAAGATCATGGCGTTGAGGAAAATAAAGGAACGATAAATTTGCAGTAAAGAGTAAGAAGAGCTGTTTCACTCCAGACTCCCCCATTATTCACTACTTGTAGCTGATGGATCCTTGATGGCTGCTTTACTCTGCCTTTCTTTTAGTGCCCGGGATTTTAGCCTGAATCCTAGAAGTAAAAAAAAGATCACCGTCAGGCTGCAGTTCATCCAAACCATTCCAGAAGATTGCTCATTTTCCTAGCTAGAGAGTGACCATTGCTTTTTCCCTTCTCTCAAGATGTGTCCAAAAGCTATAAAAAGAGGGTGAGTTTGTGAATGGGAAAGAAGGGAGATGGGATAAGACCACGTTTAGACCCCAAACTGGGGCCTTGAACATGTCATGCTGCTCTGCCTGGTGCCCACCCGACTGGAAGTTCTACAGCCATGTCTCCGTGATGCAGATAGGGCCAATTTGTCCACTCTTAACACTACGTGGATACAGCTACCCTGCTTCTGGAAGGGAGCATCATGAGATGGAAAGTGCCATGCAATGGAAAGTGCAGTGTCTTGGGGGACACTGCTGGTGGGGAATTGTGAGTCCGTGGTGTGGATTTGGGCACACAGGAATGCTAGACATGCAGGAGCAAGCTGCTTGGTCCTTAGTGATTGCCCTGTGCCTTGGGTATGCTCAGTGAGCCAGGAATTCCTTTGATATCCTATCTCATGTTACCATCCATAGGGAACTAGAAATGAGGTTAAAATGCAACATTTGGGTATGGAGTTTTTAATATTACCACAGCCCTGGGGTGCTCAGTGCTGGGAATTCAGGCTTGCTTATCCCACCTTGGTTAAAGCTTACATATGAAGTACTCAGGCTTCTCAGTCTGCCTTCAACACATGGGCTTGCAATACAGGGACAATGGGTCAGAAAAGGAGGCAGATACTGTTTTCTGGGCAGAACTGCAGTCTGGAGCCATTCACAAACACTGAGCTGACGGCGAGGGAGAGGCTACAGTTTGTTTGTCTCTGCCTGTCCTGAGTGGCCAAGTAGCTGAGTAAGGAAAAATGGAGGCAGCCAGAGAAGGTTGCTGCTGGCAGCATCCTCTCCATATAATGAAAGAATTGCTCCCTCCATAGCTCTCAAGAGGGAATGAGAGGGAAAAGCAGGATTTGGACTTGCCTTTACCTTGATCTACTCTTGTCTGAAAGGTGGGATTAAGCCACGGAGGGCAGAGTGCTGCATTTTGCATGAGATATGACCTGGAACTTCCCTGCCAAGCACAAGGGGCGTGGGTAGGTGATGGTCTGAGAGGCAGAATGGCCTTAGGTGCCACCCCCAATACAGAGGTGTGCCCTAAGGCCCAAGTGAGCTAAAGTGATGCTTCTTGTCAAGTCTGCTGCTGAACTCACTTTGCCATGACAGTGTTTATGTGGGTCCGCACAAGCCCCAAGTATTGATCAATCTGTGCCTACAAAGAACAGAAAAAGACATCCAGAAATCAGCATGGGATCAACAAACCAGAGTCATGTGTACAGTCAATCCCTCTGCAATAGTACCATGCTTGACAGACCTACCTGGTACTTGTCATATACGACAGGTAGAGTAAACATCGAGACCACGGCTGGGGGGAAAAAACACAGCATTACAGTCTGGGAGTTGTCACACACAGAAAACGAGATGCATGCTAAATAGCAGCCAAAGCACGTGACAGCTGTCCCTGGGCATGGCATTTAAGAATTTCTGTATTAAAACTGAAGTGCTTGAATCTTATAAACATGAGTTTTATCATCAGTGTAGGCCTGATAGCTGAGAAGCAGCTAAAACACAGCCCTATGCAAATAGTTGGAAACAACAAAATGAGATGTAAGGAATATTTATTAGCAAGCAAAATAAACTGACCAATTATGGAGGAGGCACGTTGCGCAGCGAAGGTTGTTATTTTTCTAACTAGAAATCACCAGGCTTCATAAAGTTAAAAAGACCCATTAAAATAAATGCTCATTTTTACCCATTATCAGAAGAGTCAGGCCATTGAAGAGTGCTCCAACATAGGTCAGCAGCCACATTAGTACTGCAAACTAAATTAAACACAAAGCATTAGCTCTCCAAACGCCCACCTCAAGTATCAGCACAAGAGTAAATGGCTTCACTTAGCTAGCTAGGACTCTGCTATATTGAAATTTCATTATCATTGCTTGTACATGTGCCAGCATGCTTCAAAACTAGGAACATCTGGAGCAGATAACATTAATTTTTTGTGAGCTTTCAAATCAATTTAAAAAGCCCCCACAAACATTTACAATGTATGAAGAGCAAAAGAAATCAACCACCTGTTTGGTTTTTTGGATAACTTACCTTCTCTTCTGTTAGCCCCAGGCTCTCTGCTTTTCAACCTCTGCATTGGTTTTTTGCACATACAACCTTCAGGACCTGATGCTACATGAGCGTGGCTTGGGTAGATACCTAGCCACTGTGGGGACACACTTAACAAAGGGGTCTATCTAAGTAAGGTTTTTTGCTTGATTGATGTCTGAGACTGTAAACACTTTGGGGCTGCTGGGTGACATTTTCCACGACTCCTTTGCTAACTTAGGAACCTGACTTCCGCCAGTCTTCATCTTGATAATCTCTTTATTTTTTAGAGGATGTTTAATGTGTTTTTGTTATCAAGCACGTCAGAAATAACTGTCATGGGTGGGCAGGAACAGGACACACTTCTTCAGCAGGAAGTGATGAAAAGAGGGGATGGGTTGGTGGGCAAGGAGGAAGAGAAGCATCACATCCTAATTTTACTTAGGGATGAGTGAGTCTCAAGCTGATACTGCCAGCAGGCTGTATGTAGTACACTGTAGCATTAATAGAGGGACCATTACAATGTGGAGAAGGAGACAGCTGTCTTTGGTCCAGATCCTTACAGTGTAACTCAGTATAGCTTTATGGACTTCACTGGGACTCTGCCACTGTATATGAACTGAGCAGCTGGCCCTATATATTTAATTTTTCTAATATTGTGGATCACTACATTCAAATGTATAGCATTAAGTCACTATACTGTTAGGTTAGAACCAAAAGGAGAGGAACCTTTATGCTGCATAGAAACACACAGCTAGGTTTAGACAGACACTATAACTCTTGAACCTAATGGAATCAGTACAGTACTCTAATCTTTAAAATATCTCCTCTAGATTGGAGCTGGAAATGTGAAAGAAAATCATACTTTTAAGGAATCCACCAGGTCCTGGACAAGAAAGAGTCTCCTCAGCTCTTTGACTGTACTGTTCACGTACAACTGGAGACAGTCTGTGTATTTCTGAATCTGGTCCTGTGAGAGAGACATTTCCATCTCCAGGTAGGCTCTGCCAAAAACAGAAAACCCATTACAAAACACGGGCAAGCTTGCATTTCATTTCCTCTCATGCTTTCCTTTTCCTGCTTTTCCCTACTACACAGAGACCCATTTTCTTTGCAGCTTTATTTGTGTGCTATGGACACTACAGGCCACAGAGCCATTGACATCCAGTGCTACCTTTGCATGCTGATATCCCACCCTTGGATATCTAGAGGCTGCATTGCCACTCCAGCGGTGCAAGCCAAGGGAAGAAGCCAATATGAAGAGGTCATACAAGGATACCCTTGTGATTCGTCCATCACATCAGGCCATTGAGCATGTGGGGTTCTTCCACACTAGGAGATAAGCCTGTCTAGCCCCTCAGATACTAGGTGATATGCAAGTGGCCGAAGTCATTTGCTCAGAGTCACTGGGCCTCTGCATCAGCACTGGAATCTCACTCCCTGGCATCACAGCTTCAAATGAAAAGTTAGTTCTCCAGTAGTGTGATGCACACATGAAGAGGTACAACACCACCTATCAAGCTAACTGTATCTGTGAAACTCGGTAGATCACTTGGGAGTGGATGGGCAGAGTGATGGGTGGCCCATCTCTGTTCTGCTTGGTCCCCATCCCAGTTTGCCCCAACTCTCACTCCTTTTTCTGTGTACAACCTGGCCCCATAGAAGGTTCTCATGAGGGGCCTTGGAAATTTGAAGGACTCCTGGACTCCCCTCTCTACTTGCACATCAAAGAATCAGTGGACCGGAAGGGACCTGGAAGATCAAGTCTGGTCCCCTGCCACAGGCAGGAGGTTAATGAGCTCAAACAAGCTCAACGAGGTGCTTATGCAGCCTCCCCTTGAACACCTCCAAGGATGGCAACCGCACCACCTCTGCCAGGAGTGTGTTCCAGGTTCTAGTTACCCTTACACAAGAGGGGTAAAAGTCAATCTGCGGAGGGTCCCATCTCATACCTTCTGTCTTTACAAAGATTGATAGAAGTAAGCTGAACCACTCCTCCAACTGACAGTCTAACCTCAATGGGGTAAAGACACAAAGCATGTTCACTCTGAAGACAGTATCAGCACTTAGCATTTACACAGCACTATCCCTGTTAAAGCATATTTATCTAGTCATTCAATGAAGCAAGCAATGGCCCAGATCCTCGCTACTGGGAGAAAAAGTATATTTGCTGCAACAGAAAGGGCACCTATGCCTAATGTGGATGAAGGCTTTCCCTTGTTTCTTCCCAGTAACCTACAACGTCTCAAATGTTTTACCTTTCCGGCTCAAATGTTCAGGGTGATCACCTGGAGGGTGATCTTTATTTTGTTTCTAAATTTGAGTAAATACAGTTCAGGAATGTTTTGGACCACAGGCACAGGGAAAGTACATTTCCCCTCCATTAGGAATAAAAACAGATGGGTATAGAGTATATACGAATGCTGATGGCAGATGAAGAAAGATGAATGTCATTAAGAATGAATTCTGTACCCGATGAACAAGCACCCCTGGCAATGACGGAGAAGCACTCACTTGAAAGGATGGCCTTCATCAGTTTTCTGCACGGCCTGTAGAACTGATTTGTAGATTCTGAAGCTGATGGTGGCTGAGAGCGCAGCAAGTGCCAAGTAGGCGATAACACTGACGACACTGAACTGGGTCAGAGAGAAGAGCAGCAGAAGGAGGCTTCCAAACACTATGCCCGTCTGCTTGATGTCACGCCAGTACAACAGGTCGATAGCTGGGAAGGGAAGAGAAACAAGTCAGACTCTAACACTGGAACAGCTTCAAACTGATCTGCTGGTGACAAGTCGGAAGACCAAGATCATTTTCAGACAGGCCAAAACATGAAAGATAATTTCCGTTACAACAAAATAAACAGGATCCAGCTCTGTTGACATCAGTGGGAGCAACCACGATCAAACTCTGGCTGGAAGCCCCTCTCTTTCATTATCAAAATGATTTAGTGAATGATGTTCTTGCCTTTGAGACATACGGCCACTGGTCTGAATCCCAGGCCCACAACTGGGCTTATTTCTGGAGTGACAATAACGTGTAGGGGTACGTGTTACTGCTAGTGGTATTTGTTGGAATATTTCCCAACCATTGCTTCTGATGGAAAATGTAGTTTTTGATGGTGAAGTATCTCCTGACAAAAGTTTATTTTTCTTCCTTTTGAAAAGTTTAGGGTTTTTTGTCAAAAATCCAAACAAATACTTTTCAATTTTTTGGCCAAATATTTTTCAGCTTTTGGTTGCTGACAACAGAAGGTGCTGAATAGATTAGATATTTATATAATGTAAATATCATTGCATTGGTGTAAAAAAGTAGCAGACAGACGACACAACCAGTAAACTGGGGTATTTTTGTCTAATCTGATAGAGAATTACAGTATCCCTAAAACAATCAGGGTAAAACTTTACTGTTGTATGTTATGCTCATTGAGGTTTCATCTGTCCACTTCCAGCCTGAAGCAGCCGTTGCTAAATGCCAAAAGGCGATTACTCAGTTCTTCACTACTTAGGGGCAAGATGCTATAACAGCATCTACTATCTGCCTTTATTGATCCTGGCATAGTTTATATCAATCTACAAACCCAATGTAAGTTTAACTGGGCTAAGTGAATGTCTGTCTAAGCCCTGAAAAATATTTTGCTTTATCAGTGAAAAATCAAGTTACAATGAAAGTTTGGATGAACATTTTGTTGTTGTTGAATTTTTCAGCAAAAATAAACCTCATCCCAGTCGTTACATTACTAGGGAACCCCTTTCATATGAAACGTTTAAAAAAAATAAAAGGTCCCATTTCCTGAAAGCTGGTGACTATCTGTTTGGAACTTAAATATCCTATGATACTTTTAAGAAATTTTCTGAGGTTCAGCCAACTTCCTGTTTCTCTATCAATGATAGATTTTAACTTAAACAAAGCTAGTGGCATAAAACATTTTCTGCAAACATATTTAGTTTTCCCACAAGTTCTCCTTCTGTGTTCATTTAACATTGAGACCATAACAAATAATCTTAATCTTATCGGGGGGGGGGGAACACATTTATCTTAAAAGTAAAATATAAAGCAAATATTGTGGAATATGCATGAAATCTGACTTCCAAATTCACAACTATGAATCTCTGTATCTTAAGTCTGATTCTAAAAGTAAATATCATTCTACCTGAGAAACAATTCATACCATATGGCAGACGTATCCAATGAAAACAGCTCAGATGTTACACACCTTGCTTCCCACACTTTCTCACTATCGCAGTTACAACACCACTCTAACCCTACTACAAAACACCCAATAGTGACGATGAACAGCTGAATGGGACCAAGCAGTAGTCAGAGATGTTGGCTGCAGGATAATTCCGAACAAAGAACAAACTGCAACAACGTGAAAATTCACCAGAAAAAGAGGCAAAATTCATTGAATAAAACATTATAAATGATTAGCCCAGCAATCATTTTAATCTTTAAAGCTGTGAGTCATTACTGAAGGTTTGCCTGTAGTCAGTGAGCTATCATTACTGCTCATTACTACAACCTAGTTATTAGTGTCACAACTGTTGCTGTTACTCACTTTTGTTCATCATGTTGCAATTGTGGACAAGAAATGCAATTGCTAAGCCAAGCCTTATTCATTTTCTATGAAACAGAAGTTCTCTGATAACATCATAACTCCTTTATGTTTCTAAATGTATGGACTTGGTCTCCACTATGGAAAAATTGCCACATGTAAGTGGTCCTATAGAGTTGTGTGTGATTACTTACAAAAGCTTTCATGTTTGTAGGATTGGGGCCTAAGAGCAATGGATTAAATGCCCTTGCCAGGCTACGTCCAACTAAAAAGAGATGGATTTTCAGGATACCTGCACTCAATGAATTCATTGCCAAGCATCTTTTCAGAGCAGGTGGTGAGAAAGCCTGTGACCTTGAGAGAATCCAGGCATCTGGCTGTGGAACTGAGGAGTTAATTGAAGTCCACAGTTCATATTAGTGCTGAAAACTTCCTAAAAACCCCAGTTCCTCAAAAATCCCACTTGCAGTACCTTTGATCAGATTGCACATGGCAGTATTTTCACTCCAGCTATGCAGGATCAATGAAATGAGCACACGCGAGCATTAGCTGACTAGCTCAGAGGAGCATTGCAGATGCAAAGGCACATGGTGATGAAATGGTGATCCTCATGCCAAGGAAAAGCAGTGCCTCATAAATAGGGACTGGGTCAATATATGAATGTGAGCTGAGCCAAATGAAATGAACCTGAATGAATGGGGTTATAACACCTTACATTAGCCGAGGACAAAGGCAACTTCCAATCCCTTCATTAACCAATATGATTTATATCAAATTCCAGCACAGGGTTATAGCCTCACCAAGGTATGCAGAGCTTTCCAGAAGTGTTACTCGCATCAATGGCTAACACAGTGCCCACCTGGGTGTGAATATAAGCCAGGGTGTGCACCTTCCTGACCTCAGATGACTCCCAGCTGGAACTGTTCTTGTAGCATGTTAATTTTGAAATAATTAATTCATGAATTCAATTACTGAAATAACCGGCTGATGAATGAATGAGTTGTCAGCACTTTGTCTAGAGAAATAACAAGCAGTGCAGAGAAAAGCTGCTCACTCCATAAGTACATTATCGTTGCTTTTTTCCTGCCGCCTCATATTGTTTTGTATTTCTCTTTGATAGAAGGTGTTTCATTGTAAAGAAAAAGAGGTGCTGCTTGATGAGGACATTGTGGCAAACTCGACACAGAATGGATGTATATCAAGCCAGCCATAGGCAACTACTAGAAGCCAGTGCACATCTGATATAAGATGAAAAATACAACTGGACTCCTGCAGTAGCCAGTGAGAACCTGGGAAAGGAGTTTTGCATCTCCAAGGTACCATGCAACTATCAGTGCACACTGCAAAGATTGCTATGGCATGTTACCTTTATGGAAAAGTTACATACCAAATGCTAGCTTGGACGCCACACAGAATGCAAGGCAGGTGAAGTAGAAGTATGTTATAAGGTTAGTTTTGATGGATTTGGCATATCCTAAAGCACTTGGGGCAAATTCTTGGTAGTGGGCTCAGATCAGTGATCTGAACTGTGCTGTTTATTTTAGGAGAAAGGAAGCGAGTAGTAGTTAAGAGCTTCCCTCCAGCCTTTAGGGCAGTGATTCTCAAGCAGAGTGCCGTGAAACCCTGGGGAGCATTGAAATCCTTAGAAGGGTGATGCAGGGTGGCACACAATGTTAACACTGCTAGGTGTCCAAACGTGATTCACAAGATAAACCTAGAGATTTCACATAGGAATCCATAGTATTAAAAACACCCACACCTGTTGTGGTCTTTCTGAGTTCTTTGCAACAGAAGAATTGCTCTAGTATTTTTTGTGCTCAAAAAAGTTGTGAAAATTGACACCTGGCACTTTCCAGGGGGTGCCTTGAGACTACTGAGGAGTGCCTTGAATTTATCAAAGGGTGTCTTGTATTTATTGAGGGGTGCCTTGAGTCTAAAAAGGTTGAGAAGCACTGCTTTAGACAATGCCCCATGGGCATGTGCCACAGTGAACTGGCTTGTCCTGTTCTCACACTTGCTGGGAGAACCTGGGATCAGGCTGGGTCTGGTAGGTCTCCATGCCCACAAGATGGAACAGGATTTGCCCCAAGTCATTAAACCATGATACAGCCATACTGAGCAAACAGGACAGATGGTGTCACTCAGGCACATGTCCTGGAAATCTGTGCAGTCAACATGCAGTTTTCACACTGGCGAAACTTGGGTGGTTTGAACTGGATCTAGTCTCTGGTAATTGAGGGTATTAAAATACAGCTTAAAAGGTCAGGGTATATGTTACAGATGCTTCTGGATACAAGTCATTTCTAAGGCATTCTGCAATACTGATGTGCCACTTTGCCTGAAAAAAGTGAAATCCTTCAAAGAGGGCATGTTTGCATTTTGCCCAAACCCTAGCTTGGTTGTCATCTGCAGCAATTCAGAGCTGGATTGGGCCAGGTAGAGGGGGATATATCTGAAGGAGATGGAGGAGGGACTGTAATGTATGCCTTGGGGCTACCCAGATAGACTGTCCCTGCAGTGGTTTGAAGGCCTGTGGAAGCCCCAGCCATGAACCTGCTCCCATGAGTATGCCCTCTCTGCTGCAGGTAATATAAAAGCCATGGCAGTGTCTACACTGGGGGTCTCTTGGGTTAGCTCTCAGCTTTCCAATCACTTTGCATGACCAAAGCAGTGCACATGAGCCAGTGGTCTTGCCAGGGGCTATGGTCTTGCCTCAGATAGTCTGTGCCTATGGGTGTCAAAAGAGCTCAAGAGCACAGTGGACAGCTCAAGGTGTGTTCTGGACTACAAAATAGATGCAGGCATAGTGCATGAGCTAACTCTGATACAGATAAAACTATTCCAATGAGAGCCCTTGGCCTTGATTCATCCCTAACCCTTCATCTGGGACCGTCCTTTGCACCAGTGCAAAGCTGGTGGCAAATGCTACCACCCCATCACAGCAGCATTCGACACCTGCCTTGACATAAATGGATTCCCCATGGCACAGCCCCATGGGTATCAGGCCCCTTGTCTTCAGCTGAGCAAACAAATGATTGTACTGCTTGCACTTTTAGTCCTCATTTTTGTTTTAAAACAAAGTAAAGGGAAAATTTAAAGTCGAAGTCAACAAGACTAGATACATCATATTGCTGCTTGAAGTGTAAAGTCAACTCAGCACTGGTGCTTCTTGGCTCAGTGACCTCAGGGTCCTTCATGTTTGACACCTCAAATTCAAATCTGAGCTTCAGTGGACGACCTCACATGAGCGCTCCTTTGTGTACAACAAAACCATCAGACAAGTGGTCAGAAATGACAGCCTTGGTTTTAGAAAGCTTCAGTAATACTAACAGAGCAGGGAGACCAGCTCAGGATTCACACGTGGACCTAGCTCTACAGAGAAGCTCCCCAGAACAACTGGACCAGCACCAAGCCTGAATAAAGACGGCACTGACGTTCCCGTTTCTCTTGACCTAGACACTGGCTTACAAACAAGAGAGAGAAAAGGAAAGTGTTTCCTCACACCATCAACTAAAAACAATCATTACATTTCCCCAGTCCAATTTGCATGAAGAAAGCACCGGCAGAAAAAAACCCAACCTGAATGAAAGACTGCTCCAGTTGACATAACCTCAGATAAATGACCAGCTGGGATCAATCAACTAGCTGCATCGTTCTTGTGAGCGTACAATTATCCAAACCGAATTACAGCTGAGAGACTCTGAGAAGTCATCCTGAATATGCATGAAGTGAGCTGTCTGTGGCAGGCCAAGTCGTCAATACATAATTCGCATCCCGTCTGATGGCAGACAGTTGGGGCCAGCTCAACACACTGTAGTCTAAACAGAAGCTGTAGGGCCCCTGATATTTGGGGCTGAGATGTTTAAAAGGATGTAAGGGGACATGCTTTATAATGCCAATCAATTTTAATGGGGTTTGGTCACTTAAGTCCCAAGGCTCCTTTGAAAACTCTGGACTACAATCTCTAGCTCCTGCGGCATATCTAGCAAAAGCACCTCATGGGCTTCTTTTTTAACATAACGTTACAAGGGTGACATTACTTCTATACATAATACTGGAGGCCTGCACAGAGGAAGAAAGGTCTCTATGGCTAAAAACAGACCTTGTATTTGAGGTGGCTCTGATTAATTCAAGTCAAAACCTGTGGCATAGCCCTTGATGTAGTTTGTCATTAGAATGAAGGGCAATTAACTGGAATGAGCCTGAAATGTCCCAAGAAAAGGTGTTAACTCAGACACTTCACAGGTACTTAAAGTATGACAATGGGCTTGGGATCTGTAGGATCTCAAAAAGCGTTCTTCCCGGAGAAAGACAATGTCTGTTTTTAGCCTATGATTTACTAAAGCCACATCAGATTCAGAACCCTTTCCACTTTGCAAGGGCTAAATCCTGCCTCAATGAATTTAATGGGAGTTTTACCAACTATTTCCATGTGAGCAAAAGCAAGTCCTCAGGCTATAACAAACCAGTGCCATCGCTTTCTTTGAAGAGTTTTGTGGAGTTTTATGGTTCAAAAATAGAGCAGCCTGCATGTATGCAAGAGACTGGACTAGATGACTTTTGAGGTCCCTTCCAGCTGTATGATCCTGTGATACATGTGAGGGCTAAAAGCTCATTTTAAATGCCAGCTTCTTTATTTTTTTTCACTCAAAGCAGCATGCCTTGAGTTCCAGGAAACACTGAAAGAGGAAGCTGTCAAGAGTATTAACCAGACTTCCAGCCTTCATTTTCAATATAATTGTATCTCGTGAAACCACTGATTCTCAACCAGGGTGTTGTGGTGCCCTAGGGTGCAATGAGATTCTTTTAAGGGTGCTGGTGAGTGTCTGTTAGGCATGCAACTGCCTATAGACGATTCACAAGACAAACCCAAAGATTTCAACAGGGAATCCACAGTGTCAAAAACATTCTGACAAGTGTGGGCTTTCTGAGCTATTTGCACTAGAAGAATTGCTCTATTATTTTTCTGTAGTCAAAAAATGAGTGGAAGCTAAGATCTGGCATTTTTACAAAGGGGGGCTTTGGGTGTACCAAGGGTGTCTTAAGTCTAAAAAAGTTAAGAACCACGGCACTAAGCTAACCTTGACTCTCCACTGTATGCTGCACATGTGTGTGCATGGAAACTTGGTACTAGCAATTCCTGCTGGAGAGGGGAAGGAGCATAACTGACCCTTGTGTGGCAAGGTAGATTCAGACTCTCAGCAATAAACGGCTGTTGCCTGTAATGCTTACACCATGAAGGACCCCTCCAGTGCGCAGCCCCGGAAGCTTCCGCTAGCAGAAGTCCTTGTTTTTTGTGGAAAACCTCTCTTGTAATTGGGCATCACGAATATTGGCCAAGCTACTGTACGCACAACCATTACACTGGACAGTGTGCAGATCAGGGGCGCACAATTATTATGGGTGGAGGGCCGCTTACTGAGTTTTGGCAAGCCATCAAGGGCCACTAGACAGGCAGCCCAGGGCAGATTAATATTAATTTTCTAAATTTTTCAGGGGCCCTGCAAGCCAGATAGAATGGCCTGATGAGCCGCATCCGGCTCCCAGGCTGCATTTTGCTCACCCCTGGTGTAGATAGACCGGGGATGAAGGCCGAGAGAGCTGTCTGCACACATCAGAAGATCCAATGACATCATGGAAATGATGACAACGGAAGTCCAATGGTTTGTGTGATCGCCAGCAGCACTGAAGTGCATTCAGGTTTAGCAGTGCCCTATATCTGAAGGAGACCCTGAATTGTAGTCAGATGTTGTATGTATTGAATCAAATGATATATAAAATGTTTCCCCTGCCTTAAAGCTTCTGCATATTTACTCTCTGTATATATTTAAGAGAAAACCCAGAGAAAAGCATTATATCCAGTATGATTCCAGTCTAAAAATGCCTTCAAATGAACAGTTTAAGCACAGGAGGAGTTATCGTCGATCCCACAAAGTGCCTGCCTACTCAATGCTGAAAATGCCCCATACAGTTTTTCCTTCCATTGTCCCAGCTTGTTTCTCTAACATACAAAAAGCTCATGAGAAATAAGGGAAGGAAGCATGTTCTATGGCATTATAATAAATAGCATGCTATCCCTCGTTAAAATCTGATGTGAGCCTTCACACATGAGGAACGGCTCCCAGGAGAAGCAGAGCAAGCGCAAGGCTATGCTCTTCTCAGCATGCCAATGGCATCACAAAACACACACTCCCTCACAGGTGAGCACATGTTGGGGAAAGGAAGATGGGTGAGGTTTACAGCTTTTCTTGGTGATCTATCCCAGGATTTAACTACTTTTGCAGCTGGAAAGCTTTATTTATAGCATCCCACCCAAATCTCCCATGTAGCAATTTTACTCCTGTATTCTTGTCCTATCCCCAGCTGACATGCAGAACTTAAATTGTAACAAGTGAGATTTAGATGGGACATGAGACAACTTTCTAACTGAGAGGATAGTCGCATGATAGAATAGATTGCCTAGGTAATTGCCATCACTTGGGGCTGAGGGGTGGTTAGACAAATATCTATCAGAAAATGGTTAGTGTGCACAGTTGATGCTGTGTAAGGATGAACTAGGTGGCCTCTTGAGGTCCCCTTCCAGCTCTATTCAACCCATGTGTGGCAACCCAAAAGTGGGTTGCAAGAATATATGAAAGGGTCATGAACAAACTTTAAAAATGGATCAACAAACTTTAAAAATGGATTTCGTTTAAATGAGAAAAACATAGCCAACTGTGGCAGAGGTCCAGCCTTCAAGGGGATGCACACACTGTGGGGCTGGGGCCTGGGGGCAGCGGGTCAGGAGTGAGCAGCACTGGGTTGGGGCTGGCCATTGATGTTTACAAATGGGTCCGGGTACAAAAAAAGGTTGAGAATCGCTGATCTAGGGTTCTGTGATACCCTGTTAGTATTTTTATTGATGAGAAAAGAAGCAAAGAATCTCCCCGCACTTTTACAAACACAATAATTAATGTCTCAGATGGCAGCAGCACGGGGAAACTTAGGAACCCTCATTTAACACAGATTGTCTTGTTGGTTAATAGTGTTTATAGGACCAGCGCTTGACAGCTATTACTTATTGTTAGAAATGAGCCTGAGCCACAAAGCAGCGAGCAGCCCCCACGCTGTGAGAAATTTCAGGCTTGGTTTACCTCATTATAAACTAAGGGCAACAAGGAAACCCAGATCTGGGGGTGAATAGTCAGGAAGTTCCAGAATACTTGAACCAAAGGTTCTGGTTTGACTCTGGCTCCATTTCTTACCGTGTGAATTTTTAGCTGTCTGAAAAAACGATGCCTTGGTACAACAGGGATGAGCACAATAAAGACGGATGTAGCATCAGACAGGCCTGCACATAAGTGTAGTGTTCAGAAAGTCCCTCTTAGCCCACTCCAGTAAACAGATGTGCTTTCTAACATTATTTTCATGACATCATATAAATCTTTTACAGGCTCAGATTCTTATTTCTAAGAACTGGGAGGAAGGCCTGGCCCCAGTGAAGACAAGAGGAGTGCACCTGTTGATGCCCGTGGTTCCAGGGGTCCTGCCACTGGCCTGACCTACATGTTTGCACCCATTGGCAAAGGTCGATTCTTCCCCTTGTGCTCCCCATTTTCTCTTTCACTTCATTAAAAAGTCCTTCCTGCCAGCACAGCTTCCTCACCTTCTCATTATTTGGATTTAATGTATTTTCTCAAATTCAAGACAAGGTTCTCCCCTCCATTCACCATACGGGGAAAAAAACCCTTGTCTAGGATTCAAGTACAAGGCTGGGAGGGGGGCAGGCAGCTGCTGTGGCTTTGACTCTGGCCCTGAGTTCAGGTCGGGGCCAGAGTCTGAACCACAGCAGCTAACTGCTGCCCCACCTTTCACCTGCACCCTCTGCCCCACTGTCTGCCCTTTGCAATCTTTGCCTCTCCCTTTCCCACTTACTATGAGGTGTTGCTCTAGCTCCAGGTGCTCCTGGGGCATAGGGCACATGGAAACTCTGTCCCCTGCGTGGCCCATCAGCATCAGCATCTCCAACCCAAGGATGCTACTGCATGGCTGGGCAGGGGCTGCACTTCCATGTGCTCTGTGCCCCGGGAGGGAATGAAGCATAAGCTGGGTCTGACAGCAAGGGAGGGAAGGGGGCAGAGGTTGTAGGGAGCAGGGGTGGCAGAGACTGCTGGGGACAGAGGCTGTGCAGGGGCAGCAGCTGCAGATGGCAAATGGGGACAGAGACTTCAGGGGACAGAGACTAGGGGAAGAAGAGGCTTCAGGGGGAAGAATTGTGGGGGGCAGAAAGCAAGGGGGGTACCTGTCTCCCCAGCTGTCTGACCCCACCCCCACCCCCCAGATGCCTGCTCCCCTGTCACTGCTTCCCCTGCTGTATCAGTGTGGGAAGTGGGTGCAAATTTAAGATGAACCTCTGATAATTAGATTCTATACCTGAAGAATTATAACTGATTTAATTTTTTCCATATATAGAATCTAACTATTGAGGGGTCATCTTAAATTCAAAGTTGTCTTGGATTCAGGTAAACATGGTAAAATGTGGTCCAGACAGGCGCATCCTCTGGTGAATTCTCTGGTGCATCACACTTTCAGAAGTCAGCTACCATGAACTGCACAGCCGATCCAGACTGACCCGACTGTGCAAAATGGTTTTCTCCATTACTGCTCCTGCCTCTCAACCCTTTATCTCAGATACCCCTACTGCTATGGAAAGGACTCCTGCCAGCACCTTCTTGGGCCAGTGCTCAGTGAGCCAGATAGCTTGCCCGCTGCTTCTTCTCCCTATTTTTGTGCCAAGAGACTTGGAGTAGGATCTGCACATGGCTCTTGTGACTTGGTGGTTCCACACACCACTTGTAGGACTCATTTCAGACTGAGTAATGGTTTTCAGTGCTTTTCTGCAAGGGCAGTAACTTGTGTTACCGTGACTGAAAAACAAAAACAATCTTAGACCTCAAAAAATGAGATGCTGGTGTTTGAGAGTGAGTTAGGGCTTCTTGCAGCATGTTCACAGTAAAGTGGACAGATGAAGCAATTAGACTGAGTTGGGGGCCAGAATTTACTTCACTACAGTTTATCCCTAGCAACTTGTTGTGTGTCTGCTCTATCCAGTGATAAGTGGAAGCTAAACTCAGGCAGTTTACCCCTGAAACTGTTAGATTACCTACCCTAAATTAAGTAATTTACCTTCTTACCATGGGACAGAGCAGACATACAAACTAGCTATAGGAGGAAGCCACATAACCAATTTTAACAGTCTTGTTTCATCTGTCCATATGGCTACAGTGTAGTGATAGAAGACACAAGAAAAAAGGTGTCTGTGTTAATGAACTCTAGATCCAGTAAACACTTACTCTTTTGAGGATTCTTCATGTCTCTGAATGATATCCCATTGTCAATGGCTTACTCATGAGGTCAAGTGCTGGTTACATGAGTACGGAGAGCAAGACTGGATCTATAGTTAGCAAAGTTACAGTACTGACAATAATAAAGGAACAAGTCTTGCGAGCTTTCCATCTTCAGAATTCCCACAGAAGGCAATGGTATTTCCTCACACAAATGGGACTTAATCCCATTTCTTTGGAGGAACCACCCTACTGCTTATCTGCTGCTGAAAAAATATCACCTGCCCCTTGCAGACAGACGTATTAATCCAACTGGATCAGACATCCAAATCACAAGGAAAAACCAAAACTGCTGAATACCCATGGTAATAGGAACATGTTACAATTAACGAGATGCACACAGGCCAAGACTACAGATCTAGACCTCTTCCTTATCTCTAACCCAAAAGTCAAGGACATTTGCATTTCAAAATTCATGGCTCGGGCACATCCTTAACCATAAGGAAGGTCTGAGATCAGAAGGGTAGAGCAGCCTGCTCAATAACATAGCGATCAATCTTGCTTCCTTTGACCTCAAGCTGTGCTTTCAGGAATAGCTGATACCCCCACCATATCATTTCACTCACTGGATTTGGAATTGCTCATCTTTGGAGCAATCTAAAAGGAGTCTGCTTCAAAGGATTTTTTTCTTTATCCTGGCAAAGAAAAATCATGACGTATTTTGTATCTGAAAAATATGTATTCTGTGACATGACAGCTAAGCAGCGCTTGCCACATGAAATGGGTTTTGTTTGAAGCTATCAAATTTCCCCTGACATTTTTGTAACATCATGTTGGCTTAGATAAGCTAGATGGCCTGGGAACAAAAGGCAATCCAGTTGGAATGGAAGACAACAGAATATCAGAGTAGTTGACATATTAAGGCCCGTCCTCTCTATCTTAGCTCTTGGCTTTGCAGTTGTGCTGGGAACAAGGGGAGTTTTGCCTGAGTAAGAACTGAAGGGTGAAGTCTATGGGACGTATCAAATCAGTCATGGAGATACTCCATTTTGAATCAAGGAGTAAGGAAACAACACATGGAGGTTTGTTCCCTGAGCAACAAATGCCCTCATTATTGTCTTTCAGTAATAATCAATGGCCCCAGGGTTATTTTCAATTTTTTTTATTTAATGAAAGATTTTGCTCATTCAAAGGATAAAGGAAGAAGAATGTTTTGGGAATGCAATAAACCCTGCTACAGCAGGTAAATTGGATTAATTTTGGAATAGCAAATGGTGAAAAATCCCAGGTAGGTCCTGGCTCTTTGGGACTCGCCTGACAACAGGAACTCTGCCATGCTGTGATTTTGCTACAAAGGAAGTTTTCTTAAGATGGTTTTGAGACATGTCTCTGCTGAGACTTAGGCTACTGCCTTCCTCTTCCCCTTCCTGCCCATCCTTCAGCCTATCCGCTGGATGCTGGCTCAGTAAGTCAAACCTGTTCTCAGACAAGTAAACCACCATTGCTGAGCTTCTAGCAAAGATTGGACAATGGCACATAAAAGGTGGTACACAAAATGCACCGTGACAGTGAAACCCTATTTTTATACTGGAATTTGCAAGCCGTTTTCTAAAAGCAGGACTAACGCAGTTGCTTCTCCTGCTCTCCACTCTTTACCTGATGGCTCTGCCTGGTTTAGATCAATTATGCATGAGCCCCCCGAAGAGAGAGAAGTTTGGTTGAACATCAAAGGAACACGTTCCAGCCTCAGTCAGACTCATGTAGCTTAGGCTGCAATCCACGGGGGTTGCACATGTACCTCTGTGGGCAGAATCTGGTCTTGAGAGGCTCATTATCCAAGCCCACCTGAAGCAGGAAATCCATCTGCAAACTTTGTGAGGACTCAGCCCTTTAAGCAAGACCCAGTAACAATAAGTAATACAAAGGAGCTTAGTGCCTTTCATCCAAGGTGCTCAAAGTGATTTGCATGCAAATGCTAATTAATTCCAACAACACTCCTACAAGGTGGATGCGGTTGCTGTTATTACCATTTTAAATCTCAGTGAGCCAACAGCCACAGAGCAAGTGGCTTGGCCAGAGCTTCCCAGACAGCCGTACACTGATATACAAATGGAAACTTCTGGTGAGGCAGACAGGGAGGTCCACAACCAGTCACCTCCAAAACCCTACGGCACGGCCTGCGAAGAGGAAGGGCAATGGTGCTGGGCCCTGTAGAGTGGGCATAAAATGGAAGAGCGGTTTGGTGTCCTTCCCTACAGAGAACCTGCAATAGTTTAAAAGCCCCAGTTAGGCTCTTGAAGCAACAAGAGATGTACAGGCGAAAGCCCACTGCACCCCCGCTCCCCCAAGCCCCCCAGAGACCCCCAGCAGCCGCGGAGCCCCCTGCCGACCCCCAGCACAGCCAGAGGCAAGCGGGGCCCATGGTGGGAGGGGGTTAACCCCTGAGTGAGTGGAGAAGGCTGCTGCGTGGAGCCGGGCCCAGGCCCCTACTTCGTCCAGCCCCCCGGGGAGCCACGCGACCGGAGCTGTGTGACCAGGCTGTGCAA
>NW_017728947.1:109694065-109695899 GCF_001723895.1 Crocodylus porosus
CGCGGAGCCCCCTGCCGACCCCCAGCACAGCCGGAGGCAAGCGGGGCCCGTGGTGGGAGGGGGTTAACCCCTGAGTGAGTGGGAGGAGACGGCTGAGTGGAGCCGGGTCGGGTCAAGCCCTGCTCAGGCCCCTACTTGGCCCAGCCCCCAAGGGAGCCACGCGACCAGGCTGCTCAAACCGGCGCGCTTGTCTGCTGGTGCATGAGTTAGCTTGGAGTTCGCGCAGGAGGGCCCGAGACCCCGCCTGCGAACCCCCCAGAGTAGACAGTCCCAGCCGTAGCCAGCCTACCAGAGGCACGACACGGATGGGCACATGCCGCACCCCAAGGGTCCGCTCAGGATCTGCGGCCCCCCCCTCGGCACCTCAGAGACGGCCACCCAGATGGCCACGCAGACGGAGCCCCTGGCACTCAGTGGTGGGGCTGCCTGTCCCTTTTCAGGCTCTGGGGCCCGGGAGCATGGCTACCTCCCGTGTGGGATCTGCTCCCTTTTGGGGTCTCTGGCGTGCCAGCTGGAGGAGCTCCAGGCCACAGTCCAAAGACTGCGTGCCATCAGGGACGCAGGAGATTGACTCCTACTGCCAGGCCCTTCTTCCCCAGGAGCCGGAGGGTAGACTACAATCTTCCTCCAGGACAAAGGAGGACTCCAGGACCTCCCACTCTGTCCAGCCAGGGGCATGGAGCAAGGTGGTCAAGGGCCCTAAGGCCCGCTGCACCAAGGACCCTGCCCCACCAGAGCTTAGCAACAGGTTCGCACCTCTTGCTGCTCCAGCAGAGCCTGCTCAGTTGCCGGCTCCCGCAGGCAACCCAGGCTCGACCGCAGCTACTGCCCCACTCTCCCCAAGACAAAACATAAGATGTTTGTTGTGGGAGACTCCATCCTGCGGGGGACTGAGGTAGCAATCTGCCACCCCGACCCCTTAGCCCAGAAAGTCTGCTGCTTCCTGGGGGCCCGCATCCGGGACATTGCGGAGAAGATCCCTAAGCTCCTTCAGCCCACAGACCACTATCCTATACTCCTTATTCATGTGGGCACCAATGACACGGCTCGGAGCACCCCCAGCCAGGTCATGAGGCGCTACAGGGATTTGAGAGCGGGGCTAAAGGGACTGGGGGCAGAGGTGGTGTTCTCGTTGATCCTCCCAGTCTTGGGTTATGGGCTGAGGAGGGAGAGGAGGATCCACGTAGTCAACTAAAAAAGTCCTTGACTTCAGGAAGGCCGACTTTGACAAGCTCAGGAGGCTTGTCAGTGAGGCCCTAAGGGACCATGACCCCAGGGAGAGGGGAGTTCAGAAAGAGTGGTTGCTCCTCAAGGTAGTGATCCTCAATGTACAAGCTAAGTCTATTCCATCTCAGAGGAAAGGCAGCAAGAAGGCACAGCAGCTCCCCTGGCTCTCCAGGGACCTAGCAGACCTCCTGAGGCTAAGAAGAAAGGCCTATAAAGGATGGAGGATGAGATTCACCTCCAAGGAGGATTATTCTGCACTGGTCTGGTCCTGCAGGGAGCAAACCAGGAAAGCCAAGGCTGCAACTGAACTCCAACTAGCTTTGAGCATCAAAGACAATAAAAAGTCCTTTTTCAGATATGTGGGGAGCCAGCGGAAAAGCAAGGGCAACATTGGACCCCTGCAGAATCAGATGGGTCAACTGACAACTGATGCCCAGGAAAAAGCCAACCTATTAAATGGGCACTTTGCGTTGGTTTTTCATCAGTCCCATGGGACGACCATGCCCGCTACGGGACAGGGAGGTCTGGGTGGGGGAGATCCCCTGCCCTCCATTAATGCTGACCTCGTGAAGGAACATCTTGAGAAGCTGGATACCTTCAAGTCAGC
>NW_017728947.1:109697686-109710792 GCF_001723895.1 Crocodylus porosus
TCTGGAACAGCCTGCCAGCGGAGGTGGTTCAAGCACCCACATTGAACACCTTCAAGAGTAAATTGGATGCTCATCTTGCTGGGATCCTATGACCCCAGCTGACTTCCTGCCCTTTGGGCGGGGGGCTGGACTCGATAATCTTCCCAGGTCCCTTCCAGCCCTAATGTCTATGAAATCTATGAAATCTTTAACATGCCCTCTCATATTCCTGGATAAAGTGCCCACCTCTAAGCCATGCTCATAGCACACGGACCTAAACCTTCCCAGCTGGGTGAACCAGAAAGCTCAGCCCCTTCCTCATCAGCACTACCACGTAGACAGTCCATGTGCACTACTTGGACGGGCAGTGATAGGCAAGGAGGTGGCTCAGGCATAGCACAGAAAGCCCATTTCCTAGGACCAGTGGATTTTGTTTTCACGAAACTAGCACTTTTGTATGTCAAATGACTGACATGTTTTATTTTTATTGGTGGTATAAAAATGTGGCTTTGACTGAATCAAAATTAAAGTGAGGTTTTTTCCCCCACCCACCCTTTCTGCTACCCCCTCCCCACCTTTTTCACCAGGGGATGGGAAAGACTCCCCCCCAAAATGCTTTGTCTTGATTCAAGCAAATGGGACATTTTTTGTTTGCTTGTTTTGTTCCAATAAAAATTGATAAATTTCAGCTGAAAACACAAAATTAAGAGAAAATGAAACTTTCTGTTTCCTTGGAAAAGGTGCATGGATAATACTTGATGAGTCCTGTTATTCCTAATGCCCTGTAAAGGCAGCTTGTAGGAAGCCTGTAGCCAAGAGGAGTGGGCAGGCTCCTGCTACGTCAGAACAGGCTGAATGGACAGCGCCCGTCTGAGGAAGTAGGTAGCAGCCTCGGAGAGCTGTCGGTACAGCTATCTGGAGTGTCAATGAGGTGAGCAGCCTGCAGACTAGTGCTGGGACCAGGCTGAAGCCCACTTGAAAAGGGAAAAAAGGTAAAACAAGGGAGAGGTAGCAATAAGGGCTTTGTTTTAAATAAAACTTGGATGACCAAATAACTAGGACCCTCTCAGTGACTTTGCATCTGTATAAATCTACAGCAACAATCTTTCATTGAGGTCAACAGAGATGAGCCTGTAAGGTATGATTTCTAAACAGGACTCCAACATAATATATTCACAAGTGTAGCTCTTAAAAAACCACAATTAGGGACATGCACCAGGTCACCCAGCACCCGCTGACTCAATTTGCAGGTAAAATGTCTAAAAACGTCCAAAGTCTCAGTCTGCTCATACAAACGTAAGCTGTTCCAGCAGGTTCCTTGCATGTTAAACAGCCTGCAATAAACAATTTGCATCTCCCTCTGCCATCTCCACCGTGCTTCCCTCTACTTTGTGCTAATTATGAAAACCAACAAGCCACTGAGAAGCAATGGTCTAATTTAGGGAGTATGCACTACCTCCTCCTGATTTTCACGAGGTCAGCCGTATCATTTTTGTGACAAAGAACATGTGAAATCAGAAGATTCTTTTTTTTGTCCTGTTCTCTAAAAATCTTGGCATCTTTAGTTATTTTATAGGACATCACCCATGACATCAGAAGCTACACCGTCCATTGGGATAGAGCCTAGGGATGTGCTACAGAAGTCAAGGCAACTAAATTGATCTATGCCAGATTGCCACCTGGCACTGAAGAACTTTTATACTAGCTGAGGTCTGAGCCCACAATTTTTGCTGAAGTTGGGTGTCACTTCCTCTTCTTGTGTCCTGTCTGAGATTGTTGATGACAGGTATTTAGCAGAATTTGTAAATTGACTAGAATCTGACAGGGCCATGACGTTAGCACTTCTGCTACGGTTCTTATATCCCTGAAAAAGTGGAAAGGACTAGGAATACCAACAGAAAGATATTACCGTTCTATGACACCGGCCCAAAGCTGTTAACAAGATTACCTTTTACTGACAAAGAATATTATTACTGGTGAATATTCCTACTGGTGCTAAATGCAGAAAATATATATTCCCATGGAGAAATGTTTCATGTCACATTAAAGCCAGTTTGTATGTTAACTGAGAAAGTATGAGGATGCTCAGAAGAGCTGCCAGTGCAAACCCTGCTCCTGACCATATTCCAGTAAAGCAACAGGTAGCTGGGCATCAAGGACTCCGGTGTTCCCAGTCAACACTGGCACCTGGCTTTTGCAACACTGGTATATACCATAAGCATGGCTTCGAAGGTGTCCTAGAGGGTTGTTCCACAGCTCTGTGAAATGCCAGGTAGCCTGATTTACCAAACCATGTATCTCAGCTGGTAGGAGCTGCATCTTGTGTCTTCAAGCTGCTCCCAAAAGCTCAGCCTCTGAAACTCATGCTTTGGGCATGAGCTCAGAGCACTGCACAATGGGTGTGTGACATCATCCCTGAAGTACTACATTCTGCAGTGGATTTTGGGTGGATATTAATGCATGGAGGCCTGCGTTAGCTGGCATGACCAGCAGAAATGTACCTCTGCACACTCGTGCATAATGGCTAGTTTGATCCCAGCCCATACAATGCCTTCCACTGGTGAAGGCATAAATGAAATAAGATGGTTGCCATTCACCAAACTGCAGAGATATTTTTAAGGGAGAACATGCCCAGGCAGGGGAGGAAGACACTTCTGTTCTCCCATAGGATTATATCATAGCCTGTCATTGACACAATCATGTCACACATGCAATATAGTTAGGTGTGAACACTCCACGATATGTCTGAACACTTCACACTGGTATAATATCAACTGTACCTTCATTACCACAAAGAATATTGACAGAAGGTATAAAGATCCATCTTGCATGCTTTGCTATTCAAAAGAAACAATTCCCTTTCAGGGCACCTACCCCAAAATGTTACTAGGATTAGGCATACTGTAGCCCCAGTCTTCCATTGTACTTAATTGCATGGCTGAATTTCTACTACATTTAAATCTGTGCTAATCCCAACCTCATATTTCCATAATATAGTATATTCTGACTGCAATTATTTGCCATGGCTCTTCTCTTTTTCTGTTGTTTCCTTAGCTTAATTAGAAGTTATCGGAGATGAAGCAATGATGATGCGGACAATTAACGAAGCTGGAAATGTACAATTTCCGCAGAATAGATATTTTGTGCTGACACAATGTCTACAATGACCATATTAAAAAAAAAAGAAGTGCTTGCTTCTTTTTTCTTCTCCTTCTTTTTTTTGGGCTTACCCTTCTGCATCACACAGTGCATCTGGGATTGATCAAATGGATTTAACTGACATTGCCAATGTCTCTTGACGCTTTTTGTGCTTTCCCTATTTCACTGCAGATGCTTCATTTTTAAGCATAAAAAGAGAAAGGAAAAGATAAACAAACAATGGTAATGGTTTATCCCAATGCATTTTTTCCCTAATCCATGTGATCCATATTGTCATCCACATTTTAAGCCTTTAGATTTCAAAGGGGAGTAACACCTAAAGATTACTCTTTAATACCACCATATTATTAACTATTCAGCAAAAATAGCATGCCCTGTGACCTTATCTTTTTTAATTAATTCCTTTTTTCTTTTTTTGTGACAAAGATGAAAAAAGAATCCAATCTGGGCATAAGTCAAGGTGAATTTGAGAACTTGACTCAGCATATCTATCATTTTTACAAGAACAAGCAGCATTTTAACAGCCAGTCTCTCTAACAAGATACGGAACAAAAAGAAGAATTGAATGGCATTTTGTATGCAGAATTCAATTTAAAATACATGCACTTTGGTGGTGAGCTCTCACACAAACGCACACATTTTTCTGAAGCCTGCTCCTTGATTGACTCAAGTGAAGTGTCATCTCCTAGAGGCTCATACTAACAGGTGCATCTGTTTACTTTTTAGCTATTCCTCCTTATGCTCAGGGGAGACAGAAGACTAATGTACAGAACTGCAAATTTCAAAAACATCAGCAGCAACCCCCAGAAGAAAATCGGTATCCCCCTTCCCACCTACCTGCCCCTGAAAATCTACATGTTCAGCATGGTTTTCTGCCTCTTGCTACAATGCACACTGTGCTATTGATGGTATGAAATCAGAATGAGCTGCGGGCCTTTTAATTAGTTGTCACGGGCATAATCTCTCTCTTAGGGACCTAAAGGAGAACATTTCCCATATGCAACCCCAGGCTCCAAGTAAACAGGTACCTTCCTGTTACGACAGTCATGGCACAATTAAAAGGAAAGAACACAAAACCTGCCTGATACCCACACAAGCTTATGAGCCTGGCTCCATCCTGTAATCTGCTCGACAAGCAGTGTTACACGGCCAGCCCTTTACCACAACAAAGGAGGGACGCTGGCTGGGAAGTGTGAAGCTGAATAAAAATGGCTGAAAAGCTGTCTAAGGCAAGCTAGGAGGTAGCCGGCCACACCCAGCGCTAATATGGACCGTCTCAAAATAAATCTGTTATAACACAAGGGAGGCTCTATTGTTCTCTACACTTGCTCAACAGAGGAGCAAAACATCAGAATACATAGATTTTTTTTCCCCTAAAGCAAGCAGAGGGCTAAAAACAATCAGGGACCAGTTTCAAGGCTGGAACCCAGAAAACTGGAAAGTGCATGGCAATGCCACAGCACGCTCAGTGTTATTACAGATAATGCCTAACCTACATTTTCTTTGTGTTGACAGTAGCCCCCGGTCTCACTATGGGTGTGCCCCAGCAGAAAAGATACGCTGGAGCTCCAAAAGGTGACTGTTGCACACCCTCCCGAGCCCAAAGAGACCCAAATTCACAAGGGCTGACCTCTTCTAAAGCCCAAGAGACATGAAATCATGCCGGCTATCGGGGAGTCAGGGGATGGGAAAAGGCAGCATGCGGAGGGATGGGTGTTTGGTGAGAGGAGCTGCAGGCAGGGGAGGAAGGTGCTGTATTCAATGCAAGATGAAGCAGCTGAAAACTGGAGACAGCAAACAAATCCACAGACCCCGAATGAAGTTATTTCGTAAAATCCCCTCAAGGAAAATCTTCTGGGGGAAGGGGTGGGGGGGGAATAAAAAAACAAAACATGCAAAGGCCCACAGGTGAACAATGCAAAAATGGATGGTTCCTGCCTTGGGTTTCCCTTTCTCCCTTATTCTAGGCATGCAACACTAGAAGAGATATAATACCCTGACATTTCCAGTTGCTCCACAGGCAGTCCATCTTGGTGGAATCGGCGCTGGCTTGCATCTTGAGGGAGGTTAGCAATCGCTGGCCTTTTCTTCGGAGGCACTGTACGATCACTTAGGCATTCCCGAGCATGAATAGCTTAGTGGGTATCACTGCTGCTTCCTTGCACTGGCTACAGACTGATGCTGTAAGCAGAACAGGCGGAGGGGGGAGGGCATATTGTAAACGCTGCGGTCTCCACTGCAGCAAATCAGCACCGGGATGTGGCTGCCCGACGGAGCAGGCTCCTTTGAAAAGGGGCTGCGGTTGCCTTTCAAATCCAAAGTATTCACTTGGCAGCTCAGCCCCCGTTCAGCCGCTGAAATGGTTAACTGCATCTGACAGCGGAGAAACACAAACAAATTGGGTGTGGGTGGGAGCGGGGGGGAGGGAAGGGCGCTGCTCCCTAGGTTTTTTTATTCGCTGGTGACTATTCGTGTTCCAGAAATTTCCTGAGAAACGCCGCGTTTGCTTTGGCTTTCCAGTGGGCCAAATCCTCCCCTTGCTCATTCCCAGCAACTCCCGGCTCCCTCCGGGCACGGCAAGGCTGGGGAGATTAGCTGAGCTGCTCGGGATTAACCCCGGGGCAGAATCCAGTGCAAGAGAGCCACCGCGTCTTTGGCTTGTTTGTCTCGTCCTGGTCGGCGAGCCCAGGCTTTGCACATGGGCATGCAGTCGGGGGTCAAACACCGCCGAGAAGTGGAGAGCAATCCTCCCCTTGGGTACAGGAGTGAGCAGGGTATCACACCCAAACACCCAAGCCCTTGTACTACAGGTGTGCGCCTAGATACACGCGTGCACACCCAAAACGGGGACAGAACGGTGAATGTGTCCCATGAGAAGACCTAAGAGAGGGGGCTAGGAACGGTAGTGGTGAAGTCTCGGCAAGTTAGTTCTTAAATCGTCACCATATAACAGATGGCCCCATGGCCATTCATAGATTCACAGACAGTAGGGCTGGAAGGGACCTCCAAGATCATGAAGCTGTAGGAGCTGAAGTTTATAGGGCAGGCGTGTGAGACGGGGTGGTCTCAGCACAAGGCTGGGACACCAGGATTTCTGGGTCCTCCTCCAGCTCTGCAGCTTTTAGGTCAGGCTTTCTTTCTCTGCCAAAATGCCTCCATCAGAAACTGCTTCTCAATTTTCCTGACAAAGCTGTCATGGATAAGTTAAGAAAGGTTTGTGAGGTGCTCTATGGTTAACCAGTACTGGTATCAAGGATACCTGCTAGTTGCGCAGTGCTCTGCCCTTTCACACCACTTTTCACATATAAATCATCCAAGCATGTCACAATATGTAAAATTATGCCCGTTTCACTGATGGGGAACCCAGGACATGAAAATCCATAAATCAAACATGAAATGACGATTAGCAGATCAAGCAGAATTCAGGAATACCCACCCAGCTCCCAGGCGTGCATTAGATATCGTATTCAATATTTTTATTCATACATTATACCTGCACATTAAACTTAGTCTCATTTACTAGCTAAATATATAGTGAAAACTAAATTCTCCCCTTTTCACTGTGGTTTTGGGAAGCTACCAGTGAATCTAATTGTAACAAACCCTTGGGCTGTGGGTAGGCACAATTAGATAAGTCACACACACATTCACAGCCATGGAGAAATAAGATTCAAGCCCTTGTTTTTTCCTTTTGGCTCCAGAAACACAGGCCTCCATCACCTGAACTAACAGAAATCTCCTCAACTGGTAGTTGCAAGTCATTCGTCGTTCTTGGGTAACATCACTCCCAGACATGCAGAACTAGCACCTGGAGAAAAATCTTAATATACTAAAACTTTCGTCTTTAAGTTGGAAAATTTGCTAGTGCTGTTTTAGGCAAAGACCTTATGAGCTGAATATTAACATTAAAATAACTTACAACTGCAACTCCTCCCTTCTCCCTGACCCCCCTAAAAAACTTCCTTCAGTTTGAAATTTCTTCTCATAGTTGTATGCTGGGAATTACATTTTTTTTTTACTAAATAACTAAGTGGGATTTTGCCTAGGACATTTTAAGCATCTATACAAACAATAAGACTAGTTTCCATTGTTTGTTGTGTATGAATCATAGAATCACAGCGGTCGGGTCAGACGGGACCTTGTAGATCTCCGAGTCCGACTCCCCGCCTGAGCAGGAGAAAAACTGGGCTCAAATGACTCCAGCCAGGTAGGCATCAAGCTTCTTCTTCAAAACCCCCGGGGTAGGAGCCAGCACCACTTCCCTTGGAAGTTGGTTCCAGATCCTAGCTGCCCTGACCATGAAGTAGTTCTTGCGGATGTCTAATCTAAACCTCCTCTCCAACAACTTGTGGCTGTTATTCCTTGTTATGCCAGGGGGTGCTCGGGGAAACAAGGTCTCTCCCAAACCCTTCTGGTCCCCCTAGTGAGTTTACAGATGGTCACCAGGTCCCCCTTCAGCCTTCGCTTGTGAAGGCTGAACAGGTTCAGGTCCCGCAGTCTCTCATTGTAGGGTCCGCCCTGTTGTTCCCTGATCATGAGAGTGGCCTCCTCTGGACCCTCTCAATGTCGTCCACATCCCTCCTGAAGTGTGGCGCCCAGAACTGGATGCAGTACTCCAGCTGCGGCCTGACCAGTGTCACGCAGAGGGGGAGGATCACCTCCTTGACCCTACTTGAGATGCATCTGTGGATGCACGACAAGGTCCGGTTAGCCCTGCCAACCCCGTGACCTCGCATTGTCAGCCCATGTTCACCTTGGAGTCAGTAATGACTCCAAGATCCCTTGCTGCCTCTGTGCTCTCAAGAAGGGAGTTTCCCATCTTATAAGTGTGCTGTATGTTTCTGGATTAATTGAAAAAGAATAAATTTCGCATGGGGTGATGTTCTCACATGGCCTGATTAATTTTGCTACTTAAAAAAGAGAGGTCTCTGTGATATTAGCCAAGCACATTGACTTCAATGTTTTGCAGGAGGCTCCTAACACATATCTGTAATGTACACAACTCGACACGCATTGTGGATACACCCCATGGCAGTGGCACCCGTGTCTGCAGAGCCCTTGGCCACTGAATAGAATTAAAGAGACATAAAACTCTCTTATGCATCGCTGCAGCAGACAGTTACTGCACGTTGGCTACAAACCTCATGACATAATGATGGGTTATTGCAGCACCATTCTTTTATGGAGGCACAAGGATGCATTTGGCTCAGTCTTTCTTCTCTCTCACTTGCTTTCTGCCTCTGACTCTCCTTTGTCCCCTGTAACTAACAGTCAGGATTGCAGACTCATACCCCTGTCATATGACCCCTGACTCCAATGGCTGCTGTCAGCTCTCCACCTTATGGCTTTTGTAACAGAATATAGCAATGGTCATTTGGGTTGGGGAGTCAAATTTGTCTGGCCAAGACGCTAGCTACATCACTCCCTTGTGTCACTGGCTACAGAAACTGGTAAGTCATGCCCACCTTTGAATGCTAGGTTCAGGTGACCCTTGACCTTGACTGAAAGTTGAAGAACCCAGCTGTATACATATCTGTCACGCGTGTCAAGCTGCGTACATTATGGACATGCATTGGGAGCCCTGATACAGAACACTGCAGTCAATGTGCATGGCCTGTCTCGAATTACAGTGGCTGAGACTGGTATGATATGATCAATGATATTGCTCAAACCTTTCATGCAAAACAATTCAAAGGCAAAGCTCTAAATATTTTCAGTCTAACCAACTGTGCAATGACTTTGAGGAAATTTTCATTGGTTAGATTTCTTTTTAATTCTGGCTCCTTCTGTGCCAATGTATAATGGGGAGTACTACAGATGAACCCAGATCTTTAACTCTATGATTCCTGGCATTTAGAGCTTTGTCAGACTAATGATATTAAGGGTGATGACCATTTCATCTGGTTACATTGTACTCAGTTTTAGTGAGGAAAGTAGTAGGGATGCTATTTTAGAAGCTACATAAAAATCTCCACGTTCCAAAGAGCTATGGGAAATATCTGCGGGTTACTGAAGACCAAAGGTGCATGGCGATCATATTTCAGTTACAGACTTTTCTATAGCTGAAAGTTTGACTTAGTTTCAGGCCCTAACTGTTGCCTTGGGTAGGAGAAGATGCAGGGCTCAGAGCATCTGTGTTGCCCGCAGCACAACAGAACAAGTCATAGGCAGCCAAGGTAAAATGGCCAGAAGGCCCAGCATCCCAAGACCTGCGCTGGTATCAGGGGCCATTGCAACCTCTGCAGCCATTCAAAGTCTGGAGAGCACAAAGTCATCCGTGCCCTAGTATTGTCCCTTGCCAAGTTGTGCTCTCTTTCGAAGACACCGAACAGAAACGACACCCTATTTTCAGAGTTCTAGTCTGTACATGTGTTGGTTAACTTGATGTCTGATCTGAGTACCTCTAGTTCAAGAAATCTTATAAATTAACATTTCATGTGTCTGGTTATTATATCAGCTGTCAAAAGAGTTGCTGATAGGAACAAGAAGTTTTCAAGACATTGCTATGCTAGCATAAGGCAGTCTGTACTCTTCTCTTTCACTTGCTGCAGTGCAAGAATGTTTTTCATGCCAATCTTCATTCCAAGCCAAAGTCTGTCATAAAATTTTAGGTAATAGCCATGCAATATGAGGCAGATGTGAGTGGATGCACCAGTCTTGAAAGGTACTGGAAAGAGGCTTTGTTGTGATGGGAAATGAGAGGGTAGGTAGCTGGTAGGACCTCCTATTCCTCTATTTGTGCAGGTCATGGGAACATGAGACAGAACATGATCAATCTGAGATCTGTTCATTTGCTCCAGGAGAAGATATCTTCATCTAGGTTGAGCAGAAGGCAGATCAGCACTAAAATACAGAGCACTTGAGTATGTTTCCCTGTTACAAATTGCCACAAAACTGTTCCCATTTCTTTATTTTGCAAGTTTGCTGGGTGACACTCCTTCCTCAAGGCGCAAGCACTGGAGAAATCATGGTCTCTGTTACAAAAATAGCATTTTTTGAAAAAAAATTCCAACAAACACAATCTTACAGATGTCTCATGTCTTCCTGACTATAGGTTAAGCAACAAAAGACTGAAAGGCATCATGATTTGAAGATATGGTGGTTGAACAGGTGAGTAAAAGCCCAGTTCATCTGACCTTGGTGTGGCTCCACACAGACATAGGACTCAACCCACATGGAGCCAGTTTTAAGATCAGGCCCCTTGTTTACAACCAGGTCTTTTACAAAAAGAACTCAAAGATTTTACCATTTGCTTTCATATAAGAAAATCCTACCTATTAAAAAGCACTTTTCTCATCAACCATTGAACCTTTGCTATCCGGAAAGAAAAAAAGCACCTCTGAACGCATCCCAGTACTCTACAGAGTTGTCCATTACATTGTTCTCCTTATAAACCTGACAAAGATCCACTTCATAGACTACGCAATAGACTTGGTGAGCCCTCATACTCCAGTCCTAGATAAGAGCTGGGTACACAGAGTAGAGCAGGCCTAATATATAAGAACAAACCAGAATTTATTCCCAGCTGTTCAGGGGCAAATGATTTTCCTTGGCTTTAAATGCTCCCTTAGCACTCCAAGAATAATAAAAATAATATATCCCTGCCACTGACATAGAAAGATCTTTCCATCCCTTGCAGCAGGATTATTTATTTCAGGGCTTAAAGCCTTAACATTGGGCATTTCTTTTCTCAAAGGGTGAAACTGTCATACATTCATCTTTAAGATTTTACCCTATTGGCTGATGAGTTCCCCAAACTCCCATGGACTCACTGAATAGCCTAATAGGACTGGGACCTTAACAAAGCGTGCACTGAAGCTATTTCAGGTGCCTCCACCCAATTCCTGTGGTTCTTGCTGCTATTGCCCCTGGATGCTACATATGCATCCTCCATACTGTGTCTGGTACTCCAGTTGGCACTATACTAATTCTTCATGAATTGATCTTTTAATGCACTGGTGATGGAAAGGAAAGCTGGCTGGTGGTTAAGGCTCTGCCCAGAGACTCAAGAGGTCTTCGTTCAACTGTCAGCTCTTCCACAGCTGTCCAGTGTGACCTTGGGCACTGATTAATGTCTCTGTGCCCTCACTCTGGCTGTGTCATTGATTTAAACTGGAAGATCTATGAGGCATCTAATGCCGCTGGACAGACCCTAGCCCAATAGCACCTGCTGTCTACGAGGATCTCTAGACAGTCCTTTAAATTGCAACAGCATGGAGGTGTTTTATTCTCATCATCCTCAGACCTGCGTGGAGATCACACAAACCTGTAGAGAAGTCTTGGGACTGTTAGGAAGCCAAATTCCTCCCATCTTTGGGGAAGGGCCAAATCAGGTCCTGTGTTAGGCAAGTGCCTGAGGGATGGAGGAGGAAAGAGTATGAGTCTTCCTTCCCCTGGCACTGCATCTAGAAAGCTCTTGGAAACAGGCTTAGCTGGTGGAGCACCATAGTCTACCAGACCCTGATCGTGCCCTGACCGCAGCTGTCCTAAGACAGGCATAAGCTGCTTCTTTGTGGAGCAGCAGTAATGCCTGGTGCTCATTCAGGGACCTCTTGAATGAACCTGATGTGCGGTGGGGGGGTGTCTACTGCCCAATTAACATCTATCACCCTCTTTCCACAGCCCCAATGAGCAAGGAGGCACCAAAACAGTTTGGAGGGTGGTACCTTGGTTGGTTAATACTGTGATTTAACATGTTAGAGTGCCCTGTGTTGCAGTCAATGTCTGCCAACACCAGAGCCGACTGCATCGTACCCTTCAGAGAGAAAAATGCAGCGAATTCATCTGCCACCTCCCTTTACTTATTCATGATTATATATATGCCTCGATTGACAGGCGCTTCTGCAACTACAGCTATTTCAGGGAAGTGGCGATACGCTGCTAAAATGAAACTGAATTTAAAGAGTAACAAAATGCCTCTCTCGTCACAGTGAGGTCAGTGGCTTCTCTTTGGAGGCAAGATGCGGTCATCCGGACCATTCTCTCCCCCAAAGAGGGAGGTCTGGGAGCAAGCAGTCGTGCTGTCCAGACCAGTAGTTCCCAAACTGCCAGATTGCATGCCACCAGTTTAAAATGATGCAACCTTAAGCACCACCAGCAAATTTTTCAGCTCAACCTTAAGCGCCACCAGCAAATTTTTGTCAGATAAAGTAATTGTAATAAATCTGTTACCGCACGCCACTGCCAGGGTGTCTGCGCACCACTGGTGGTACGTGTACCGCAGATAGGGAATCGCTGCTCTACACCAGTGGTCTCCAAAGTGGGGTGCGTGCACCCCAGGGGATGTGCAAGATGATCCATTGGGGTGCGGGAAGAAAACACTAGAACTTCTGTTTCTATAAATATACATATATTGGGGGGGTGTGCTCAAAAACTTTTTACTGATAGGGGTGCACAATCAAAAAAGTTTGGAGACCACTGCTCTGCACTATTCTCAGGCTGCTTGGGGTGCAGCTGTGTGGGAGCCTATGTATTGGCTGCTAATCTGGATGGCGACTCGGCAAGGCTTTTAGATTAATGCCGGCAGCTGCGGAAGTGCAGAAGGGGGCTGTCTCTGCACTGTGTCCCTTGGAAACAGGGAGCTGGCTAAGCAAAGGAGCTATGAGAGGGAACAGCGGCACTAATATCATCTCTAGCAACACCAAGGACAAGGCACAGCAATACAGGCAGCTGTCTGGGAATTAGGCTTCTTCAGGAGAGGAATATCGTTTCCTGCGGGCAAACTTGGAAGATGAACTATTTGAAGCGCTGGACTACAAGACATACACAAATAACACTAGCAGAGGGGAAATGCAGGTTTCATAGTTTCATAGTAGCTAGAGTTGGAAGGGACCTAGGTAGATCATCTAGTCCGACCCCCTGCCTTGGCAGGAAAGAGCACCGTGGTCAGATGACCCCGGCAAGGTGCTCATCTAACTTCCTTTTAAAAATCCCCAGGCTAGGAGCCTGCACCACTTCCCCTGGAAGCC
>NW_017728947.1:109711912-109715480 GCF_001723895.1 Crocodylus porosus
GGCTGAACTGGTCCCTACTTAGGAAGACAGAGGCAAAGAAATCGTTAAATATGTTAGCTTTGTCATCTGGCAAGGTGAAATAGGGCTCTGCCTCCAGAGAGAAAGGACCTAATCACTGTGGCTGGAGAGAGGCTCAAAGGGGACATCTTGAATCCTTGATGTTGTTATGGGCCCGGATAGGTCTATGGAGAAATAAGCCTGGGGGAACATAGTGCAGAGCAGGGCAGTGTGAGTAGTCAGGACTGCTTCCCTAGGGGAAGGGTGAGGATGCTGTCACTGCGCTTTCTGTGCTGCAGCTTCAGAGAACGGCTATGCACAACCGAGGTGACGAAGGGAGGGAAGGTGCCTCTGGATACTGGGTCAAAGGCTCACCCAAGCAGAACAGCTCGGCATGACGAGGGCCTGCCAGTTATTGTAGCCAACAGCACACAAGAATGTGATGCAGCTGGTGTCATATCCAGCCACCTTGGACTCCCCAGCCTGAATGACCAGGGCCCAGTTACAGAAGGGGCGACCGGGGGCAGCCTTTGGCACAAGCCCAGGGTGAAGCTTCAGACTCCTGCCTTCTGGGTTCACAGGACACTTGTACTCTCCTGCCACCACACGCCAGCCATGGGCACAGAGTAGCGTCACCAAAACAGTGGAGCTGTGGAGTGGCATGGAGACTGAGGTCAGGGGTGGTAGGAGTGAAGCCATAACCAGGAGACAGCGTGACCCTGAGTCAGCCACGTGTGTGCTGAATACCTGCCCCGCTGAAGATCCACCCTGCTGAAGATGACCTTTTGGGACTTTCCTGGGTCAGCACAGAGTCTGGATTTTTTTTTGCATATAGATGTGCTAAACTCAAAATGAAATGAGGCAGGAGACAGAAGGGAGTAGCAGGGAAGCAACCGAACCCCGCAGTGATCCAAGGACCTCCTGCTGGGAAACGGATTTGGTTTTGGGGTTTTAAACCGAACTCCATTGCTGCCTCCCCTTGTCCTCAGTGCAGAGAAGAGGTCTGTCTTGCAAGTTTAGTAGCAGAGAAAAGATGATGATTTAATTTTCCTTTCTGGGGGGCATAAGGGTTAAAATTGGCTCTGCAAGACCATGTAAAGCTTAGAGAGCAAGACTAAAGCAGAGCTGCATGATAAGACAGCCGGCCACCCTTTAGAAAGACAACCTGTTGCTCCCACAGGGGAAGGATAGAGCAGTTTTTCGGACCACAGTTCAGCTCCCCGTCAGCTGTGGTTTCCCTGGGAAAAGCTCTGTGCTTCAGTTTCCTACCTTGCAAAGTAGAAGTACTTCCTGCCCTTCATGACACTGTGATTGATGTGCTCCAGGGTGGGCACTTAATTAGAGCATCTCCAAGACCCACTCTAATTAAAGCACTCACAGTGTCACATGTATTCACTGTCCCACACTTCAAAATGGCAGCGGGGACACCTCAACTAAAGCTTGTTCAAGCTTTATTTAAAGCACCCCTGCTACCATTTGGAAGGATGGGGACACTAAATAGACATGACAGAGGCTGCTACAGCGCATTAGTTAACATGCCCCAGCTGACCTGATTGAGTCTGCTCCAATGCATGCTAATTAGCATGCCTCGGAGCTGACGTCCAGCACATTATACAGGTGCTCTTAAAGACTAGGAGCTGTTCCAGTGCTACAACGGTAAGGGTCAGACAAGTACCAAAGATAAATAGCACTAAGTAACAGTGAGACCGCCCAAGAAGTATAAACATACTGATTATGATTAGAGAAAGCAGCCTCTGGTCCTGAAAGTGCATTCAAATTTGTTCCACTTCCATACGTGCTACTGTTTCCTGGTGCATAGAAGTGAACTAGTAGACCAGTTTCCTAGCATCATTACATTGTTATGGGGAAGGCTGGGTGAAACCTCACTGAAACTATGGAGCAAGACAGCTCCCTTACATTCAGGATAACTGGAAGAATTGGCTTTGCTCTTTTTTGCAGTGAGAAAGCTAAACCTATACAACCAGCACCCAAAATACAGCCTGAATCAGAAACAGGATGCTGGAGCAGAGACAGCACTGGTCTGATTCCAGATGCCAATCCTTATCTTCCCAAATGCACGTATAAACCAAGTGCAGCCAACAAACCCCTCTTTTACTGTGGGTAAGTTTGAAGTGATGGTTGCTTCAGACTATTTACTTCCATCCCACCCCAACCTTCTGGAGGAAGCAACTCAGTACAATGTTCTTGTGTGATTGAAGATCACAGCAAATGATCATCACTTAAAACAGAATTATCTAGCCCTGATTAGTCATTGAATAAGCAGCTTGAAAGTTCACGGAAAGTTTTATCACATCACTGCACATTTAACCACTTAGGCTCCTGTACTAGTTGGTTCATGAATACAGTAGAAGAAGCAGTAATTAATGGAGGAAGGCAAATGGCGTAATTAAACAGATGATTATAACATATCTGAGTGAGAGAGAACCATCAAACATTGTATGTAAATGAAGTGAGGTGACAGATTAATTCATTAAATTTTCCATCTGAAGGTAAAAGAGTGAATTCTCTTGATACAGATGGCTTTGGTGTTTGTAGATGCTGGCTGCAAGATGAAGGGGACTTTAATGTCAGAAATCACAGTACTCACCTCTGGATTTTGCACGCTGAAAAGCTGATGTACCCAAAGCTGAAGCTGAATTGCAGTTTGAATAGGCTGCCATTTTGTAAGTCCCTAATAATAAATTCCAGCGTGTGCTTTTTGGATCCCTCCTAACTCGCAACTGAAAGACCAGGAGTAAAAATTCACCCTGTGGGATCAACACAAGCTCCAAAGAAACTCACCTGGCACTTCAACCACCACTGCAAGACATAATGCCAGGACTGGCTGATCACTGCAGAACACTGGCTGCAATGTTTAAATATATGCTCAACCTGTTTCAATTCCCACTAATCAATTAGCAAAAAGGCAGTTTGCTGCCAGGCCAAAATGAACATGGCAAAATATTCATGGAGGTCTTTTCATCCACCTGCCCATGCAACTGGGCAAAACACCTCATTCTTCCCAATGACATGTCTGCTGTCAGAGAACAGAAATCCCACGTGCCACTGTCCACTCAAAAGAGCTTGTATCTCAAATCCCAAATGCTTAAAACAAATTCATTGCAAATAAGATACAGACCCCAGATTATTTGCAAAAAAAAAAAGAGAGAGAAAGAAAATAAATTCTCTAATTTCAAATTGGACATAGATTTGGGGAAACTGTGACTTGCTTGTGCACAGTCAGCAATGGAAAAAAGAGATGAAAACATTCATCTTTCTCAATTAGGACTCAGAGTAGAGATGATATATTTTTTTAGACCAACAAGATTTTTGCAAAAACATGTCCTTAATTGCAGGCTTTCGGGCACATTAATCTTTCTCAGAAATAGTTTGGAAGCAGCCATGTTTTGCTGCATCACAGGCCAGTTGTTGAAACCCACTTGGTATAGTTTCATAGTTTCTAGGGTCGGAAGGGACCTGAGCAGATCATCTAGTCTGACCCCCTGCCATGGCAGGAAAGAGTACTCGGGTCAAATGACCCCAGCAAGGTGTTCATCTAACCTCCTCTTAA
>NW_017728947.1:109715580-109729598 GCF_001723895.1 Crocodylus porosus
CAGCACTAGGTCCAACAAGGTGTCCCCCCTGGTGGGGCTGTGCACCTCCTGGGTTAGATGGAGGTCCTGCGCTCTGGCCAAGAACCGACGTGAGCGGTCAGACCTGGCTGACTGCTCCTCCCAGCAGATGTCCGGGAAGTTCAGGTCCCCCATGTATCTCGGTGGGATGCTGAAGTGGCCTCCTAGGTTCCATAATTTGGGGCACCCCCTTCCCCTGTCTTTTCACCAGGGAGCCTGGTAACCATGAGGACCTTGGACAGAGCCAGTGATCCCGGGGCTTTTTGGCTTTGTGGGGCAGAGCTCAGAAACCTTGGAAGCTCTCCAGGATCCTAAACTCCTTGCTCCAAAGCTGGAGCCTGGCAGACTTAAAAGCCCCGAGAGACCTTGCTCTACCCAAGGCTTTCCAGAACAAAGCTCCTGGGTCTGCATGAGCAATCCTGGGAGATGGGGCTCTCAGGTTCCTCTTGGAAAGCTGAGCTCTAGTTAGACCTGGGGTGTTTCAGGTTTCTGGTCTCTGCTGTAGAACTGGCTGTCTTGAGACAAGCTTCCTAGGTTTGTGGCTCCAGATCAGCCCCACCGTGTGGGGTGCAGCAGGCCAGGGAACCCCACAGTTCCTACCATCCTCTGAGCTGGTGACTGGGAGGAGCCAGCTGGCCCGTGAGTCTGGATGGTGCGAGGCCCCTGTTCCTAGGACAGTCTGCGCAAGGGTGCGGGCTTCATGCATAGACTTGGATCCAAAAGCCTTGGGGAGCTGCTGATGGACATTGATATTCTGGTCAGTTTAACTGCAGTTTCTGTCAGCAGCTGCCTGGAGGGCAGGGAGATTATTTCATGTGGGAAAACAACACAAATTGGTGTTTGCAGATGAAGATGATTTTAGCAACTCCAGTTCATGCAACAGCTTCAAATGCCAGGGTTTCGCACTGGTTTCCAGCAAGCACTATTCTCCGCCCCTGTAGGTTGGTTTGCTTTGCTCAGGTTGAGATCCTGTGCTCCAAACCTACTTACTTCAGTAAGGAAGGCAGAGGAAACGGCTGCATTATATCACGTGCTCTAGCAACCAGCCTGAAATGACAAATAGAAAGCTGCACCATGGGCTCCTGCTCCTTACCCCTCACAACATTAGACAGAGCGAATCCGGGCTCCATTGACACCCAAGAAAGCAAATACTGAACCCAGCGACAGCTTCTGGGAAGCAGAGCAACTGCAAAGGGGGGAGGAAGCATAGGAAATGGTGGTGTCTTTATTGCTCATACGTGCTAGTAGCCAGCACTCCTCACAACGCAGCCACCCTAACGTAATGAAGACGAGACTAGGCTGTCTGCTTGAAGGTAAGATCCCCTATAGATGCTATTGGGGCCAGAGAGCCCCACATCCTAGACTCCTGCCCAAGTGAGACAAGCCACGTCCTGTCTCCCCAAACGTACCTGCATAGAGAGAGACAGAACTTCGCTGTATTTTTGCCTCCCAATTAGCTGGGAAGTAAATGTGGCAATTACTCGGTGCTTTCCAAGTGTCAGAAACCCCACAGCAGATTTCCCAAAAGCTGAATAATTAATGGAGGGCTCTTATTAGCGCAAATCAAGATGAGCTTTCAAATGACTCGAAGTGACATTTGTCACCAGCGTGAAAGAAAGAACTTAGTTAAAAATGTTGAAAAGGATGAGCGGTGGCTTTCCTGGCCTGAAGTGAGCAGCTCTGCAATGGGCCAACACTGCCTTTTTATTGTTTTTCCTGGCAGTCTCCACTTCTTTTTAGCATTTCACTGGGGTTTTTATTCCTGAGCTCTGTCATCAGAGGCCTCGACACTGGCAAGAATCTGACTCCCAACATCTTAGGCAGACAAGATGCTTCAGGAAAGAGCTCCTTTCCATGTCAGGGACCTCCTTCCTACGAATTTGTGCTGGCTCCCAGATGGAAATGGATTTGAATAGCCCACCACCGGTTGCTGGGAGTGAGAGAGTGATTTTTATCTAAAAAAAAAAAAGGGATAAATCTCAGATGCGTATTGCAGAGCAATAAATTCATCTCGGTGCCTCATTAGAACCAAAGCTGCGTGAAAAGCAGCTCTCTTGGCATGTTAATGAGCACTGCCCTCGGGTCACACTGAAAATAGTGGATTTGTCATGGCTTCTGGTTACGCGGTGAAAGACAGGAGTAACGCTACGAAAGGCAAGCCTCAGCTGGTGGAAAGCTGGGGAGCTCTGTTGGAGCCAGTGGAAATTTGTCAAATTATGCCAGTTGCAGATTTGGCCCGATGAAACGATGCTGATTCATAGCTCGGCAGCCAGGAAAGAATTCAGGTTTGTGCTTTTCCTCCAAGTGATAAATACTAGCTGGTGAGTCAGGGCATACAATGCATCAGCACCAAAGGTCCCAAGCCTTGGAGTCAGAGAACTACTGATGGTGTCATCTTTTGGAGGATCTACAACCTCAAATTCCCAACCGTTAGTGACACAATGATTTTCTGACTCTTTTTCAACAGTGCCCTGTATCTCATCCCTAAATTTAACCTGCAATCTCAATTGCTGACGTTCTTCTTCACTTCCTGTCCTAAAGTGCAGCACATTCTTCCCAGGGCTGACAAATGTGCACCACATCCCATTACAGAGTGATACAGGAGTGGGTGAAGTCATCCCTATAATTATCATGTAAGCAATGGCACCCAGAAAGTGTTCAGTTATAATGGACAGACATATGCCTTGGGGGAAGGATACTGAACATATGGTGCTGCTCATCTTCAAAGGGCTCTGAAACATTAATTAAACACCAATGTGATGTAGGTGAGAAAATATTGCCGCGTGTCACAGACAGGGAGATTGAGGCAGAAAACCGGAGTCACTGTAACAAGAATTCCTTCCTGCTGTACTTGGGTCCAGGCTACTCCCCTGTATGGTCTGTGGGCTGGATGCTCAGTGGGCCAGACCCGCTTGTCACCCTGAAGGTGTGTGTAGGTAGCTTTCTACCCCTGTGCTGCGGGTTGCTCTAACTAGACAAGCTGGAATTGCCCCCATAGTTGCCACATAATTAAAGACAGAGCAACAGGTCAGGCCTGCTCATCACATGCTCAGGGGAAGACACCTGCCTACCCAAGATTTTTAAGTAGTGTCCAATCCCTGAAATGCCATAGGGAAAAATCCCTCTATATGCCCAGGTAAGAGATGAAGGGAGCATGGAGTAGTGGGCCTGGCCTGGGAACAAGGCCAGGGGTACTGGGGGGGGTGGCTGCACCACATTCCCTTTGAATCCCGAGGGGATGGAGACTGCACACTTGGCTGTGGCTTGATGCCACGGCAAAAGCAATAACACAAGCACAAGCAGTTCAGTTATAATGGAGCTCCGTAAGCCTTGGGCAATAGCACTTAATGCAGAATTATGGGTTATTAAAGGCTATTGCCTTAAATATTAATACAATATTGTATTAATATTGTAATATTAAAAATTAATATCCCTGACCCTGTTATCAATTGCATTCCTGGCTCCCTAGGCAGGGATGTTTTCTGCAGGAAGTAAAGGCAGAAGAGGGTGGTTAAAGCAAAGCAACACAGGTAGGCAGACATCGGAAAGTTTAGCCTCCTCCTGGAGAAAACACAAGCTGCTTTCACCTGGTTGGAGAGACATAAGACAACAAAGGACTTCAGTCTGCATAAAGTGACAGAAGGCAACACCCTGCCAGAGCCAGTGTGCATGGGACTGTGACCATGACAGACAGCCCTTGCAGAAGACCTGAAGGGTGTCAGCTCTGCCAAGGTCTCCGAGGATGGAGAGGGGTTAGTGCCAGGGAAGCCAGACATTCCTGTCTGCTGTTCTCAAGATCTGCATTCTCTTAAAAGCTCTCGTTCTGAATAGCTAATGCTTTGCTTTCTGACAGCCGGCTGGAGGACTGCAGGTGCTGAAGACAGGCAGCACAGATAAGAGCTTGCAGCTCAAGAACCCAAAGTAGGAGGGAGGGTTTTGCCCCTGAGAGGTGTCTGGTCTCCAACAGTCACCCAAGTGGAGAGCCTGGAGAAGACCGAGCAGGGGCTGGAGGTGCCGTCGACCTGAGGACTGTGACACTCAACATTCCCAAAGCACGTGCTATCTTCAAAGCTTTCTAGAGAGCTAGTTACCTTTTGGGGCCCAGGAAGGAAGAGAGGGCTAAGGGCAACTTCCTGGCTGTACCTATTCACCCAGTGAATTTGGCATAATCCAGGAAAGGATCCTCCTGAGGTTGCCTCACCTGCTGCTACATGCACGCACCAAACCTATGTAGAGAAGCCAAGTCATTCTCTTCAGTGAGGCTGGATTAACGCATAGGCAAACTAGGCACATGCCTAGGAGCCCGAGCTGCGGGGGGGGCCTGGTCCTCCCCTCCGCGGCATGAATCTGCCTCCCTCCCCTCCCCTCCGCACCCCTCCGCTGGCCTTGCCAGCAGCGGCTGCTTCTCAGCAGTGGCTCCGAGCCCCTCTCCCTGTGGGTGGCAGCACCGGGTTGGGAAGCGGGGGTCTTGACCGGCTCAGGGCCCATGAATTTGTTAACCACTAAAGTGTTAATCCAGCCCTGTGCTTCGGACCTCTGTCTTCAGTATGCTCCCGAGTGGCTGCAGGAGGGGTGGTCCCAGTGTGGCTTCACTGCCACGTTGCTGATCTAGGTGCAGGCCAGTGGGCGTAAATGGATGGATATTTAGGAGATCCTTTCCCAGACACTCCAGATTTGCCCCAGTTTGGGACCGCCCCCCCTCCATTTCTGGGAGATGGGTCATTCAAGATAAAGAAGAGCACCTATCTTGGCAGTGGTTACTTTAAACCTCTACCTAATTTCCCCTCCGCCAAGGAGTGTTTCCATGGAAGCAGAGAAGGGAATTGACAGCCAACAGCTGTGAATCAGCTCGTTTCCGTGTTGGCTTCTGACTGCCAGGTCCTGCTTCTGAGTCTAAGCGGGGGGAAAACTGGATCAATTAAAAACTAAAATAAAATGAAATACAGGAGAAGAGTTTTCTTAGGACTGGTGGTTCGACTCGGCCTGTGCGCTCGTGGTTCTGGAAGCCGAGGCCTGAAATACGCTGCATCAGAATGAAATCAAAGTTGTGTTCACTCTCAGTGGAAACGGCGTGTGCTCTGAATAAAATGAGATGTGGTCTTTTGTTGCTTGCAGTGGTGCTGCGATTGCCTGAGCAGAGAGAATACCATGCAACGCACGAAGGGAAGTGGCCTAAGCGAAGGAAAAAGCACGTTCTCCACAAGGCTCAGACATGCAGGCTGCGTGTTCTCTGCAAGGGCAAGAGACCAAAATAAGGACTCACGTCGTTTGGAGAAATGGAAGATTATTTACCTACAAATACAAAGCCTGATTCTGACCTAATTTGCCAGTGGAAATCAGAAGTAATCCCACTGAAGTCAATCTGTCTGTTTTTAGATTTTGTCTTAGGCAGGTACCACTTGTCAATAAGCGTACAGCACAAGGCAGGCTTGACTTTGGTTGGTGTCTCTAAGCACTATTGTAATTATATGACAATAGTGAATGGTCATGATGATTTCCAAACATGCAAAAATATACCTTCCTGCTATCAATCTGGTGGCATTTTATCGCAGGGAGAATTATATGCTTTTCTGAACTTAACCAAGAGAGAAACCTGCCAGATTTTCAGTGAACAGCCTTATTGAGCATGATAAAGTAACAACAACTAAGAACAACAACAATAATCATTCCTCAAAACATGGATCTATCTTCCAGAGACACACCATAAAAACTCACCACAGACATGGAAAACACACTAAAGACCATTTTTTAGTAACATTAAGCTATGATTTTTACTGCTGGGGGAGATTTCCTCCAGAAAGTACCACCTGATGGATTTGGAGCTGCTCTGTAATGATTCCTGAATGCTGCATCTTGTCCTGATTATTAGGAAGATCCGTATATTAAGACGCTGCTTTGGTTTAATCAGGTGCTGTCAAGCAAGAATGGGCTGAAATCAGCCACCTCTCCTCAAAGAGTCTCAACAGAGGCTTCCTGTGCCTGACGAAGGAGTTTGTACCCATTGCTCCTGGTCTTCCCCATGGGGTGCCCTGGTGAACAGCTGTTCAACGAGCTCCTGATGCACTCCTTTGATATAGCAGTAAGCCACTACCAAGTCCCCTCTCAACCTTCTCTTCTGTAGGCTGAAGAGGCCCAAGTCCCTCAGGCTCTCCTCGTACGGCTTGTCTTGCAAGTCCCTGATCATACGCGTGGCTCTTCTCTGGACCCTCTCAAGTTTTTCCACGTCCTTGTTGGAGTGCAGCACCCAAAACCGGCTGCAGTACTCCAGCTGCAGTCTCACCAGTGTGGAGTACAGCAGGAGTATCACTTCCTTAGTTTTGCATGAGATGCAATGGTTAATGCATGCCAGCATGTTGCCTGCCTGGCTGGCCACTGCACTGCACAGAAATATCACTAGGGAAGGAAAGTCTTCAACTAAGAAAGACATGCAAGTAGGCTGCTTAAAAGTGTTGTTTCTCTAGAAAAAGCATTTTGTGGTTCTACCATGGAACAAAGAATACTGGCATTAAGGAACCTGTTTTGGCACTGGAAATCACTGGTCCCAGGCTCCTGAAGGGAAGAACAGACAATGCCAGGGCTGATGTCGGACTTGCTGGCCAGGCATGGCCAACACATGGGGCACATCTACAGTGCCCCAATATGGTACAAGGGGGTTCACATGCCCTCCTGACCCCGGACTTGAGTAGCCGGCTTACTGGGGTATTGGTTGTGCACCAAAAGGCCCTCAAAGGCACCTGAAGCAGACAAAGCACAGTTCACTGAAGTGGTCCCTAATGCCAGACTGGGATAGTGTAGACATGGCTATGGGGCACTGTAGCCCAGGGCCTGGTCTGTGTGTGGGAGAATGGTGGAAGTCCACTCCAGGAAAGGTAAAGGCCCAGTCCCTGGGGAGAGGCATTCACAAGTCAGGATGGGGACAGAGATGCAAATAGCCCTGTAGCCATGACAAGCCCCATTTTTTAGAGTCCAGAAAGGCTTTAAGTAATGATCCTTTGTGATCCTGACAAGCAGATGGACATCTCTGTGAGGGAACACGCTGTCTTTCCCATCACATGAACTCAGGGCCAGTGCAAGGTGCCAACTTGACAGAGCCAGATGGTGAAGTGCACTGTTGGGAACTGAACCATGCATGCTTTGTCCTGTAAATGAGCCTCTTCACATCGTTTGGAGGAGCCGTCTCTAACGGTGATGAGCACCGCGATCCTAGACAGATATACAGATAGTGGGCAAACAGTTGCTTGGTTTCTATACCCACTTAGTGTTTGGCTTCTGTACTCAGACTGCCAACAGAGATGTCATGTGGCACCAAATGGGATGGTGCCAGGGTTTTTAAGTGGATACTTTTTCACTAGGAATTAGACTAAGCTACGAGATAATTTCACACATGCCACCAAACAGCCAGCTACTAGGTAGCTCAGCTCAAACCAATGGCCAGAAATAGGAAGGCTCTGCACCCAATTGCCACTTTGGTGAGCTCTTCAGATCCTTAAGGGTGAGGTTCTTGAAGATTTCTAGATCTGCAATTCAGCAAAGGGCAATGAGCATACTTGAATTCTCAGCCCATACAACTGAGTGTTGTACGCAGCTGGAAGGCAAGCAGGAAACCGGTGCAGAGAAAGCTGGAGGATTGCAGAAAAGCATTTGCTATTGCACAAGTCAGAAGATTGATTTATAAAGTCATAAAGCAGAGTGTACGAGGCAGGAAGCAACCAAAATGCATTAGAAATTGGCTCAGGGAAAGGAAACAAGAGGCTGTCAATAAAATCAAACAGTAAAGCAGGGAGAGAAGTAGGGGAGGGTAGCAGCATGGTTAGTATGAGAGCTGTGGCTCTTGGCTTTCAGCTGTATATGAATGACCTTGAAGATGATGCCATTATCTAATGATACCAAATTGTGGGAGGCAGCAGAGGAGCAGACCAAATTAATTACAAATATAGATTAGGCTTGTGATCAGATATGCAGCTCGTGGAGTTCTGCAAAGAGAAGCTCTAATGGGATTACATGAGAAAACCATCAGTTTTCAGAGGAAATATGAAAGAGCACAGAGCAAGCAATGGGGATGACTGCAGATATGAAGCTAAAACCATCTGTGTTATAAAAACACACGAGTAAACAAGGTCTGCCCGGGGAAGAATGAAGTTGAAACGAGAGCAAATCACTCTGGCACTGTACGGTGGTAGCTCTCGTTGTCTGGAAGGCTGGCGGGTGTAGTGTTCACCGTGCCGCCTAATGGAAATGGGTGTGATTAGCAAAGGCAATGAATGGCAACCCAGATCACATTCTTGATGGATGCGACAAGTGGATGGGCTGAATTTCTCCCACACCATCAAAAAAGAAGGAGCAAAAAGAAGATCTGGATCTAGGATCACGAGAGGAAACAAAGGATCGAGTGCAGTGTTTGAGAATTCAGAGGTACATTCAGGTAAGGTAAAAGGCACATATACATGGACAAGATCCAGGCACCCAGAATGTGCCAAGATAAGGAACCCACAGATACAGGGCCTGATCTATCTCCCACTAGAGTCACTGTAAAGACTCCCCTTGCCTTCAGTAGGGATTGCATTGGCTCCAGAAGTACGCAGTGCACAGGAATGCAAACAGGGGCTTCACATGACCTTGAGAGAGCTACTGCCTCCATGGCTGGCATTATGAAAAGGTACGTGCTTATACTTAATGCTTTTAGGCCAGTAAGGACAGGGCTTGGTTATTACAATTAAATAGCTAGTGTTGGAACATATGGCATCCTGGTTGCTATTGTGCTCAAGTCCCCATAATGCAAAGTGCCAATCCTAGCAGCGGTACCATTTCTAACAAGCTGTAGAAGCTGGAAGGCTGCATGGATGATCCCACCTTCAACCATATCGGGATCCTGTGGGTGCAGAATGATTGAGTCACCCAGCACATCTTGTGTTTATTCAAATCAAATGGAACATATGAAATGCAGCAGCTCGAAAAATCAAGCGGGTCTCATAGCTCAGGCACACAAGCCGTCTCCACTGCTCTGTGTAACAAGCAGCCAGGTAGCACAGTGGGCTAGCAATGATAGGGTTAAAGTTCATTATCTGCCTTTACCAATAACAGGCTAAAGTAGGAAGTGCCTCGCCTTTTCACTGCTCCTTTAGAAAGTAAATGTTCGACATGCTGTCTCTGGCATCCTGCTAATTATGAAAGGGATGCAGTTAGGTTACTTGAGACCACAGGAAGTAATTGCTTGGGATTACTGCATTTGTATTGACTTACAGACACAATTGTGGCATTTACAAATTTTCCCAACCATTCCTCAGATCAATCCAATTAGAGGGGAGGGTTTGGAACAAAATAATAGTAGAAAGCAGACATTAAAACATCCCCTCCTCTCTGTCAGAAGCCTGGTACGTGTCTACCTGACTTTTGCCCTTGTCTTTTGATTGATCTTCTTCATACTGAATATGATACCAAAAAATATCATGGCTAGGAGGCACATTCTGGTTTACCTGGTATGATAACTGCTCTGAAGAATGCTAAGTGGATGTTGAAGCACATGCATGATCACTGCCTAAACCAAAAGACAAGATATAGTCACATGAAAACAATCATGAACAACAGCACTGCACATTGTGCCATTTTTTGTCATGGCTGAACAATATTGTCCTGGCCTGGCTCCATTATATAAAGATCTCTGTTTTTGGAAGTGGAACAGGCACAAGGAGCATACCCGGATGAGCGTGCATGTGTGGTATGAGGAACCACAGACCCATCTATGGCACCACAAACCTCACACAGTGCACATGCAGACATTCACCATGCTGCTAATTTGCAGCATGGTGGGTTTTTTGACACTAGGAGATCCCCGTATCAAAAAACCCAACACTTGAGAAAAGAAGGGCGGCGCACACGGAGGCAAAGTGTGCCACCCAAAACTGAAACCTGGCCAGCTGGAGCCATGCTCTGGCTGCCAGCCAGGCTCTTCATGTGAGATCGCCACTGCTGGAGCCCCAGGAAGTCCCCAGAACCCCAGGTAACATTGCTGGTGCCAGTCCATGTATTCGATTCATCCTCCTCTACCTCACCTGGGGTAACTTGCTGCATGCCAGAGCATGCATGCATGGGCATTCCCTGGGAACAAGAAGCAACGGTACAACTGTGCTGCTATTTGTCCCCCAGGAAAATGCACGTGCACACTTGTTTGGATGTGCCCAAGAAGGGAGAACTGCTCGCTGCTGCCACTGTCCCTGACTAGAATAGACACAGGGGGAGTCCCAGAGCCATTCTTTCTCTGCTTCAGCTAGGGGCTGCAGGGAGCAGCTACATGGACACAGGACTTGGCTGGGGACAGTGTTGGTAGTGGGCAGGTTCTTTCTTCCAGCGCCTGCTCCCTGGCCAGTAGGGCACATGGGATGGGGACAGGCAGGGACCAGGCACAGGAAGAGGAAGCCTTGGCACTTTGCACAGTGGATCCCCACAGCCCCCAAGCTAAATCAGGGCAGGAGTGGCTCTAGGGCTCCCCCAGTGCTCAGATCAGTCAGGGACAGCAGCAGTGGCAGCAGGCTGGTCCCCGTCTTTGTGCACCTGCTCCCTGCCCATCTTCTTGGTGTCCCCTGCTGGCCTGGGGTCTCCAGCCACACCTCACCCCAAGCCCCCGTGGTCTGAGGGGTGGCATGTAGTAAGTACTAGATCAACTATGCAGGGGGCAGCTGCACTAACACATGAACACACATGCACACTGTGCTTTCCGTGGTGATTGCCAAGTAATTACAAGAGCTTTTAACATCTCTTCTCTCTCTCTTCTTTGCCTCCAGCAGCACCGGTCTGCACAGGAGCCTGAAAGTAAAAGGGGGTTCACTGTTTGGTAGACAATAAGCCCTGGTTGCTGGAATGTCCAGGTTACAGTTGTGAATGGTTGTCTGAGCTACTGAATGTGCAGCGGGGGGCACAACTCTACACTGCCACCACACCTCACCTCAGTGGCCGTGACAGCGTAGTGCTCCCTCCTGTGCCAGTTCCCACCTGCTAGGTTGCGGAATTGGCTCCTGTCTGGTGACAGTCTGGTCAGGCTGCAGCCCTCTGCCTTGCACTGGGTGCAGAAATCTGGGAGGGCACATCCTTCCTCCCCCCCAATGCATCACTTGTGTTCCCCCACCCAACCCACATGTCAACCATGTCCCTCCCCTCATAGACTTGTCTGTGTGGAGCTGTGGGGGCTTCTCACCACTACAGTGCCTGGCTGCCACATGCATATGTGTGTACACACATGCATGTAGTGCACCTTGTCCCCTACACCCTATTTCCCTCCCATCCCCAAACAGCCCCTTACAAACTGAAACTCTGCCAGCCTGCAAGGGAAAACCTGCAGTTTCTCAGGTTTTTCTCCTTTTAGTGAGAAAGTCTGCATTTTTTCCACAGGAAATGGAAAACCCAGATCCCTGCTAATCATACCATCTCTATTGGAACAGTCCTCACTGCCAAGAAATCAGAAAATACCCTCGACCTGAACAGAAGGGATGAAGTGAAGAGGCAGACAGCAGCCATGGCCTGACTTGGCCTACACTGGTGGAGATCCACAGACCTCACACATGACTTATGCAAACTCCCTGTTTTCCTTATGCCAGGCTAAATTTTATATTGTAACTGATCTGAGCCAGGGATGGTCTGTAAAGCCGCCAACAAACTGGGAGCCTGGTTCAACGGGGATCTACCAGGATGGAAAACAGGCAGTACACATAAAGATTCAGAATGAAGGTTTTCCATATGAATTCAGATGACAATTCATGCACACTAACAACCATCCCTGGCCATCCAATCTTTCAAAGTCATTTTCCATTCCCCTGATTTCTCTTGCAATTTAAATGATCCAAATTTGGATTCTCCTGACACTTTCCTGCAAGATGTAATTCTAGCAAACATTTCTCTTTCCCATTCTTATTCCTTCCTATAATACCATCTACCAGGACTATCATGATTTTTTGCAGGTCTCTCCTTGTGGCCAGAGAATAAACATCTTTGTACATGGAAAAACACATGAATGAGTGTTGGGTCCTGACATTCTAGACTGCCTTAAGTTGCCATTACACAAAGTCTCGGATAAGTCTTTGGTGCTTTGACTTTCTGCATTTCCTAATTATGCAGTACGATTCTGCCCCAGTCAACTTCCCATTGCCTATCCCAGGAGAGAGTGAGAACCTTATTGGAGGAAGGGCATCTGCTTCTCTCTGTATTTGGGTTCATTAGATCACAACCTCATTTTAAGAAGCGGCTAGCAATTAGATAGGAAGGAATGAGATGATGACCTAGTCCTACAGTGGACCAAAGACATCTGCTTCAACAGCTCTTTGTTCTCGCCATCTGCTTTAAAGGAATTAAGAGTTAGATGTGCATCTCTGGGAACCAGCCCCAGCAACATCCTGCAGGTCTTAGCTTATAGCTAGTTGGTGCTCTGAGTTTCTTTGGAAACAAGGTAGAGCTGGTCCTTTTGATCAGCTAAGCAGTTTTGCAGTGCTGAAAGATTTGCCTTTTGATCAAAAGGATTAAAATGTACCAGCAGAAAGAACATGGAACACAACCCTGTTATAAACCCCCCTTTGGGGAGAGGGTCTTTGAGAGATGAATAATGCTAATAACTAACTGAGCATGTCTCTCCAGCATGGAAGGGAATGATTTTATTCACATCAGGAAAGGAAGAGGCTCCGGTCTTCCCCTGGGCACCTGACTTTGTGTGGCTGTTCCTGCTGTCTTGCCATCAAAAGAAAGGACTCCCCAACACACACACACAGACCATCACTGTCTCCTTAACAGACCCTCAGCTGCACATCAGTCCTGCAGGAGTCCCTACAAAGCCAAGACCTGTGGTATTTGGGTGACCCTAAACAAAGCTTTGCAAGGGAGGCAAATACTGAGAGATCTTGTGGGATATGTTACAGCAGCACATCCCTTCTTGTTCTCAATGCAAAGTCAACATTGACATCAATGGGATTCAAGCATGTAACAAACAGGAAATAGAAAGGGGCACTGGAGAGAACAACCCCATGGTGTGGATCCAAGTGGGGCTTTTGCCTTGAAAATATACACACCTGGCTTCAGCTTCAAATTAGCTTCAACATGACTTTTGTCAAAGGAAAATGATGCTTCACCTGCCTACTAGAGTTCTTTGAGGGTGTCACTAAGCAGGTGAATCAGGGTGATGCAGTTGACACAGTATATCTGGACTTCCAAAAATGGTCCCCCATCAGAGGATCTTAATGAAGTTAGGCAGTCATGGGATTACAAGGAAGGTCAATTTGTGGATTAGAAATTGGCTTAAAGATAGAAAGCAGGTGAGTACAAAAGGTCAGTTTTTTGGTTGGAAAGAAGCAAACAGCAGACTCCCCCAGGGAACTGTGCTGGGACTGGTGCCGCTTAACATATTTAAAAATGATCTGGAAAAGTGGGTGAGTAGTGAGGTGGCCAAATTTGCAAATGACACAAAATTATTCAATGTGGTAAAGACCCTGGTAAGGGCATGAAGATCCAATCTGACAGTGTGATCAGGCCCATCTCTAGAACATAAGATCTGCCATTTATGATGGGGTCAGACCATAGGTCCGTCTTGCCCAGTTTCCTGTGTTACACGGGAGCAGCCTTAAATGCCTATATACCAATGCTTGCAGTATGGGGAATAAACAGGAGGAACTCGCCCTCAGAATAGCTAGTTCAAACCCAGATGTCATAGAGCTAACAGAGACATGGTGGGATTCGTCCCACGACTGGGCAGTTAGCATTAGGGGCTATAGGCTTTACAGGCGGGTTAGAGAAGGAAGGAAAGGCAGGGGTGTGGTGCTCTATGTCAAGGAGCAATACAAATCCTCTGCCAGCAGAATGGGGTCAGAGGAAGGGAAGGCTGAAGTGCTCTGGGTTAAGATTCAAGGGGACCGTGGGGAGAGCAATTTGACAGTGGGGGTCTACTACAGACCCCCCAACCAAGGGGAGGAGCTGGACCAGGAATTTTCGGGCCAGCTTGCAGAGGCACTTAAGGCAAGGGATGTAGT
>NW_017728947.1:109729698-109746549 GCF_001723895.1 Crocodylus porosus
TGAGTCCAGTCTTTTCTCCCGCCCAGGCGGGGGGTTGGACTTGAAGATCTACAAGGTCCCTTCTGACCCTACGTCTATGATTCTATGATCCCGAGCTCATGGAATAGACATCACTTACAGGGACACCATGCTAGGAGGCAATGGAGGTGGTCTGGGCTCTGGTGGAGCAAGCCCATCTCACAAAAACCACAGGGGGGGTTTATGGCAAAATTTCACACAATCCAATATCCAGCAGGGTAGTTTCTAAGCAGATATCTCTGTGCCTACAGATTTCTCATCAGTGGAGACAAATAGCATCAGAGATTTTTGGAAGGGGATGGTCTTCTGCAGAAAACAGGCCAATGATCTCTTAACATCAAGTGAATACAATGCAGATTCAGCTTGGGAGGAAGGAGGCTTCTGAATGAGACTGCCAAGGTGAAACTCAGAGACTGCCATGAGCAAAAACCTCAGGTGGTTCCCTAGGGTGATCTTATCCAGGTAAAGGGTGGTATGAGGTCCAAAATCACTGGACTAAATAAGCCCATTTCCCTCAGCCTCTCCTCATCAGTCATGTGCCCCAGCCCCCAAACCATTTTCACTGCCCTTCACTGGACTCTCTCCAATTTATCCATATCCTTTTTGTAGTGGAGGGCCCCAAACTGGACACAGTACTGCAGATGTGGCCGTACCAGTGCTGAATAGAGGGAAATAATCATTTTCCTCAGCCTGCTGGCAATGCTTTTAGCCCAGTATACTGATAGCCTTCTTCACAACAAAGGTACACTGTTGGCTCACATTCAGCTTATGTAACTCCAGGTCCTTTTGTGCAGAGCTGCTGCCCAGCCAGTCACCCCCAGTCTGTACTGGTGCATGGGATTGTTCTGTCTTAAGTGCAGGACTTTGCACTTCTCCTTATTGAACCTCATGAGATTTCTTTTGGTCCAATCCTCCAATTACCCTAGGTCTTTCTGAATCCTAACCCTGCCTCCAGTGTATCTACTACTCCCCGCCCAATTTGGTGTCATTTGCAAACTCACTGAGGCTGGACTCCATCCCATCTTCCAGATCATTGATGAAGATATTGAACAAAACTCGTCCCAGAACTGATCCCTGGAGCACTCCACTTGATACCAGCTGTCAACCAGACATTGAGCCATTGATTACTACTCTTTGAGCCCAATGATCCAACCAATGTTCTATCCATCTTACCATCCATTCATCCAACCTGTACTTAATTTGCTTGTGAGAATGTTATGGGAAATCATATCAAAAGACCCTGATATCTTATATCTCACCCACCCTTCTTGCCAAAGGGATCACCACCAGGAAAGTGCTCTTCGTGAAGCAGAGAGCATGTTGATATAGATTCAAAGGTGTGGCGGGGGGAGGGGCAGCTAGAAGTGTGGAACAAGAGAGAGGAGAACAGAGAACACCTTAGTCAAAAACTATTGTAATCCGAGGGTGACAAGATGAGAGAAGACTTGTGGATACGGTCTGGATATCAACTGGTGGATGGTAGGATGAGATGACTATGGGTTGTCCCGTAACTGAACTTATGGCTAGGTCAGCATGCTTGAGCTCCAGGAGATGTTCCAGAGCAGAAGAATAATTTGATATAATGTGGTTTATTTTGCCTGACACCTTTTAGAAAACCTGGTCCCATTTTTCTACACAGTGAGTGAGTCTAAGTGAGATGCTTTACTGTGCATTAGAATAATCTAATCCACAGTAAAGCATCACCATTTACATGCACACAGCAATTACTGTATAGTGTATTAATCTAATGCACTGTTTTTTAGTATGTGTAGATGCAGGTACTAGAAAAATGGTGCATTAATTAATGCACCATACTGCATGTATAGACACTGACTGGGAGCAAATTGCTCCTGGCCAACTTAGGAACCAGGGGGCCACAGGGGGTGGGGACAGCTGTCTCGGCTCAGCGGGACACTGCCTGACAGCCACATGGAGATTAGGAGCCCTCCCGAGCTCCACGTAGCTGAGAGGCAGCTGCCCGGCACCCAGGACAGCTCTCCCTGCCCTGTGCAGATCAGGACAGGTCCCAATCTCCATGTGGCTTACATGTGTAAGGACCGATCTAAGCCTGAAACAGCCTGATGATAGACAGACAAGACATGAGAGTAAAAGAGGGATGTTTGCTCAGGTTGTCTGGAAGCAGGGACTTACAGAAATAGGTAAACACAATGTTCAAAGCATGAGATTCAAGGTGGTGAAAACAACAGACTTCTTTGTCTTTTGCACAGGAGAAAAAAAGAATGAAGAAACCACACACAGACCGCACACTAGGCTACTTTGTGGGTTATTGTGTTCTTTTCATTTTCTGACTTTTATCCTGCTCTGATTTCACATGACCATAACGTTTCCAAAAAGAATGAGCTTCGTGACTTTAACTACAATTCCTCATATACCAATCCCTACTAACCCAACCCCTGGAGTTAATCACTAGGTAAGCCAGTATCCACCTCCATGCACCATTTTACTCAAGCTCAGAAAGGCTTTGCAACTATGTAGCAGGCTCAATGTCCAAAACAGAAAAGCTCACCAGACTCATGTACATATTTAATTCCTGACTAATCACCAGGGATCTGGGTTTTCTGTTTCCCAGAGAAAAACAGAGAAAACCAAGAATTTCCCATATGTATCAGAGAAAACGCAGATTTTCTCTTTTAGCAGAGAAACCCATGGATTTTCCCCTTTTGCAAAGAGTTCTGCAGGCTGGCTGAGTTCCAGCCTGAAAGAGCTGTTTGCAAAAGGGGCAGGGAAACCCCCAGCCCTGTCCAGAGAGGAAGGGAAAGGAGGAAGGGTGGGGCACAATGCTCACAGTTACTGGAGGCTGCTTCAGGCTCAGTCTTCTTGGAGGTAAGTGGGGCTTGGGTGTTGTGGGGCAGAGCAGGGTTGTGGGGGAAGCTGGCTGGGGGCTGCAAATCCCCTTTCCCAGCTGGAGTGCCTAGCTGGGGAGTGCCCAAGCTGGCTGGGAGCTGAGGGAGTGGGGAGGCTGCCAACTCCACCCCCCTGACCTGAGTACCTGGGGGGCTGCAAACCTCCCCTGCTCCCGACCAGAGTGCCCAAGCTGGTTGGGGGCTGAGGGAGCAGGGAAGCTTGCAGCTGGCTGGGCACTCCGGCCAGGAGGCAGGGGGTTTGCAGCCTCCCTGCTCAGTCTCCAGCCAGCCTGGGCACTCGCACTCTCAGGCCAGAGAAGGGGGGTTGCAGCCATCCAGGCACTCCAGCTGGGAGCAGGGAGGCTGCAAACCCCCTCTTCCCCCCCTGCCCCAGCTAGGGTACCCAGCCAGCTGCAAATCCTTGGTTGCAAACTTTGTGCTCCCCACCCTGCTGCCCTCCCCCAGGCCCTCCAGATTGCAACATATGTGACTGGCACAGCAGGGAGCAGCAGGGCCGTGCAGGAAAGCTGCCCTGGCCATGCTTCCTCTGTGTGCATGGAGGCAGCACAGGGCTGCGCCCCTTGCTGCTGCCCCTGCCTGCAGGGGAAGCATGGTCAGGGCAGTGTGGAGCTCATAGTGGCAGGCAGCTTTCGTACACATCCCCCTGTGTGCTGCCGTGCCAGGTTGCACACTCTGTAGTCCGGAGGACAGCAAGGTGGGAAGCATGATCCCACAGCATGCACACACCTTGTCCCCGCCCCCCACACATCTTGGGGGTGCTGTGGGGGGCATTTAAGTTTAACCACAGATTTTGGGACTGTTAGCAGAGAATTTGTGATTTTTTTATCATGGAAAACCAGGATCCCTGTTAATCACACTCACGTGAAGCGTCTTCACCTACCTTTCAGACTTCCTCCTGGGCCAATAAAATACTCCACTATCAAACTACAGGTATGTCTGCTGGGATGGTGGTACTACACCTACCATCTTAGGGATCACATATTAATGATGCCTCGGCCCAGCAAAGATTTTAGTCACATGTTCAAGTCTATCTCTGTTCAGCAGCACACTTGGGCTGGGATTTTCCGATGACTGCAAAGGATCCTAGGTACTCAAACTTCGTTGATTTTCAGTGGGAGCTGGATATCTAATTTGCATCTCTGAAGAATGTATGCTGAAATGTCATGCTGAATTGAGGCCATATTAAGAAGCCAAATTCACCTAGTTCACAGATTTGAGGATTTCTATTCTGCAGAAAATTCAAACATTTCAACATTTTCAAATTTCAAAACAAGCCTTTAAAAAAACTTCCCCTGAAGTAGGAACTCTTTGGAAAACAAGCAACTTCTGGCCAATCCAAAGATTCTGTTTTGCCAAAACCAAAATGTTTTTGATTGATTTTGATTTTTTCTAATTTCATATTATAATTTATAAAATATATTTGAAAATAAAAAGGCCAGTTAGAAATTAAAAATCAAAATCAGTATGTGGCAGGGACAGGATCCCCACCCCTGCCCTGCTCCCACAGCACTGACCATGCTGGCCAGGTATTCACTCGTCTGGGTCCAGACCCATAGCACATCTCTGAAGCGCGAGGAACCAGAGCTACCAGCAATCCCAGGAGCATTAGGACACATGCTCCAGGGAGCCAGCCCTGACTGACCCACAGTGGGAAGTGGGCAATTTAAAAGGAGGATGCCAAGAGAACTTGGTGTTTGGCATCTCTAGTGCAGGAAAATCTCACAGGAGCCTGCAGGAGGGGAAAAACCTGAAGAAGAAAACCTGCATGCTGGACGCTCCAGAGATGCCAGGACTGGGACAAGCCTGCATGAGGATCAACCTACTCTTGCCAAAAGATAAGCAGACTTGGATGGGGGGGAGTGACAGTGAGGGTTGTCCTCACGGAAGCCCCAACTTGGGACCCCAGTGGGGAAAGAACACCTGGGGAAACTGGTTGGTGTGAACCAGCTGAAGGAGGAAGAGGGAGAGAAAAGTGAGCCAGTTTGCTGGGAAGAGTGGGGACCAAGAATGAAACTGAGGCACACAGACTAAAGAAAAGGGTTATACCATCTTGCTGGTGAGGAGAACTCAGCAGAGACCTGACGTCTAGGGCAGAGTGTGCCTGCAAAGGGGGAGAAGAAATCTGAGGCACTCACTCATAAATTTTGAAGTATAAAGGAATAAAAGGTGTTAAGGGCTAGAGCTAAAAAGCCCCTTCTTTGATTTAATTCCTCCATACCAGAGAAGAATAGTGAGGGGGAGAAAGAAGGAGGAAAAATCCTTTCCCGAACATTTGATTTAGAGTCAAGGCAGAAGCTGGACTCTGTTTCCAGAAGGGGCCAATTGAGGAGGATAAGGTCAGAAGGCCTGGGGCCATTATGGGGAGAAATGCAAATGAGTTAATTGAGATAATTATTGTTTGATTTTATGAGCGTGATTATACAGCAGCCAAACCAGTGGAGAAGAAGAATAAGACACTGTGAGTTAAGGACCAGAGAGAAAGAGACCAGAAATGTCTCTACTCGCCATCCATGGAGCATAGTTACCATCAACCCAAGAGGAAAGGGGCAAGCTGTAGGGAAGGAGGAGCCCTGCAGAAGAACCACACTTGGGTCAAGCAGATGTGCCAGTCAAGAATTCCATCCTTCTGAACATCCATTTTCATTCCAGACGTGGTGGGCGAGTGGGAGGAAGAGGCAGAAGTCAGTATAACCCAATGCAGTTCCGAAGTGGAAGAAGACTGCTCCCTCATACAGTCTGTTAAGGCCCAAATGTTTCCCACTTAAAAAACAAACAAAACACCTTTCAGTATTTTTTTTCTAAACAAAATTTGTCAAAATCATTGCATTTCCATGGAATGTTTCAATTCCAAAGTTCCTTTTGAAAACGAGTCAACTCTAGTAACTAACTAATTATAGGAATCAGCCAATGCAAAAATCAACAATTCGGAAAAGCTGTGTCATCTTTCCATAGTCCAGTCAACATGGCCAGTTTAAAATAAGAAAGTCAGAAACTCAGCCCTCAACAGGAGGAAGAGATGTTTGAAAGGTAATCCAAATTATTTTCCTTTTCTCCTAGTATTTACATAGCAGACCCTGATCTCCACCTCTGTCTGTGTTTTTGAAGAGACAGCAGGCCTGAGAGCAGGCTGTGGGGATGAACGCAGTGTGTGCCTGTGGACTTGGGTGGCAGGCTGTGGGCATGTCTATGTGTGCATTAATGCACTTTTCTTAATGAGCATTAAATTTAGTACCTATGGGCTCTTATACATGAGTGCTGAGGCTGCTCTGACATGCTGGAATTCCAGCACATGATTAATAAGCATCATACATGTATCATAAATACATATAACAGCTCACTTATGGAAATGCCACCGGGCAGCATTGGGTTTCATCAGCAGGGAAGCTGTTTTTGAGATTTACTTGGGTTATCTGCAGTCTTGGCAAAGCACTGGTAAGTTGGGGGAGCTGGAAGGGGTGTTTGCTTTAGCTGAAAAGTTGCAGTGCAGTGCAGTAGTTAATGTCCCAGCCCAAATAAATGCATGACTTGGCATTAAAAGAATCACCTTGTCCTAAGTGCTGAGTCAAAGCTCACACTAAGTGCCAGGACATAGTGAAAGGGACACTGTCAACGATTTGGTTTCCAAAAATACCCTCACCCCAAGAGTACTTCTTCACTGCAGACACTGCACAGAGACAGAGAAGCCCCCCAGTGCTCTTTTCTATTGAAGTGAAGGTGCTACTCAGAGTTAGTATTAGGTAGCAGCTAATGATGATGCTCCTTCTCTTCAAAGCATTTGGATCAGTAGAGTCTAGATTGTGGTTTGAAGCCACAGCCTGTGCCTGAAGAATGCGGGGGGGAAGGGTGCAGTTTATAATGAGGGTCCCTCACAGGGTGTCTGTCTGTCTGGGCCAGGATGCCCTCTGGGTCCGAATGTCAGCAGCTCTGCTACTGCGCGGGCGGTGGGGGGGTGTTATCATGTGCCTCTCCAAGCAGGTCAGAGACAGATCATAACTTTAACTTCCTCAAATCCCACTCTTCTGAGGACCTCAGAGCCTCAGTCAGCACATCTGTGCTCCCCCTGCCCACTCCTCCCCTAGATGCACCAGTGCAGAGCCTGACATGACCTTGCCCTGTCTAATGCAGCATTAAAAAACAATGTCTTTGGCTTCAGTAGGTTTACGTCAGCAAAGACTTCAACGCTGCAAATCTAGATCTTGAGCAAAGGAGCACTGGGCCTCTGGTCTCCGAGACTCCCTCCATGGGGCTGGCAAGTCACTTCATTCCTGCACTTGAGCCTCCCCAGCTCTTAAAGGAAGATAGTGAGGTCTCCCAGAGAAAGGCAGGATCACAGGACAGTCTGGCTTGTGAGGCCTGCAGGAGGTCCAACCCCTGCATGAGGCAGGATCAGCCCTGACTAAGCCATCCCAGCCAAGTTTCTGTCTGTGGGACCATAGAAAAGTAGGGCTGGAAGGGACCTCAGGAGCTCAGCTTGCTTTCCTCACGTTAATAAATGAAGCATCCAGGGGCAATTTCAAACTGCATGCCTTCTTGCTTGCAATGACAGGCTAAAGCATGGGAAGGAGGGAGGCTGCTACCTCAGCACAAGTGACTGCTGGCATTGCTCATACAGAAGATGGATGAGTTTCTGGTAGGGCACATCTATGTGGGCTGGGTGTCTGCAGGTGGCACAGGACTGGATGGAGTTGGCTTGTTTTTGGATGCTGTAGAAAAGTAGGGAGAGTGGGAGGAAGAAAATCTACGCTTGCTCCCTTCCCCTTAGTACCTGGAAGCCCAGCGGCCCCAATAGTAAAGGGGCAAGACACAGGAGCAGTTGAAACAGGGCAACTGCAGAGCCTGCTCGGAGGCAGAAAACAGAAGAAGCCCCTAGACAGGTCTGGGAGCATGGAAAGGACTGAACCCATACTTGCAGAGCACTCTCAAGCAGAGGGAAGAAGTAGCCCAGCAGGGAAAGCCTGTGTTGCAGAGAGCCCTAGGCGAACACAGAGACAGTCTGGCCTCCTTAAGGTTCCCATTGGAAAACCGAGCCCCTGGAAGGGGAAAGCCTTATTTGAAACACTAAGACAGGGCTGCAACAGCCCAGGCTGCTTATAACCTCACGGGAGGAGTCACTTGATGTTAACTCAGCTCAGGTGTCTCCCTTCAATACAGGACAGATTAGCTACAGCTGGGGACCAGAAACCAGCATTGATAGGCTGGGAATGCAGGGCCGAGAGCCCAAAAGGACACAAGCAGCAGTAAGAGGGAAAACCCTGCACCGGAGAGCAATGGAGGCCAGGGATGATGAATACCCCAGCCCATATTTTTGCATTTTTGTTTCTAATGGACTGCAGAGGCTTCCTGGGAGTCATTCAGGAAGGTACTCCCAGCTGTGATGCCTTAGCAGCAGGAGCCTGTAATTAAGCCCGGAGGACTGTGGCAGGGGAATTGGGGTTGGAGGAGCCCCCTGTTATAGGCCATAACTGATTATTTTGGAATACTGGACACAGCCCTGATGGTGGAGCCAGTTTTTCCTTCTTGTGGAGAGGATTCTCCAATTATTACCATGAGGTCGTGGCAAGAGTGCCCCGAGGAGGTAGCGTACCCCTTTAGCGATGCATGGCACTGGTCGAGCCATATACAAAGGGATTCGTCCACAGATGGGTTTGTGCTGATGAATCAGCTGAAAGAGACCAATACAGACTGGTGCAGCAACTCTTACAAGTCAACCCCAGGGCATACAACTGGAATAACTGTCAAGCAAAGACAGGAGACAGATACACCACAGGACACAGTAGAATAACAAGCAGTGGTGACTGGACACGAGTCCTGGTGACAATGGGAATCAAAGCAGCACACGGAGAGGGGGCAGGAGTCATGTTTAGCAGTGTCAGTGGCGCACAGCACACAGGGACGGCCCGCAGATGCCAGCAGCGACGTTGGCATCAGTGAGTGGATGGCAAGAGGTGATCACCCAAAGAAGCTGTCAGCAGCGGCGGTGGCAGCCAATCTCAGGGGAGCATGTGCCCCCTCCTGCCCCCCCATGAGTTGCCTATGTATGGAGCTGTGCCAGGGTGTAACATGTGCTGGGCTTTAAAAGGAGTTGAGTCAGAAGGCAGGGGAGCACCTGACCAGGAAGGGGCAGGGCTTAACTAGAGATAAGCCCAGGGCCAGAGCTGGGGGCAGTCAGTCAGATGCTGATATGGAAGGAGCTCCTGGACCAGCACCAGACAGAGGGAGGCTGCACTCCCAGGGGTTAAGAAAAGGCAGCCTCAGAGCTGAGGCAGGGTCTGGTGATTTAGGGGTTGAGACAAGGACTGGTGGTGGTCTCAATCAGCCCGGGAACAGGGGCAGAATTCAGGAACAGAGTGGAGATGGGACCAGAGAAGGTCTGGTGCCCTGGAGGGACTAGGTACCCAGGAGTAGTCAGAATGGGTGAAGTGCCCAGGTGTGGGTGGACAGAGACAGGGGCCTGAGCCCAGGAGGGGGCTGGGAAGGTTGATGGCACAGGGACTGCAAGTCCCAGCAGTGGCAGAGACTGGGTCCCAGTATAGGCTTAGGAGTGATGCTAATCGATAACATCTGCAAGGCATGGGCATGGTGTGAGAGGTGGTTGGAGCCGCATAGTAAGCCTGTAAGGTGCTGAGTAGTGACATCTGAACAGCAATGTGGGATCAGGGATCCCTGAGGCAGCCTCCATTTCCCAGGATCTAATAACAAGGCACGGCTGGTAAGGTGAAGGGGAGCAAGCCTGAGAAGGGGCTGATCGGGCACCAGGGGGCATCGCGGCCACCCCTGGGACCAGCATCCGCTACACAGGGTCACTGCTGCAGGTTTGAAGAGCTGCCTCTTCTTCCTCGAACAAGAGATTCACTTGCTTCACACACGGTCCCCCTTTCCTAGCATCCACTACAAGGGGGGCTTCCACAGAGCTGGGCTGTACATCACATGCCTCCTCAGTCCTGTATGCCAGGTCTGTACAGTAAATTTATCCCTGGGGGGCAGGACCCTCTGTGGGCATGGATACAGGTACAAGATTTGCTTTGATGGAGGCTAAATATCAGGTGTCTCTGCTGGCTCTGTAAGCAATGGACTTATGCAAGCAAAGATACTGGCCCTGTAATTCGACATCTTGCACAGAAGAAGGAGCACCAGGCCTTGGTTACATCACGTAGCTGCTCCTCTGGGAAGGCTGAGACAGAGCTTGGCTCCTCGGCATCTGTGCATGGACCCAGAGGGCTGTCGTTTGCAACCACAGCTCAGTACTTATGCACTGCACCCCCCTTTTAACCAACCTGTCAGCTGAGATAGCTGGCACTGCATGGAAATCGCTTGCTGCTCAGACATCACCTTTCTTGCTCCATATGTACTTTTACTGACAGAAATTCACCGAACCAACTCTCCAAGATTTGCTATCCAGGGTTAGACATTGCAATGCATGGCTGCACAGGTCTCAGCATTTCCACACATGACATATCCAGCTGGCCCTATCCATTCATCATTATACAGATGCCTGGGTGTTTTTAAGCCATGATATATCTTGACTTAATGCAATTATAAATGCTGTCCAGTCTGGTGTGGTATCCCCATCCTGGCCTGAAGATAAGCCTTCGGTTAGAGCCTTTTGCTTAGAAGTGATACTTTTTCTGTGCAGAAGTAAAAGCCTGCTGTACCTGGCTTATGCACAGAGTAAAGCCCTGACAGAAGATGTATGTTCTGCCCTCTTTAAGGTAACTAGTGTTTCAGAAGCAATTATCTCAGGCCATGGCATTCAGGGCCAGAGTCCTTGTACTGTGCTCTTCAATCCACTAAAATGGCCTCAGTCTAGAAGGGGCTGAGCACCTGGTCACCCCACTGATTCCAGAGTGAGTGGTAAACACTGGGTGCGTCTACATGTGCATTTTAATGTGTAATAGCCTATTTTACTGTGCATTAGAGTGTCATGGCAAAAACCATGTTAATACACTAATACGCAGTAAAATTAGGCTACTAAGCGTTATCACTAAAAAAAGCATGCACGCTGGCTACTGTGCATTAGGGCAGCCTGATGTCCTTGCAGTTAGTATCTCACATTAGAGGTACTATATGTAATGCTTACTAGCAAAAGCACATTAATAAATGTGTAGATGTACCCACTGAGCCCATCTGACTATTGGGCTATTTGTAGTTAGCAACCCAACTACAGTTTTCATGGCCTAGTGTGAGGGTGAAGTCACACATTACACTTAGACTGTATAAAATCTGTGGAACCTTAAGTGGTGTTCAAGCTAAAACATGCTGTGAGCAGTCACACGTTAAGGTTAATACTGTTTCTTGCCTGGACAACTCATGAGCAGGGACATGGCTAGAAGCCAGGACGCCTGGGCTTTATCCTGGTCAGAGGGGGCTGGGAATGCTGCATTTTGGGATGCTGGAGGACAGGAAATTGCTCATTTTGGGCATTTATAGGCATACTTTTTTGTCTCGCAACGTGCTGGAGATCCGTCACTTTGGAGCAGACTCGATTAAGCAAGCTGAGCGAACTCCACTGCACCACGTGCAGTTATGTAAGTAGCGAAATGTGTGTCAGCGTGCAGAAAATGGTGGCGGTGCACTTTTGAACTAAAGCACCTCCAATGTCTTTTAGTTCAAGAGCACGCCACCATTTTCTCAGCGCTGATGCACATTTCTCCACTTATACAATGGCAAGTGTCACAGTGCCAGGCACTTTTTGAAGTGCCTGGTGCTGCATTGCTTGCAAGTGTAAAAATGCCCTTTATCTCCATGGAACAGAATGAAGTTACCCTCACACAAACTAGGTAGCACAGAGAGTTAAACCTCACCTGAAGTGGTGTAACTTTGATGCTCCAAGGGTACTTCGCGTGAGTTAACGAGCTTTAAAGTGCAAATGCTCACATTTTAAATGTCTCCAGCATGGTCTAAGTATAACGTGTAACTGCAGCTTTAGGCACTTAAGGGTGAAAAGCTTGGCCTTAGTACCCAAACAAGTGGTTCTCAACCCTCTTAGATTCAAGTCCCCTCTAGTTAGAACTGAAGTACCTCTTCTTAGACTCCAGGAACCCCTCAGAAAATGCAGGCTCTTTGCTTTCACTCATGTCTTGACTGGAGAAAAATACTAGAGCAATTCTTCTGTGGCAAAGAACTCAGAAAATCCACAACAGGTCCGAATGGTTTTGTCACTACAGATTCTTATTTGGCTTTATCTTGTAAATTATGCGTAGGTCTTTGCACATCTGACGGTGCTCGTGTGTCACCCTTAAAAGGATCTCACAGCCAGTGCCCTGGTTGAGCATCTCGGGTCTGCGGTGGATCCCAGGGTAGGCACTTGCTCCAGGTAAACCGGCAAGCACCTTCTTCCTGCCACCTGGTGGGAAATCCTGGAATAGCCACCGACTGCATGCAGCTCACCCCGCGCTTCTCAACCTTCTTAGCCTGGAGGCACCCCACGCTGAACTCGACACAGCCCTTGGAAAATGCCAGCTCTTAGTTTTCACTCTCTTTCTGACTACAGAAAAATCATAGTGCAATTTTTCTGTTACAAAAAACTCAGAGACCACAACAGAGTAGAATGTATTAACGTGACTATGACAGACACAATGGTTTCCTAATTGAAAACTCTGGATTTGTCTTGTGAATCATGTGTGCGCACCTAATGGTACTAATATTGTGTGGCATCCCGTGGCACCCTTGAAAGGATCTCCCTGGCTGAGAATCACTGAGCTAACCCATGACGGCTGCATGTCTGCTTTCATTCCTAGCATCTGACAAAGCACGGTGCTGCATACCAAAGCTCATGCCTCTCTGAACCAGTTTGTTTTTGGCCCGTCTTCTGCCAGAACCTAGTGTAATTTCTTTCAGTTTACTAAACTGGTGTAAGGTATGGCAGTATGTGTGTTACTGGTTCAGCCCCTCCAAGTGGAACCAGAGCGGATGCAAAATCAGAACTACAGGGCACATATCAGCAAAAATATTTAACCAAAACACAAAAAATCCCCAAAACAAAAAACCCATGCTGCTGGAGCAGTGAGAGAAGCCCTGGGAAAGCAGTGGACTAGAATCGCACGGTAGCAAATGGGATCCTCAAACAACACGACCTCCTCCAGCCAACCTCTGTTCCAGTACAACGCAGTACATCCACATGGGAAGAAGAACTTTTCCAAAGGGAGCAAACCTGCTGCGAGAATCAAAAAGCCAGGTTTCACATACTCTGCCCATTCAGGCCAAGCTCTGCTCACCCCAGTACTTTCAGGTTTCTGTGCAGAAAGCCGTGCCCATTCTTTGCTTCTTCAAACCAACCTGAGTCAGTGATTTTCCTCCTTTTGCCTCTTTTGCTTGGGGTGTTGCACCCCATCTGCAGCTGGACTACTGCGTCCAGTTCTGGGCGCCGCACTTCAAGAGGGATGTGGCCAGCATTGAGAGGGTCCAGAGGAGGCCACTCGCATGGTCAGGAGACAGCAGGGCAGGCCCTACGAAGATAGACTAAAGGGTCTGAATCTATTTAGCCTCCACAAGAGAAGGCTGAAAGGGGATCTGGTGGCCCTCTATAAACTCACCAGGGGTGACCAACAGAAAATAGATGCGGCTCTGTTCCCCTGGGCACCACCTGGGATAAGAAGGAACAATGGCCACAAATTGTTAGAGAGAAGGTTCAGGCTGGACATCAGGAGACATTACTTTACAGTTACTTTACCCCCTACCTTGGGGGTCTTCAAAAGGAGGCTGGATAGCTATCTGGCTGGGGTGTTATGATCCCAGCCAGCATTCGTTCCTGCCTATGGCAGGGGGCGGACTTGATGATCTGTTCAGGTCCCTTCTGACCCTAGAAACTAACTATGAAACTAGGGTGGAGCCCTGGGAGAAGGTGCATCCTCTACCCCCTACAATCACTAGTGTTTCAAAAGCGCCTCACTGTCTTCTCAGGCCAGCACAAGTTCTCTGCATCCCCCCCCGAACCCCGCATGTACATTCATGCGAGGAAAATGTAGTATTATGGGCATTCATGTAGGGTAAGTTAATATCCTGTGGCCTGCAGCACAGGTCAGAACAGACATGTGAGCAATTCCTGGAGTCCCAATGAAGTCTGTGAAGTTGAATCCCATTTACACCAGATCTGACTTTGGCCTCCAGCCTTGCATTCCACTTGTAAAGCCCTTCTTGCCTCAATTGACCTGGCTTTGGCATGGTAAGTGCAAAATTTGGATTGACTCTAAACATGCCGAGTTCAAGAGATTGGGTTCACTTTGTGCCCCACCCAGTACTTTATCAACACACTATAGGCCCCACTATGCTAGATGACTGGTAGTAAGAAAGTCTCTGCCTCAAACAACTTACAGCCTACATTGACAATGCAGGATGGTTGGAAACTGAGGCACAGAGAAAAAGAAATGGTCACACAGCAGGTCAGGGACAAAGCTACGAGAATCCAGATCCTCTGCAGGCTGCTCCTATGTCCTGTCCATTGGGCCACACTGCTCCCCTGTCAACCTGAATTGTATACGCTCAGAGCCACATTTGCTGGACATATTGGGGATCAGATTCCAACACTCTCTCCCTCAGTTGCTAGGACCTCACTCTGTAAGTAGTCCCAGTGATTTCAGCAGGGTGCAAGGTGCTACTCACCCACTATTGGTCTTCAGCATCTAGGTCTGTTTTAGCAAGCTCATCGGGGTCCCAGCAAACCATCTGTACATCCCCTTGTATCACCCCAGGTTGTGGGGATAAAAGATCATTAGCTAAGTGAAATGTAAATTTTAGTTGGGATCAGCGGTTTCATCAGTGAGGCAGATTCAAGAATGGTGGTGAACAAGTCAGGGGTCTGTGGTCCCCTAATGGGGGGGTGAGGGCCACAGGCCTTGCTAGAGAGCTTTAAGAGCCACATGCATTGCTCAAACACAGAACACCCTCCACCTCCCACTGCAGGCCTCTCAGTACACATAATGGACCAGAATTTGATTAGCAGCCTCCATTTTGCATCCACAAATAGACCCTAGGAGGCAGGGTCAAAACCAGGCCCAACCTGAGCACCCCTCTGGCTGCGACTAGAAGGAGAAAAATGTACCAGTCTAAAAATAAAGGCCTTAGGGAAGTCTTGCTATTCGCCAGTTGGCAGCTTGTTGACTCTTGTGATCGTTCCTGCAGGAACCACCAGGCTCCACTTTCTGCAGAGGATTGTTGGAGTGGATTATCTCCAAGGTGTCTTCGTGCTGTCTCCATTGCATTGCACTTGTCCGTCTGTATCCTGCTCTTGCCCTCTGCGACTACAACTCCAGCTCCCTGCTGGTTCTGCCCCTCAGTCGGGGGTGGGGGTGTGAAGGGGGTGGTAACGATTTGGCTCAGCATACATAAAGCCAAATGAAACCAAAAGCTTTAACAGAACAGGTTGCCTTTCACCTGCCTTGGCTATTGCTCTCTCTTCCACTTCTGTACAATGTTCTCCTTCTGTACCAAGCCACTAGCTCCTATGTAAATTCCTTCTCTGGCTTAGCAGGCTCCACACCATCACTACTTGGTGTTGCTGGGGAGCCCATTGCTTTTAGCCCTGGCACCCTAGACAAGCGGGCAGCTTTTGTTGCACTCATCCTGCTTCACATTTCTACCAAGCCACTTCCTCCATCCTCTCAGGCAGTGGTGCTCAAGCCTTTCCCCCAGTGAGCTGAATGGGCAGTCCATCTGAACCTGGATCTGGCCAGTGGTCCCAGTCTAGCACCTGGGGCAGGCATGGTGAGGCCCCATCTGGCACACAGAGGGAAGGGAGTGTGACTGGGCCCTAATTTAGCCGTGCAAGGGGAGGGGGCATGACCCAGCTCCCATTTGCTATGTGAGGCTTGGAAATTTGGCAGCAGGGAGAGGTGGTGGTATTCATTGCCACTGCTCTCCTGCAGGCCAGATGATGTGGCTCCACCAGCCAGAGGCTGAGCACCCCTGCTCTTAGGTGTTCTTCTCAGTCTTTTCCCAGTTATCTTTCACCCAGGCCCCTCTTCTCCCTCTCAGCAAGGCCCTACTGAAAGTCTCTAAGCCAGATCCTGGTCACAGGTGCCATGCCATGCTGCTCTTTCTTCAAAACCAATTCTTGGAGAAAAGTCTTGCCTGGTCAGACCCAGGACTTGAACTCTCTTTGAAAGCCTGGCTCACTGAAGACCATTGAAAGACGACAGTGCCCGGGTCTCTACTGAAGGCTTGTCCTTTGAAGCCTCCCAGCTTCATGCAGGCACATCACAGAATCTAGCCCTATACCTGAACAGGACAATAAGACCTTGAGGTCTCTTTGAGGAGATATCTAGCCTAATTCCAGCTTTTATGTGTTTACAATCTGAGATAAAAAAGTGTGTGACGGTCTAGCTGGCAGTGACCTAGCCCAGGGGTTTTGAAAGGGCAAAAGATGATGGGAGGACTTGGGAGTCCCTTTCCTCACCAATCAGGCCCCAGAGACTCAACCTCTGTGTCCTCTGATTGGCCCCTTGGGTCACCTGGAGGGGGATAAAAAGGGCAGCGCAGTTGACTCAAGAGAGACCAGCGAGGGACCACAAGGAAGGAGCTTCAAAGAGCTGGCAAGAACTGGGTCAGCAGAGCGGGAACAGTTGCCCCAGAAGCACCTGAAGGAGCAGGACCTGCAGGCAGCAGTGGGACCCTCAGCAGCGCAGCGTGCAGCCGGCAGGAGAGGCTCCCCACTGGGCTCCAGGATCCCTGAGGAGAGGCTGCAGCCAGCAGGAGGGGCTCCCCCGCTCCAGCAAGGATCTGAGCAGCGACCTGAGAGGATCCCAGCCCTGCTTCCAGCTCCTCCAGTCAGAGGCCAGGAAGCTTGATGTGAGGCCGGGGCTCCAGGAAGGTCAAGACCCCTCGCAACCTGAAGTAATGCTCGGGGGAACAGGGACCCCTCCAATGCCTACTGGCCCCCTCTGACTAGTTTGTAACAGGCCACTAGATCCCCCTCAGCCTGCTGTTGTGGAGGCTGAACAGGTTCAGGTCCCAT
>NW_017728947.1:109747030-109775442 GCF_001723895.1 Crocodylus porosus
CCTCCTTCCTCCCCTTTTTGAAGATGGAAACCACATTGGCCCTCTTCCAGTCCTCTGGCACCACACCAGAGCACCACGAGTGCTCGTACAGCCGTGCCGGGGGTCCCGCAATGACCGCAGCTAATTCCCTCAGCACTCGGAGGTGGAGATCGTCCGGACCAGCTGATTTAAATACATCCAGTCCCTCCAGAAGTTCCCTGACTAAATACGCCCTGACCCTTGGCCTAGGTGAGCCTCCCTTGGGGCCTGAGGAGTGACTAGAAATAATGGTCACAAGCTGGCAGAGGGTAGATTCAGGCGAGACATCAGGAGGCGCTACTTCACAGTCAGGGTGGCTAGGATCTAGAACCAACTTCCAAATGAACTGGTGCTGGCTCCTACCCTGGAAGTCTTTAAGACGAGGCTTGACAATCACCTTGCTGGGGTCGTTTGACCCCAGTACTCTTTCCTGCCATGGCAGGGGGTTGGACTTGATGATCTGCTCAGTTCCCTTCTGACCCTACTAACTATGAAACTATGAAACTGAGAGACAGAGCCATTCAGTAGCTAACTCAAATCTGGGATTTGAACCATCTGCAGAATCCCAGGGCCTCTAGAGCAGGGGTGGGCAAAATATAGCCCATGGGCCAGATCTGGCCCACCAAGCATTCGGCCTGCAGGGACCCCCAACCAATTCTACCCACGGGGATGAGAGTGAGGCACCCATGTGTATATGCAGCCCCCAGAATGTACCCTATTGCCTGGCTTCCACCCTTGTGGACAGAAGGGCCTGGCCAGCCAGCATGAAACTTCTGTGCAGGGCTGCTGCTGCTGCAGCTGCAGCCCCAGGGACCTTCTACACTTCCCCAGTCTCTTGCTTGCTCCAGGCAGCAGGTAGGGAAGCACCAGGGGCAGGGCTGCAGTTGGGAGGGAGCCCAGAGCATGGGGCTGGGACTGGGGCTGGTGGCAGCGTGGAGCCCATGCCCAGGGGAACAGGGGGCAGCAGCAGCAGGGACCTGGGGTGGGCAGTGAGGGAGTGTGGGGGAGTGTGGGGACCCCCTCACATTCCTCCCATGATGCGCAGCCCTGGCAGGCAGCAGCAGCAGCAGCAGCACCAGGCAGAGTGCTCAGGGTGCAAGTGCCTGGCGGGGTGCAGTTGTGGCCAGTGCTGTACATTGCAGCGAGGGGTGCAGCCTCCGCCAGGCTGCCTTTATCGCTGGTGCTCCCTGCCAATCACGTGCAGCCCCTGCACTAGCACAGCAGGGAGGGAAGCCCTACATGCTGGCTCTGGCTGCCTTCCCTGCCGGGGCTGTGCTGCAGGGGTGGGAAGCCCCAGGCTCCTTCTCCTGTGGGGTAGGGAAGGCAGCGGCTCCAGCATCTGAGGCTTCTCTCTGGTGCTGTGCAGCCTCTGGCAGGAAAGGCAGCTACCTCTAGCACATGGGGCTTATACACAACCCTCCAACATACCCTATGCCCCCGCACACACTATACAAAACTAAGAATTTATTTCTGAGTTATTATGCAATCACCTCTATATCCAGTACACAAACATAAATCATGACAAAATATTTTTTGTAATAAAATTAAAATATGTTATAGTAGGTGTTTGACTTTTAATGTATGATTTTTTTTTCCTGGTTCTAAGATGTTATACACCCTTTCCCAAAAGCACTATTTCCAGAAGGCAACAGGAAGGACTTCTGGTGGCAAAAGTTAGGGGTTAGGGGGTGGGACTTCCAGTCCCAAGACAACAACAAGGTGGTGGGGCAGCTGTCAAGGGGCAGGGCTTCCTGTGCAGCCCTCGAGACCGCACCAAAATTCATTAAGTGGCCCTCCACCTGAAATAATTGCCTGCCCCTGCCCTAGAGTCTTCTTGTGATGTCCCCCCACCCTCCAAAAGCTATTTGAAGACTGAAAAATGCCATCTGCAGCTCCATGCAGTGGTAAATGCCCTGTTTGTCTCTTCTACATCCACATCCCCCTCTGGCCAAGGTCAGGAAAGCCCTCACTATTTACCCCTTTCACCAATGTGGGGTTTTTGGATGGTGCCTAGCTATTCGAGCTCTATAAAAAGTAAACCAGGGCAAGGCAAACAGATGGGCCAGTGTGAGGGAGAACTGACAGCAGATGGCACTGAAATATTACACTAACATTTCCTTATGTTCAAAGCTCTGCCGTGGATTATGGCTGATTACTGAGCCGGTCTATTTAAAAAACGCAGAGCAAAACTGAGTACCATAGTGTTCAACCCTTCAACTAAAGCTCCCTGTTTCTCACAAGGATCTTAATGAATTACTAATGTGCTTTCAAAGGAAGGGAAGTGTTAACGCTGTTCAGGCAAGGGTCCTCCTAACAAAAAAACACCTGTGATAAGTAAAACTCCCAGGCACCAAGGGGAAAACTAACTTGTCATGAAGCTGCAAAAATCTGCTTCTCCATGGCAACAGCCAGAGATAGACATGGAGGTTAAAAGAGAAAGGCCCATTTGTTTTCAGTCTTTTTAAATGGCATTGTGTGATATTTTTGGAGAACGTGGAGCTACAAGCGTGATTTCAGCCAGGATGGAAACAACTGCAGTGTGCTCCATTCAGTGCAGGAGTCCAAGGGGTCTTTCATGATGTTGTCACCAAAACAGAAGGGATTTCCATGGGTCTATTGTTGCTTACAGTGAGGCCCTTGGGACTATCTGGCAAAGATTAAAGAACGCGTTCTGTGGCTTTAAAAATGAACACTTAGAGCCACAACCCAAGATAACCATTAGGGGAAATAATAAAGAGGTGAGATAAGGTGTAAACAGGAAATTTAACAGTCTTGCACTTGCCCAGACTTTGATGTCCTAGGTATCCAAAGGAGAGAAACTGGGTTGAATAGAGACCCAACAGTTCACACATCACCTCAGCAAAAAGGGAAGATGGAAAAGGAAAAACAGAGAGAAAAAAGAGAAAACAACCAAGGCAACCCAGCCATAACTACCTTAAAGCTGCATAGAGCTAGTGGCAAAACACTCAGAAAAAGGTCTAAAACCCGAAAGAACGTAGAGAGAACTGCTAGGCAGGCCCAGAAGCAAATGCCCCATGAACACTCACCAAGGCAGAGCAGCTCTACACAGAAGCAAGAATAGGGGTCCTTGCCATGATATGGGCATGTGAACTTTTCAGAGACTTTTTTATTTATTCTAAAATCTCCTTGTGACAGGAGTACCTCTACAAGAGTCTTTCTATCGGTGACTCCGCCCTCCTGTTATGGGCCAACCACCTGCCTTCTCACCTCCCATGCCTTGATCTTGGTTAACTGATGGATGTTAATTAGCAGGAGGCTGGCCATTTTATTTTTTTGCCCTGGTGCTAGGGGGCGCTATCTGCGGCTCCTTTCCTCCCCTACACCACACCCCAAGCTTCATGGATGGTACTGACATGGTTTTGACCTGGACCATTCTGTAATTTGGCCCTCTCCTTGATTTCCCTGGGTTTCCACTGCCTTGTCTCGTCCCATGCCTTCCTGGCACTCTGCTACCCCCTCAGTGAGGCCTCCTGCTGCCCCACCTCTCTGGGACTTCTCGCTGCCCTCTTTCCCTGGGGCCCTTCACTGCCCCATCACTCTGGGGCTTCTTGCTCCTTGTGGCCCTCTCTCTCTGGGGTTTCTCACCGCCCCCTCGCTCTGGGGCTTCTTGCTGCCGCCTCTCTCTGGGGCTGGGGCCAGTGCACCCCAAAATGCCGTGCCCTCTCTGGTGCCGGGGTCCCCACATCTAAGCCGTCTGGCTAACCATCATTCAAAATCCCTACCAGGGATTTCTCCACCCCATATCTGTGAACAGGAGCTGCTTGTGCCGTCAGGGTTCTCTACTCTGCTTGCTCCAGCAAAGCTCCTTCTCCCTTAGCTGCTAGCGGAGAGCTGCCCTTCTGACCTCACTCCTGGGGTTTATATGTGCCAGGCCCTGCCCCTTCCTGTCAGCTGAATCCCCAGCGGTTGCCCTAGCAACCCACACCTGTGCCTCTGCTCTGAGAGTAGCAGGCACCTTAGTGTCCTGCTACACACCTTCCTCCCCTTAAAACCTTCACTTCCCGGGTGGGTCCTTACGTTTTGTGGGCACTGCCTTGGTCCTGGCTTCTCTCAGCCTTTCCTCAGTCACCCAGTAACTTAGGAGGTGGAGGTTTTCAGGCACCTCCTACTCGCCTTTTCCCCAAGGTCGCACCATGTGGGATTTGTGAGAGTTACCCTGCCACAGGTAAACCCCGCCATTAGCCAGCCTTGGTAGGGTGCCGCTTAGGCCTGTCTTCTCTCTACATTTTAAATGTTCGTGAGGATGGCTCTGGGCATGGCGTACCCCTCTGACGGAGGCGGCAGGTGCATTAATGTTGTTGTTGGGAGTCCGTCTCCCTGCTGCCCCTCTATCCTTCTCCAATCGCCATTTGCAAGGTCTTGAATTTCCTTCCCCTGTCGCCTAACTGGTTGGTCCTGCCTGGGAGGTTCCAGACTTGGAGGGGTCACCCGGCCTCCTGGCAATGAGGTTAGGGTTCCTAGTTACACGCCTCCCTCTCTTCTCCCTTGTCTGGAATCCCTGTTTCTCCTGGCCCCCCTTCTTCCTCATATTGTCTCAAGAAGAAATCGGCATTTATGTTTTGGGTTCCAGGGCAATGCTTTACCTCAAAACAATATGGTTGCAGACTAAGGGCCCATCTCATCAGTCTTGCGTTGTTCGTCTTCATGCTCTGCAGCCAGCGCAGGGGTGTGTGATCAGTGATCAAGGTGAACCGCTGCCCTAACAAGTAATACTGTAGTGTTTCAATAGCCCACTTAATTGCCAAACACTCCTTCTCTACCGTAGCATAACTTTGTTTCGGTGGGTGTAATTTCCTACTTATGTAGGTTATAGGGTGCTCTTCTTCTCCTTCTCTCTGAACCACTACTGCTCCGATAGCCACATTTGATGCATCGGTCTGCACCAGGAAAGGTTTATTAAAATCCAGAGTATATAAGAGTGGTTGTAGGCATAGTGCATCCTTCACCGCTCAGAATGCCTTTTCTGCCTCCAGCATCCATCTCACTTTGGTTGGAGCCCCTGCTTTTATCATCTCCGTCAAAGGTACAACTACATGCGCGAAGTGAGGTACAAACTTTCTATAATAATTGGCCAGCCCCAGGAAAGCCCTCACTTGCTTTTTAGTATGGGGTGCTTAATATCTTCACAACACCTCCACTTTGCTCAACAAAGGTCTCACCTTCCCGCTTCCTACTAGGAACCCCAGGTATTGCGTTTTCTTTTTCCCTACAGTACATTTTTTTGGATTGGCTGTCAGCTCGGCCCTTCTCAAGTCTCGCAGTACAGCTCTCAGCACAGTAAGGCGTTCAGCCCAGTTCTCAGTGCATATATAAATATCATCAAGGTACGCCGTGGCGTAACCCCCATGGGGAGCCAAAACTCTGTCCATTAACCACTGAAACATAGCTGTAGGTCCATGCAACCCAAATGGCATGCGCCAGAATTGGAAGAGACCCCACGGGATGGCAAATGCTGTCTTTTCCTGATCTTCGGGTGCCACCGGGACCTGCCAGTAACCTTTTGTTAGGTTTAAAGTGGAAATGTAGCGAGCTTGCCCGATGTTTTCCACCAGTTCGTCCACTCTGGGCATTGGATAGTCACCAAACTTAGCCACTGCAGTCACTTCCAGTAATCGATACAGAGGCAGATTTTTCCATCAGGCTTTGGTACCGCTATGATGGGGCTCCGCCAGTCACTGTGGGATTTGCATATGATACCTTTCTCTAGCATCATTGCAATCTCTGTTTTTATCTGGCTTTGGAATCACTGGGGAATCCGTCTCCAATTCATACGTATTACCTGGCCTGGAGGAGTTTTTATCCAGTGTACCACGCCCTGAGCTTCCCCAGGGGTTCCCTGGAACACATCTCCATACTCCTTAACTAGCTCGGCAGCCTGTCTTCTCTGTTCTTCCGACAATCGCAGGGCCAGTTCTACATCACCCGGCCCACCTCCCTCCTTTAATGTGGGTCCCAAATCTAACTCCTTGGGATGAGAGGCTAAGTATATACACTCCCAGTCTTTCCACTTCTTCAACATATTGACATGGTATACTTGCTTCTTCTTCTGCTTATCTATCTGGTACATCTCGTAGTCCACAGGCCCTGCTTAGCGTATAACTTCATAGGGTCCCTGCCACCGGGCAAGTAACTTACCCTCACTGTCCAGCAATAGAACCAACACGCGGTCCCCCATGTCAAACCTCCTTTCCCAGGCACCTCGGTTGTAATGTCTCACTTGTCATTGCTGGGCTTCTCTGAGATTTCCTAACACCACGTTCTGAGCTGCTTCAAGGTGTTCCCACAGTTGGATCACATATTGGATGACGTTCTGGTCTTTACTCTGCTGTTCTTCCCAACTCTCTTTAATCAGGTCCAGGATCCCCCTTGGTTGCTGGCCGTACAATAATTCAAAGGGTGAAAACCCAGTTGAGGCCTGGGGTGCCTCTCTTACAGCAAACAACAAAGGTAGTATAGTTTTGTCCCAATTCTGCGGGCTCTCAACCACAAACTTTTTTAGCATTTGTTTCAATGTCTGATTAAAACATTCCACAAGCCTGTCCGTTTGGGGATGATACATGGCTGTCTTCAGATGTTTAATCCCCAAAGCTTTACTCACTCCCTTGAACATGCGTGATGTAGAGTTTGTTCCCTGATCAGTCAGTAGTACCTTAGGGAGTCCTACTCTTCAAAAGTTCGTTTGCCACCTTTGGCACAGACGCTGTCCACATCGGCACCACTTCCGGGTACCAAGTTGCATGATCTAATAAAACTAGTATGTACTGGTTTCCAGTGTTACTGTGGGGAAGTGGCCCTACAACGTCCACCACCACCCTCTCAAAGGGAACCTCTACCAGAGGCAATGGAATTAAAGAAGCCTTTGGGGGGTGCCTTGGGTTCACTTTTTGGCAAACGGGACACAAAGCGCAATATCTCACTACTTCCTGCACCAGTCCTGGCCAAAAAAATCTTGCCCGAATGCGTGTTTCTGTTTTGTCCTGGCCCAAATGTCCACCCATAGGGAGCTCATGAGCCACCTTCAATAAGGCCCGTCGATATCGCCGAGATACTAACAACTGTACGACCTCCCCTCCTTCTGGGTTCCCTTGTTTGATTTGGTATAGAAGGTCATTTCTGACCTCGAACCTCGGGGTTGTCTTTATCAGCTCTGGTCTCAATACCTCGCTGTTCCTTTGGGCTCGATGTTCCTGCAGCACCCACCGAAAATCCGTCTCCCAACTCTGTTCCAGCTGAAGGGGCCTTGCCCCTTCCTGTCAACTGACTCCCCAGCGGTTGCCCTAGCACCCCACACCTGTGCCTCTGTTCTGAGAGTAGCAGGCACCTTAGTGTCCTGCTACAGTCCTGTAAAACCTTACCACAAGCTGCTATGTGCTCTTCTGGGTTCAAGACACCTAGATGAGGTCCCACCTGGGTTACAATGTTTTCAAATGAGACTCACAAGGTTTCGGTTCTTGATCGGTCACTTCCTGGGAATGAATCTCACCACAGCTGATCCACTTTCCAGGGGCCCAATCTCAAATAGACCACAGCACAAGGATAAAGAGGAGGAGCAGCTCCCAGATGGTTTTATGGGTTCTGTACATGTTACTAAAGAAGAGCAAGAACCAGAAGAAGTATTGAGCAAAGCCTTGACAAGTCATGAAGAAGGCTGGACGAAGTCAGAAGTTGAAACCAGACTGAGTTGTATCTAGGGCTCTTACCATGAACCAGTGTCTGCTGCTCACAGGTTCCAGACTGGCTACCCCTGGCACCAAGGCAATGGGAAATCCCCGACAGATTGTATAAGAAACACCAAACTGCAGGATGAGAGCTGAACAGTCTGCTTGGCATTGGAGGATGAACAAATAACTACAACACAGAGTTGAGCAATGTGATATTTGCGCTCACATATGAATTAGCCCACTGGAACCAGTACTACCATCTGTTCTATCAGACAAACCATGGCAGGAAGCTGAAATGGATTTATTTTTCATTTGGATACCACCACCTCGAGGCGTAACAAGTCATTTTGGCATCCTGAACAGACTGGTGGGGAGAGGAGAAGAATGGGGTGTGAGGAAGACTAGAGAGCAAGGGTGTGAAACAATGCAGGAAGCTGTCACTGCCGGTCTGAATTGGTACCCAGGATGGTCTCCCAGTTCCCTGCTCCTGCCCCCCCAACGCTACTGCCACCATCTATGACTTTGGATTATTCCTCCAAATCCCCTGATGTTTCCAGGTTGCTCAATACCACATGAAATGCAGATGTGGAGGAGAGGGTAAATCCCACTTCTGCTTGTTATGGCACTCCAGATCAAGTCACTTCTGCAAACCACTTAGAGGCCTCATAGGGAAGCTGAGGACCATCTCAGATATCTACGGTCTTACTCGCTGCCCAGTCCCAATTTTCATAGATTTCATAGACATTAGGGCTGGAAGGGACCTCAGAAGATCATCGAGTCCAGCCCCCTGCCCAAAGGGCAGGAAGTCAGATGGGGTCATAAGATCCCAGCAAGATAAACATCCAATTTGCTCTTGAAGGTGATCAGTGTAGGTGCTTAAACCACCTTCGATGGCAGGCTATTCCAGACCTCAGGGGCAGTAAAAAAATTCTTCCTTATGTCCAGCCTGAAACGGTCTTGCAGGAGTTTGTGACCGTTCGACCTCGTCATCCCTTGGGGGCGCTCTGGTGATGCATGTGGCTCTCCTCTGGACTCTCTCAAGCTTCTCCACATCCTTTTTGAATTGTGGGGCCCAAAACTGGAAGCAGTACTCCAGCTGCAGCCTCACCAAGGCTGAGTACAAGGGGAGAATGACATCCCGGGATTTGTTTGATCAGCATCTATGGAGGCAAGCCAGCATTTTGGTCACTTTAGTAGCCGCAGCATCGCATTGAAGGCTCATGTTCATCTTGTGATCAATTTTCCCAGTGCAATGGTGAAAGAGAACTTGAGGTAAAGAAAACAAAACAACTTACTTCTAAATCCTCAGACCCTCATCTTATTGTGTTGACCTATTGATTAGCGTCTCTGCCAGATGATGGATTTGGGTCTGTTGAACTAGTGATGGGGAGGAAGGAGAAGTTCACTACCCTAAACATTCCTTCCTAATGAGGCCTAAGGAGGCCTGACTGGCAGAGCCTACCAAAAAAGAGACATCAAAGTAAAATGCCTGAGAGTACTGAATCCCACAGAGTACTTCTGGGTAGAAGATTCTCAAGAAAAGGCAACAATTAGGAACGTATCATCCCCTTGACTCTAATTATCAAGTGTGAATCATCCAACTAGAATAATCCAGTGTCATCTTGTTGCACTACTTGGTGGACCTCCAATACAATCAGGTCCTTATCCTGAGTCAGAACCTATCAACACCCCTTCTACAAGCCTCCTAAACCTGCTAACATGGCCATCCGGTCCCCTCCCAGCAAAGGGAGCTTTGTATGTTCTTCCATAAAAAGTTCAGATGCTGGTTTCATTCCCCTTTCTTTCCCAGGGAGAGGGCTGTGGTGATACTTGGGAACATTCAGAGCCATTATTCAAGAAACATCCCAGGGGGGTGCGTAATACGCAGATAAGGACATGTATCAGCAGACAATAAAGATACTCTTGCATTCATGTCTACCTATGGTATCCTGGGTCACTGTATGTAAGCAGAAGCAAGCTGGTATCCTGGGTCACTGTCTGGAAGCAGAAGCAAGCTGAAGGTCAGGAGGTAAGGCAAGGGATGAAAAGCTAGGACAGGGTCAGAAGCGAAGGAAACAAGAGCCCTGGGCTGGAGAGGGGCTTGACAAAACAGCCATAGGCACAAATGTTGACCAGCCTGAGGGCTAGTGTCCTAAATCCCTGGCTAGTGGTTCTCAGTGTCCTTTGAGTAACTCATTTTCTAATGAACCAAGGAACAGCTGGAGAGGCTAGCCTGACTAGCTACTGCTCCATTAGGCTTGGCTGGGGAGGTTTAACCAAGGCTGTTAGGCCTGAGTGCCTCACACTGAGTTGGTCAAAAGTTCTATAACACTGTGATTCCTGCATGATCCTGAGCTGATTCACACCAGGGAAATTGGGTGTTTCATGGGAAAGGGAACACCTTTTGGCTTTAGCTCACCATAGTTCACCATTATTGCAGCACCTTCAATTTTCCACTGAAATGACCTTCATCTGGAAAGGGCTGGCCAGCAAGAGGTGGGGAAGGGGGTGTCCTTGACAGCAAAAGAGTACAGCCTGCAAGCCCAGAGCTGTCTAAAGTCCATCCATGGTGGGCCTCCATGGCCATCTCTTTGGTGAGTTTATCCCCTTCACAGCCCTGCAATGCTAGGAAGTACCATTTCACAGTGGATGAGCTACAAATCGGCCACAAGAGATATGGTAATTTTGTGGGAGATCATGGAATTGAACCAGGGTCTACTCAGACATCAGGCTCATCCCATGAACATTGGACCAGTCCTCCCCAGTATTAAGAAGGGACAGTCTCTACTGCCTCCAACTGTGCTAGGGAACGTGACTGTGGGAACGCATCCACCCACTATTTCCACTTCCTACAGGCCAAATGCTGAGCAGTCACTGTTTGGGCAGCACTGGGCATGTGCCAGTATGCACCTGTAAGATGGCCAATGGGCTGTCTGTGCTCCAGGCAGCAGCTGGCTTATGCTTTTTCATACTGGGAGTGTGTGAGCAAGGTGTGTTTTTGTGGTGGTGTCCCTTAGCATGGGGGGGATTTGGTGCCATAATGCCTGAAGAGTCTTTCTATAGCTGGAATGGGTCTTGGATCAGTCTCTCTCTGGTGTGACCAGGCATGACATGGGGTAAGCTATGCTCAGAAATCTATGATAGGATGGAAAGACTAATGAAAAGTGACATGCATCTGGCTCTGAAGAGATTTATGTTGGTGTTGGTGTAAACCTCTGTTTTGTCCCATGTAAAAAATACTGTACATGATCTTCTACCACAAATGCCCATGGTAAGTGGGGTGATGGGAAGCAGAGGTGTTACTGACACATGGGACTCTGTTTCTAGTTATATTTTTAAGCATATGCAGGATCAGATTTTAACTCAACAGCACTCATCCCAGGGTGTCACAGAGGGCAGAATTTGACACACAAAGTTCATGCACTGCGCTGTTCAGACCTTGCTCGGATTTAGAAACGAAAGAAGAAGTCACCCAGATACGAGATGTTTTCCCCACAGATTGCTCCAATGCTTAATGATAACCAAGCTGAGCATTTTTGTGTTCAGACCATGGCATGGACATTCAATTTTTACACTGCCCCAAGGGACAGAAATTGTGAGATGAATTTCAAGTTTTCCTAGCAGTGGACCAAAATTTCGAGGCAGCATCCACTGCATATTGGAGACCCTGTGCGGGGCAGGGCATGCCCTGATGAAGGGAGACATAAGGCCATTCAGTGGCTTCCAAGCAAATGTTAGGTGCCATGCCAGCTACCATATCCATACCTCTGGCAGGCAATTGTGTGCCAGACCCATTCTAAAGAGTGGGAAACAGAGAAAAATGCAGAGTGACTGACCAGGAGCTGTACAGTGAGGCAATGGCAGACCCAGAATTAGGGCTCTTAGTTATGTGGCTTGGTACGGCCTTATTACATGGTCATTTTGGGTGGCTCCAGGAGCTCTTAACCCCTGGACTGTCCATGCATTAACACCTTAAAGTGTTTTTAAGCACTCATTATGCAGCTTAAAATTATGCCACTCAAGGGCAGGATTATCGTTGATCCGTACTACTCATCTCCTATACCACGGTTTGTTGCAGCCACTCCCCACAGATGTACCGCCCAAGTTGAAGTCCTCCAGTATCCCAGGATCTCTCACGTCCCTGCCTGTAGAGCAGGGATAGAAGCTGTCCTGGCTCACCAGCCTCTAGTGGCCACTCAAAGCTGCAGCTCCTAGTCCTGCCTCCGCTCACCAGGCCTCTATGGCAAGTCACAGCTGTGCAAATGGGGAACAGTCAGAGCAGGCGTCTAGAGTAAGGGTGTGACTGCTCCGAACTCCAAGCTAGTAATAGCACCCAACAACTTTGGTGTGGCTCCCGGCGTAAGGTGCAACGAGGCCCTTAGTCACATGCAGCAGCCATGCTGACTTCACTGCATTGCAAGTAAATGACAGAAGGAGAGAAACGTTCTGTTTTCTACTGCCTGACTGACCCCAGCTGTTTTGCATCACCTGCAATCTGTGGTAACAGGCACTGCTCAAGGGAACAGCATGCAACATCTTTCTAACTTGGAGAAAGGGGCTTTGGGGCACTGGCAGGCATGACTGACTAAAGCACTTACGCCTTTGTGTAACTCCAGTTTACCACCCTCTATCAGGGGTTGGCAACCCTCTATCAGTGTGTGTGCCAGAGCACAGCATGCAAAGCCATTTTGCTTGGCATGCCACAGCCGGCCCAGGCTCTGAGCACCTGTCGCTGGCCACAGAGCCCAGGCTGCTCAGAGCAGGAGGCCAGGAGGCTGCGAGTGGCAGGCAGCCAGCAGATTGCAAACAGCTTCACCAGGTTGTGGAGCCCCAGCACCAGCAACAGCTGCATGCAGGCCTGAGGTCTGTGGAGCCCCTGCCCAGTTCATTGCTGGCAGGGGAGGGGCTGGGGTTGCGCTGCCCCAGAACCCTTCCCTGCCATGTGCCCTGAGGCACGCATTCAGCCACCATTGGCCATGGAGCCAGGCCAGGGCTCTGACCCCAGTGCAGCTGTTTGCAGCCTGTCCACCGCCTGCTGAGAGCAGGATGGCAATGGCTGTACGTGTGCCTTGGGGTGCGCAGCAGGGAAGGGGCCAGAGCAGCACAACCCCAGCCTCTGGTCCGCCATCTGCCTGGAAGTGTCTGTGCATCTGCCACCAGCAATGAGGATCGGACTCCTCACAGCCACCCCCCTCGTCTGCCCCTGGCACGCCAAGTCAAGGTGTGGGTTGAGATTGGGGTGTTTTTGGCACTCCAGCCAAAAATGTTACCAACCCCTGTTCTATCTTATGTCTGTGATAGCTGTCCCTCCATCACATCCTTGCCCTTCCCTCCGTTTGTTTTTTTTGAAACTCGATGGGTGATTTTTATTAATAGAGCTGAGAGACAGAAAACTGTTCTTCCTGGTTTGCTTCAGTCCAGTCTTTTCAGGGAGGATGGATGGAGCTGGATTTCAAAATTCCCTGTATTCTGAAAGGAGGCACTTTTCCATGGAGTATCTTCTTCAGGTTCCTATAAACCTATTCCTATCACAAACTGGAGTCCCAGTCTTCAGCTGGTTCCACAAAAGTCAAAGAGCTATGCCAGCTCACACCAGGTGAGGCTCCGGTCTGTCTTGTTTGGCTTCTGATGCTGCAAGACAGGACTTTCTTAGAACAAACCAGAGGACCCAGATTCATGTCTATAGTTGCTGGTTCATTTTGTTTGTTGAGCATAAAAATATTCAGTATGAAATAAATCTTGGACATGAAAGGTTAGACTGCAGCTGTGGCAAGCTGAGTTGGCAGTCGCTTCTACCTATTTGATTCGCAAAAGAAAAAGGGATGGATAATAATATTGGGACCAGTGATCATATGACTTCCATCTGAAAGCACCTCTGATCAGAAGAGTATAGCATACAGAGCAATCAAAGACACTTTGATCTTGGACAAAAATTACTGAGATGTCTCAGTAGTGAACAGCATGGAAATATCTCCTATCTTTCAAGGAATGATAGATTTTGTAAAATGGAGGTGAGCAATGAATGGCCATTTTCATCGTTACCACTGGGTGGCAATAAATATTAAACAGAGACTTTGAATGATCACTGTGCAAATCACACATCTCTTGTCCGTGCTCCAGAATATCATTTGGGAGAGAAGGGGAGTGATTATAGGACTCTGGCAAAAACAGAGATTTTCTGAAGGGATTATTTAGCAAGCTGACAATAAAGCAGTCAGTAAGCTTTATAGTGAGATGTGAGATTTAATATTATTTAGCTTCTAGAGGAAATAAATCTGTACCTTCTTCCATGGAGCATGTATTCCAAATCAATTTTGTATTTCATGTTCAGCCCCAGAAGTTATCCACTCTGATCAGAATGAGAAAGGTGCATTTACTGCTGAAAAATGATTTCATTATGGACATTGGACCTCAGTCAGCCCTATGCAGTCAGGATAGAGGGTTGGGAAATAAATTAATATTGATATATAAATTAAACAGATGATGACTGACTATTCTTGAACTACATCAAATCTGAAACTAAGTAACTGGAGTCATGAAACAATCTGAAGTGTAGTATGGGGCTAAACCCAATGATTTGGTTGCAGTTACTGTCCACTGGGAAGAACTTTGCCTTAATTTTTTTTTCAGTTGATAACATCCCAATATTATAGAGTTTCTAAGTACTGGAAAACTATAGCTGTATAGTCCCACCATGCCTTTTATTATAACTCCTTATTTGTTTCTCATATTTTAAAAGAATAGCTCCTCTGAGGTTGACATTTTGCAGACTTGCACTCTTAGCTAGAGATTCAATATTTTAGAAAGTTTCAGGTCACTTCATTGAGCCCCTTGTGAATTCTTGTCTTGAGGAACAAACATACTCTTTACAAGACGGGAAAATAAACACACTGGCCAAGACCCTATTCTGCCACATGACTTTTAGGATCCTGAAATCATGAGCAATAAGTGTTGGGAGTCTCCTACTGGACTGGGAGAGGCCTGTGTGCCTTCAGGGTAGACTAGGGTCCACATCGGGAGGTGCACCAGACTGCCTAATGAAAGGACAGAAGAGCTAAAGGGTGGAAGAGGTTCATCTCCTGAGCCTAGACACATGTATTTCTGGGATGAGCCATTAGCAGGCAGATTAGGACCTGGGGTTATAGGATACTCCCAATCAAATACTCTAATAGACCCTAGTGATGCCCGAGGGAGCCATATTGAGCCACTGCAACATCCCCAGCCCTGTGCCTTAAACTTCACATACTAGGCCCCAATACCCTGAGACTGTCTTAAAAATAAAGAGATTTGAAGAGAAGGTGGCTTGGAGCAGCTTTTTATTTCTCTCTGCCACTGCTGGTGGCGTTCATGGTTTCATGCTATATTTTGTGATGATGAAAGCTAAAATGTTAGAAAATGAAAGCTGAGGTTCCCTTGGGCTTTCCAGACCCGGGGCTTGCAGGAACATCACAAGATGCTCAACAGGATGGTGAGTGAAGTCTCCAGGGGAGCTACACTGGTTTATGCCTGTTGACAATCTGGCCCATATTTTGCCTAAAAGGCCTGGATCCTCTTAGGGGATGCCTGGCCTCAATAATCTTAATGGCCCTGTTCCTGCAGCTCTGCGTGTTTACTAGTCTAGCGGTAACCATGCAGGCCCTGCCACGCTGAACTCCAGAGAGTGCTCTAGACTGTGGCTCCGAGCAAAAAAAAAGCTTTTGTAGTATTGTACTGAGCACCCGGTCAGGACTTGACAAACAATAGATAGCAATAAGAAAGTAGCCAGTCACTGCTGTTGAGCTGGGAAGGTTCCCACCACCACTGTTTTTAAGAGACTAGAAATGGCAAATGCTCCGGCATAACAGGAAACAGCGTGGGAGTCCGTGCAGGAGTCCTTTGCATAGACTGCAAGGGAACATGCCTTAATAGCGACTGATATTGGTTTAAGCAATGGGACAAACTCATGGTAGGACAAACGATGCTGCTACAATAATTGAGGGAACTGGATCAGATTCATCCCCTGACTCCAGTCATTTGGTAGAGCTATGCAAGGGAGGAAGTTGGCTTTTGCCTAAAGACTCACACGTGCAATTGCTGTCGACCTTGATGACAGATGTGCATGTCTCTACAAGGGGAGCAAGTGACCCCATAACAAGAGGACATGCTGGAACATAACATTCGGAGAGCTGTGAGCAAAGCCTAGGGAGCAAGCAAGGCAAACACTACAACAGTTCACAATTCAACATTGACAGGCCAGCAGCCTAGGTCAGCTCATCACTGGTATCTGGGGCATTTCTTAAGACTTCAGGTCTGAACAGGTAGGAAAAAGAGGATAGATGTTGTCCCGGTCCCCCTCTCATTTGTTGGGGACCAGGTCAAGGCCAAGTCCTGTGTCCAGTCTCCCCAGTAGCTCAAAAAATTGAAAGCTTTATCATACCCATTCTATGCTATTTTGTCCACAGCTGGGCTGGGAGTGAGATCACTGCAGTGGAGGACTGACCCCTCGGCATTTACAGGATTAAAATATGCACCTTTAATCCTGAATTAAGCTAATTTATTATCCCAAAGTAATCTAAGAATTAATTTATCTCACTGCTCTGCAAACATTGAACATGACAGTCAGTAGCTTATTGGGGGGTGGGCAACCAGGGCACCAGTCCGGGGTGCTCGCTTACAGAGGGGATGAGAACAGCAGTCACCCCAGCCAGCCCAGCCCCTGCCCAGGCACGTGGTCCCTTGGGGAGGGCAGATTAGAGCAGCCCCTAGGTTGCCTTCATCTGTAGTGTAGGTGAGGCAATTAGTCAGTGAGTCCTGAGCTCTGCTTCTTCTCTACTGCAGCAAAGAGTCAGGACCACTGTCTACCAAGACTTCTTGTTCCTCACGCTTTTATAAAGCAGACCATAAAATAACTGGATCCAACTTTCCCATCACACACCTTGCGATCTCACTTATGCATCTGCATCAGGGACAGAACAGAGGGACCCCTCAGAGACCTTGTGAAGAAGCTATCAATCAGACACAGTCATCCAGAGAATTAAGGCACTAACCTGTCACCTTCGCAGACGTCAATCCCAATTTGACGCAGGGGGTGGATAATGCTCTATGTTCAGTAGCTTTATCTTCCTCTCTCGTGGACCTTTGTTCCCATCACAAAGGGCACCATGCTACGTGGTAGTCTGCTTTAAAGACACCTCCAGACTAGAGCTGTTACAGGTCAGGATTCAAATGTATTTGGCTGAGCTGAATAACAAGGAAGCTTTCTCACTCAAAACACAACTACAGCACCCACATGCAAACCACCTGGTCTGCAGCAACGCCTCCCTTTCACAGGCTGTGGGCTTAAACACCCTTTTCAGTCCGTTTTATTTTTTTTTTAAATCATGCTTTTTTGAAACATAGGCAGTGCTCTGCTCTCTTCATGTCCTTTTTAACAGCAGCAGGTTCACAGGTATCCCTCTTTCCCGTGGTGTAGATCACTTCACTTGCAGAGGGGATGAGAACAGCAGTCACCCCAGCCAGCCCAGCCCCGGCCCAAGCATGTGGCCCCTTGCGGATGGCAGATCAGAGCAGCCCACCGGCTCTGAATGACAGAAGTGCCATGTAAAACCTATCTTGGAAGCTGATTCAGTCACCACTGGCTTACTCCCAGCTGATGATTACAGGTCACATCCTGAGATCCTCATGGAGGTTTTACTCATTTGGTAATGATGCCAATCTCTCACCCCCAACCTGGACTTGAATGGTTGTTTTGTGCATGTTAAGGACCCAAACTAGACTGAGGTCTTTAGTATTTAGCTCCACAGTAATTCTCAGTTTCATCATTTCCCCTGCAAGGAAATCCAGGATCTAAGCATTAGCATTACTGGGGTTTTGGAAAGAACAAAATGAAGCTGTACTTATTCCATTCACAAGACTGGAGAGTATACACAGACAGGATGGAGGGCGTTCAGCCAGCACCACTCATTCATTCAGACAGCATTTTGCCATCAAAAAACCATTTGTTTCTTTGAATGGTTCTTTCCACCCACCACAGAGAACTGTTCTCCCCATCTTCCTTCACAAGAGCCTGACTTATTGCCTGGTGATTATTTTGTGTAGAGCTAATTATTTCAGATTTGTTCTCAAGACCCCTGACTTATGAGCTATCCCTACATTGATCAATGGACCTGTCCAGGAAATGCTTTCATGCCTGAGTAAAGTTACTTGCAGATGCAAGTGTTTGCAGAACCAGATGTCTTCATCATTTAAAAACTAAAACATGCCACTATAATCACAAAAATTTACTATAACCACTATAACCACCATTCCAACTTACGCTAAACACCCAATAAGTTGGGTGGGGGTAAAGGATACCTCCCAGAGCCGCTACAAACCTTCTGCTGTTCCAACTGCAAAGCGCCTTTCCTCAACCTGCCTCGCTAATAAAATGAGTGCATCCAACACTAAATAACTACGGTGCTTTGTTTTAAAATTCAAATGTAATTTCCTCTCAGAGGAGAGGAGAGAAGGAAAGAACAAAGTGTGATGGACGTTCATCATGCTGTTCCAAGTAGCATGGATAGTACCGTGATATGACAGGAGAGGGCATAACAGAAAAACCTGAACAGATGGGAATGGGAATTTGGGTTGGTTAAGACTAGAGGAAGGTGCCCAACAAGAGAAGAAGATGGGCTGCAAAGGCAGAATCATGCTGTTGTTGTAGTAGTCCTACTGAGAGATGTCTAAGGCCCGTCCAGTCTTACCCCATGCCTAGCACAGGCCATACCACTCCACCCAACGACTTCTACGTCAATCCTAATAACTCATTAACCCTTGGGGCTAAGCTAAAGTGGATCTTTTAGAAACACTGTCTCTTGATTTTAAGTGCTGCGAAAACCATTGTCTCTCCTGGGGAGCTTTTCCACAGATTCATTTCCCCACACTGCTAAAAAACCCAACAACAACAAAAAACCCTTGAATTTTTCAAGCTTCAATTTTTCTACTGAAAAGCCATCATAGGGGGATCTTACACATCTCCCATCTTCACAGCTAAATTCGGGGGGGAGGGCAGAAAAAACGTGTTATTTAGACAATGTAAATTTCTGCATTTACCTTTTTGCTTATTTAAAAACTGCAGCTGGTGTGAAGCTAAGGGACTTCTTTTCTCAGAGTCCTTGGAAGACAGTTTACTTTGGTTAACAACCGTTTCTTCAATTGGTTTCTTCAGAATTATTCTTTCTTTTAGTTCTTCAGTACTGACGGCAGAGGCGGGCGGCTCAACACTTACTTTGGGCGCAACAAAAGAGCATTTCAGATAGGACGCGGACTCTGCTAGGTTTTCCCTGTTCATCCTACTCTCTGTTGTGTTACTTACTTCATAGTCTGAAGCATCAGCTCGGGAACCATTCTCTTCCTGGATTATGTCCATAATTATCGGTTTCATCAGAGGAGAATCTTGCTCCCTCTTTGGACTTTCTTCCGAGGCCGAAGAGGCATCACATGACTCAATGATCAGTTCGCTGTCGAGCTCAGCTTCGCGCTCTTCCCTCAGGATGCTGTACTGTATGGAAGGGGAGGCAGGTGATGGAGGAGGCCCGCCAATATGACTGAAGGTCATGTAGTTGGAGTGCAGCACCTCCTCTGCAGCCAGTGGGTCTTCGGAGACAAGTTCAATCTCCGAGTCACCGGATTCAGCGCTGCTGGCTTCGTTGTCTGGGGGCGCTGAAGCAGCCGGGCGCCCAGGTTTGGTTTTCTGATCTGGTTTTTCTGCATAGACACCCTGTGATCGCTGGGCTTCAGTGGCTTCAAAGGTAAAGCCCTTTGCTTCTTTAATGGCACTGATGAGCTCATCCTCGGAGAGGCTGCATTTCCCTTGAGATTCGGAGCCAGATGGTTCTATCATCCCACATGAAGAAAGACAGAAAGACAGACAGAAAGTTATTAACACAGCTGACTTCTGAGTGCTTAGGCAACAGACACAATAGATGTAAAGCAGCCAGGCCGAATTACCTTTAATAAGACATAAGAATAATACCGAGCTTCCTTATGCCTTTGCAAAGGAAATAAGCATCATTCTCACTATTTTACTGATGGAAAACGGACACACACAGTAGCAGTGCCTTGTGCAAGGTGCCTCAATAATGAAAGTTTAGCTCTGCTTTGAAAATGGAAACGTCAAGTTCAAAATCAGGCACCTCAATGTACATGTGCATGCAGAAAGTATTTTGACATCACTCCTCATAACTTATACAGAAAAAAATAAAAAGGTAGCAATCTCTTAACAACAGCTATTCATCTTTTGGGGGTTTGTACACAACAGGCACCGGGCTTTTTAAGATGGCAATAGTCTTCTTCCACTGCACAACGCGGTTGGGATTGCATTCCCAGTGTCGTGGATTAGAAAGATGCATCAAATACACTGTTCGTGATGCCCATGGTGGTATTTAAAATATCACCAGAACAACAGCTGAATAAATAAATCAGGCCTTTCATTCAGCTCTTACTGGGACAAACTCGCACTGGAGCCAGTGAGGACTGGTTTAGATCAAGTCTCAATGGCACATGAGCAAAGACCTCATGATTTGGACTGACGTAAGTTGACCCTTTTAGATCTAGATCTGACATTTTAATTCATCTCCATCTGGATACAAAGGAGCAAATCCACTGACTACAGTGTGGGCTTTGGGTCTGAGGAAATTAGGTCTTTCTGGATCATTCATAAGCATCTGTTTTGAAATTTCAAAGCAGAAACCAGATACTTCTGGCTGTTTCTTAAAACAGCTATTTATCTTTATGTAATAACAAAACTTTCTAAAAGTATCAATTATAAAGGCATGTGCATGTTGTAAGTGAAATCAGTGCTTGACTGCACTCTTCATGCTCTCTCCAGCTGAAGCTGTAGCTTTTTCTTGTGCATTTGACAGCAATTGTACGCATCGCATCTGATAATCTCCCACTTGCCTGCCTGACTTCCACCACTTGTATTCTGGGCCAGGTACCATGTCCACCTCTGTGTCTGTACAGTACTTATGTACACCAGTGTATTGACCATACAAGGGCTTTGCTTGGTGCCACAATCAAGTACCTAATAACAACGAAGTGAATGAAGGATAAAGGGTCATCATGTTCTTTCCACCTTTAACCTAAATTCTCTCACCACCACCCTTTCTCCCAAGCTTCTGCACTCATCTCCTCTGTCCTAAGCCAAGCCCCTCTGCAGCAATCCATCCCTACCCAGCAAAGCAGTTAAGCATGGGCTTAACTTTAAATCACTGGGACTTGAGTGCGCACCTTCAAGTAAGCATACGCAAAACTTCAGCATATGTGTATTTATAAGATGCCTCCCTACGGCCCCTCATTTTGATCCTGTGACATATTCATAGACATGGACAGATCTAAGATTTTGAAAAGCAAGGTGCAGATGGTGTGGCACATCATCCCACAATGCATATTTATAACACAATGCATATTTTTATCCAGTTAAAGAAAAACGAGATGCTTACTAATATGCTAGGAGCAAGCAAAAACAAACAAAAACTAATGGAGTGTGCACTCGTTTGTTAGCTTATGTATCAAGTTTAAAAAAGCACACTGAACTAGGCCAAAAATAGTCCAAAGACATTGCATCAGTAGTCCTGTAGTCATTATAGTTAAATGTATGTCTCTTCTTCAGATTCAAAAATCAAAATCTAGCCTTCCTGAGTGTCTTGATGGCGCCTCCAATATTTCAGTGTCAGTTACTTCTACACCTGAATTAATACTACCACACCTGAGTTCAGGTGGGTTTTTTTGGTAGAGCTACAAATAATCTGCAGGATGGTGAAACAGAAGACAGACATTACCAGTAATGACTAATAGACAGCAAAGTTGCAAAAGAAATGCTAGTTTGAAGAGTGGAACCTCAAGACCATTAAAAAGGAGAGAAGGTTGTTAACATTTACTGAGTGGCAAGAGCTTAGCTTGAATCAGGGAGATGACAATGAGCCATAAAGCCAAGTGACTCTCTCAGCACTGCCTGAATTTTTGAAGTTTGGGTGGAGAAGGTATTAAAGGGGAGTGCACCACTGCACCCTGCCCCCCCCAGATCCATGCCTGTTCACAGGTATCATTTTACTACCAATAAAAGAATTCAGATAACAGCAGAACTGACCCTACTCCTTGTCCCCAACAGACCCAACCTGAGGCAAAAACTTCCTCGGGTCTTTAACATTTGGTTGGTGGATTTAAAGAAAAATAATTGTCTCTTCACTTCCTGGCTTGGACTGGAAACAAAAGTGCTGAGATTTTGGAAGTGAAGCTGTGCTTCCCATCAAGCTTCTGGGATCAGCTGGAAGCAGAAACTGCATGTGAAGCACAGCAAGGGAAAGACATCACAGGATTTTCCACCTGGGCTACTCTTGTGTAGATAAGCAGACAACGCTGCATTATATCAGTGAACTCTTACATTTGATGAAACAAAAATCACAAAGACACTGAGAATCAGTGGGAAATGTCCCAGAGAACATGCAATGGATAAAACTTGCTGCATAACAGCAAGCACCAATACTAATTCCCCTAGGGCTGCCCTTCATTTTAGAGGGGCAGGAAAATAGCAAATCATTGCAGAGCTACATAAACTACCCCACCCCACACTGGAGATTCAATAGGTTCAGAGAGATCATTCAGACCCCAGTGGACTATTTTGGGGTACTCTTCCAAAAGATTTCAGACCCATGAGAAATTAACCCATCACTAGAAATACAAAACTCGAGTCTCTAGATCTCCCTTTCCAGGAGTGAAAAGGGATCAGAAACCAGGCACATCTCCCCACAGCACTAACTTAACTGGCTTCTCCCTCCCTCCTTGCAGCCCCTGCACATAGTGTGGTGTAGGGGAAGTAGCCAGAGGCTCTGTGCTACGACGCACACAGCTGCTGGCTGGTACCTTGGAGACCCCTGCCAGGTGGAAGATAGATTAGAGCAGCCTTGGGACTGCTCTAATTGTCTCCAGAGCCCAAGCTAGGGTAAAAAAGCATCAGGATTGAGCACCGCTGCCTTCTTCTGCCCAGCACAAAGCCCAGAATTCAGCCCAATATTTTACTTGTATTTAATTGCATATGGTTTAATGCAGCGTTTGCTCAAGAGTGGATGTCAGTTGTCGTCTTGATGGTCCACGGAAATGTTGCATCCCCCATGTTCCCATCCTATCATTACCTGACTTGGACATACTTCGGTCCCTCTGCCACCCACCCTTTGCGGAGCACCCTGAGACTACATAACTGCCGTGGGTTTAGTGCAGGAGTTTTAGCTCCCATGGAAGAAACAGGCACAGTGCCCAGCTCTCCAGGGACACAGACAACAGGAGAGGGAGCCAGAAAAACAGTGTGGGCAGAGCCAAGGGGCTTCATGGGCAGTGTGATCCAACAGCCAGTGCCCTCCTTCTCTGAGGGCCTAATCCACAGGCTGATTACAAGCAGGTTGCCTAGCCCACTAGCTTCTGCAGGTGAGCTTTTGCTCCCTGCAGAGCCCCTCACCCAGTCCCCCCAGGTAACTCAGTCCTTAGACCACAAACAAGCCAACAAATAAACTCAAGAAAACCCTCTTGGCCTGTCTTGGATTTGAGAAGGGGCTTTTTGGCTCTGCCTCCCAGCACAGCAGCCTGGCCCACTTTTCCTAGCAAGTAATTGCATTCACAGCTTGCTTCCTCCTCTCTCTAATTCTTCTGGGAGCTTTTAAAGCTCCTAGCAGGAGACTCCTTCTCTATCCAAGTGCCCTGCAGGTGGGCTAACTCAACAGGGACTCCTGTTCACTCTTAAAGGGACAGATTGCCAGCCACACAGACTGTGCTGGGGGACCAGATTTGCCCCCAAGGAGAGAAAACCAGGGAAGCCATGGTAATGCTGCAAGGAATCCTTGTGTGAATGCATGGAGGGCATTACAGGCTATTAGCAAACCCATTAATCCATAATACTGACCCACGCAATACTAAGCTATGGTTATGAAATATGATTATCAAATATCATGACGGTTCTGAAACAAGACTTTGACAGTCATTAAAGGCTGCAAAAATAATAATTAATGCCTGGGGGGGGTTAATTTCCTTTCAGTGCACAAAACATTAAATCAATAAAATGCAAATTACTTGGAAACCAAGTAGAATATTTTCCGGAGAAATAAAGGAAAAGTAGAACTTTTTCAAACTTAATGGTTATTGAGAAATTCCTGCCAATCTTCATTATCAGAGACCTACTGCTTCAGAGGGCTCCTTTAACCTCTATTCAAAGCACGTGCTTAATTTTGAGTGAACTTTGAGCATCTGCTTAAAGCAAAGCCATAGAGAAGGTCAAAATCTGGACTATTAGGGTAGGGACAGAAGTTACATGTAAACCGGTTTAAGTGGTCAGAAACTAGTTTAAACCTGTAACAGAACAGAAGTTCAGTGCACATAAACTGGTTTCAAAGTAGCCGAAACTGGTTTAGGATAAGCCTGGTTGAATGTAGTATCAGACTTAATTGATTTAGGTCAAACCAGTTTATGGAACTTCTGTCTCAGACTCCTTCCTGGTTCAAGTTAAATCAGAGTCCTCCTGTATCTCTCCCACTGGCACGGGGACTCCAGCCGGGGTCTGATCAAGCATTCCCCCGCACTGGCCACTCACATGGCAGGGGGTATGGCTGGTACAGCCTGGACAGTGCCTCAGGAAAAAGGGAGGCAGGGAGGGGGATTAAACCCTACACCTCCCCTCTCTCCCACCAGCACAGGGACCCCAGCTGGGGTCTAACTGGCTTTCCCATGACTGCCAGCTTGCATGCTGGGGTCGTGGCCAGAGCTGGCCCGGGCAGCAGCTTAAGGTGCCGCCCAGGCCAGCTCTGGCCACACCCCCTGCTGCACAGGCAGCCAGTGGTGAGAAAGCCAGGCAGACCCTGACTGGGGTCCCCATGCTGGTGGGAGAGAGAGGATCTAGTGTCCCTGGCTTCCAGCTTGAGCCACTGCAGGCATATGGCTGCATTTCTAAATCAAAAGTGAATGTCTATTCACTTGCAAATTGGTTCAATCTACAAAGGTTAGACTAACCAGCAAAGATTGAATCAATTCAGGCTCAGGCTTTCTGAATGTCTGTACTTAGCCTGAATCTAATGGGAAATATTGATATTTCAAACTTTGTTCCCATTTTGGTTTTCAAAATTTTTAAATTTCAGGCAAAGTGGAAAATACGTTTTTGGAGAATACATTTTAGAAATGTCAAAATTTCATTTTTTAAAATTGAATTACATTTTCAAACTTTAAAATGGCATGGGTTTAGGGCTTATCATTTTTATAATGCTTTCATTAGGCTCCTATACACGGGTAGGGAGCTTGCTCCAACCCACTGGAAATTCAGCACATCAGAGCAGACTTGATTAATCGAGTCTGCTGGAGCATGGAAATTAATGTGCATAGCAGACTCTAGCTAGCGTCATGTGTATCAGCACACCCATGCTGAAAAATGGTGGCAGGGCACTTTGAACTAAAGTTTGTTCCATGAGTTTTAGTTCAAAGCACTCTGCTGCCATTTTTCAGTGTGGGGACACTGATACATGTGATGCTTAGGCACTTTTAACTAGCATGCCACACTAATTAAAGCACCCCCCACACCTCCCAGAACACATGTAAAAATGTCCATAATTTTTACATTATTTAATACTGTATAGTAGGGAGTGCACAGGTAGACATTAACCACTACTATTATGAGTGATGCATCAAAATGATATAACAAGAGGAAAAATAAAAGGAAAAGCTCTAAACAAGTTTTCAGGGTTCCAAAATCAAGTTCCAAAATTTGCCATAAATTAAAAATTCTTGTTTCAAAATATTTTCCTGAGATTTTTGTTGAAATCAACCTTTAAAAAAAAAACAAAAAAATCAGCTTTTTATGAAAACAGCCTTTTTTTATTGGCAAAACATTTATGAAAAAAGTCAAAAATCTAGAAAGATCTGTTTTAACAGTAGAGAGGAGCTTGGGATGTTAATAATGAATTAACCCATCTCCAGTTTTATACAGATCTTTGAGAAGTTTGGGGAGGCAACACTGTGTGCAGCCTTGTGTGAAGTGATGCAAGATGTCACAGAGGGATTACTGAGACTCATCCAGCTTTCTCACTACTACTCCATGCTGCTTATCCATGTGGGCATCAATAATACTGCCAGGGGTAACCCTGAGCAGATCCAAAGTGAAGGGGTTGGGGGCACAGGTCCCTGGGAAACAAGCAGGAAGAACTGGAAGTCCCTGCAGTCACAGAACTGTGATGTGACTGAAATAAAAGACTTGGTGGGAGCTTGTATGACTGGAGCATGGTCATGGATGGGTACAAACTGTTCAGGAAGAACAGGCAGGGGAGAAAAGGAAGAGTTGCATTTTTTGTAAAGGAGGCACATGATTGCTCAGAGCTCCAGTATGAAACTGGAGATAGGCCTGTTGAGAGTCTCTGGGTTAGGGTCAGAGCGGAGAGCAACAAGGGTGATGTCATGGTGGGGGTCTCCTATAGACCATCAGACCAGGAAGATGAGGAAGGTAAGATTGTCTTCAAACAGCTTGTGAAAGTCTCCTGATCACAGGCCCTGGTTCTCATGGGGTACTTCAGTCACCCTAACACCTGCTGGGAGGGCAATACAGCAGTGCAGACAGTCCAGGAAGTTTTGGGAGAGTGTTGAAAAGGTGTTGGAGAGGCCAACGAAGGGCCATACTCTTCTTGACCTGTTGCTCACAAACAGGAAAGAATTGATGGGGAATGTAGTAGTGGGTGGCCACTTGGGCATCAGAGACCACGAGATAATTGAGTTCAGGATCCAGAAGGAAGGAAAGCAGCAGAGTAGGGACCCTGGACTTCAGAACAATGGACTTCAATGCACTCAGGGAACTGATGGGCAGGATCCCATAGGAGGCCAGTCTGAAGGGAAAAGAAGTACAGGAGAGTTGGTTGTACTTTAAACAAATCCCTACTGAGGATGCAGGAACAAATCATCCTGATGCACAGGAAGACTAGCAAGTATGGCAGAAGACCATCTTGGCTTATCAGGGAACTCTTCCGTGAGCTAAAAAACAAAAAGGAAGCTTACAAGAAGTTGAAACTTGGACAAACAACTAGGCAAGAATATAAGAATATTGCTCGGGCATGCAGAGATGAAGTCAGAAAGGCCAAAGTGCAATTGGAGATGCAGCTAGCAAGGGATGTGAGGGTAACAAGGAGGGTTTCTACAAGTATGCCAGTAGCCAGTGGAGGATCAGAGAAAGTGTGAGTCCCTTACTGAATGGGAGAGGCAACCTACTCAGAGATGATGTAGAAGGGCACCTATACATGTGACGGGGGTTTAGTCCTTACAGTCTTATTCTATGCCCCTTAAATTGAAATGGTGGGTTTTTAACTGAAACCCACTGTTTCAATTTTTTCATCATGTTATGGTGAGGGGACTGATCCTTATTTGTTGTTGTTGGAGTTGGAGCCTGTCCACAGCCGGAGGGCAAGCTACTGGCAGGGGGCTCCGGTCCTTCCCTCCACCGTGACAGTGCCCCTCAGGGCTGCCCAGGTGGGCTGCTAGTGGGCTGTGTGCTGCCCCAGTTTGGAGGCAGCACCCGACCTGATCCAACTGTTCCCCTTGCTCACCTGGGGAGCAGCACCCGGTAGGCTTCCAGTGGGCAGGCTTAGGGAAGAGTTGGATCAGGCTGGGTGCAACAATGCAGCTGTCAGCTCACTCACTGGCTGTGGGAGGTGTGGGCAGGCTCTGCAGAAAAAAAGGATGGGGTCCCTCGTTGCATGAGGTGCTGGAAGCCTGGGTGGGCTTGAGAAAGCATTGTAACAGGCACCTCCAAGCTGGGGCAGCACCTGGCCAGCTAGCAGCCCACCCAGACTTTCAGCACCCCAGGCACCACCACCAGCAATCCCTGACACCCTCCTACGGCCTTCCCATGCTGCCCCAGGGGCAAGCCAGCCCATTCCTGGGCAGCCTAGGCATTCTGCTGACCACAGGAGCTTGCTGAAGGCAGAAGCGGTGAGAGGCCCAATCCTTTTTTTTTTGGTAGAGCCTGCCCACCTCTTCCATGGCCAGGGGACGAGCTGACAGCTGCATCATTGCAATTTGCAACACTGCAAACTAAACTACATTGGGAGTTTACATCCACAGTTTCATAGTTTCATAGTTAGTAGGGTCGGAAGGGACCTTAGCAAATCATTTTAATGAATGGGACCTGAGTAGATCATCTAGTCCGACCCCCTGCCATGGCAGGAAAGAAAATCTACCCCTCTGAGTGTGTCTTATGTTGGGCACTTTGTCTATAAGTTACTGTAATATCAAACAGGCGCTTTCAATGGCTTATGAAATATTATACAAAACTCTTCTGGATATTGTATGCTAAGAGTTTACCATCTATTGTCTTAAAGTGGTGTAGTATTGCATGTTGGCTGATATGCAGAAATCTAACAATGTGACCTTAGGCTCTATTGTACAACTCTCCAGAGCTGAATAGTAACGTTATGTGAAGCTAGCGAACTTATAAGAGATGATCCCAAATACTGATAGAGGCTGTACAGAAAAGAGTACTGGGGTCAAACGACCCCTGCAAGGTGTTCATCCAGCCTCCTCTTAAAGACCCTCAGGGTAGGAGCCAGCACCACTTCTCTTGGAAGTTGGTTCCAGACCCTAGCCGCCCTGACTAGTTTGTAACAGGCCACTAGACCCCCCCTCAGCCTTCTCTTGTGGAGGCTGAACAGGTTCAGGTCCTGTAGCCTCTCCTGGTGCCCC
>NW_017728947.1:109776167-109788307 GCF_001723895.1 Crocodylus porosus
TTTTAATGAGGATGGGGTGGGAGATGGTGTCAAAGGCCTTGCTGAAGTCCAGAAAGACTACATCCACCGCGACATCTGTGTCCTGCTTTTGTGACCTGATCATAGAAGACAATCAGGTTGGTCTGACATGACCTGCCCCTAATGAAACTGTGCTGGTTGCCCTTGAGCATCATCCCTGCTGCTGGACCATCACGAATGTGCTCCTTGATAGTCTTCTCAAAGAGTTTCCCCAGGATTGAAGTAAGACTAATGGGTCTATAGGTACCCGGGTCCTCCCTCTTCCCTTTTTTAAAGATGGAGACCATGTTGGCTTTCTTCCAGTCATCTGGCACCTGGCCAGAGCACCATGAGTGCTTGTAAAGCCATGCCAGGTGATGCTATTAAGCCACACAAAGTGACATTTTCATCATGTGTACATGGTAATGGTGTCATGTGTATAAGCGCTCAAAAAGGCTAATGTGCTCAATACCTTTTTTACCTCAGTCTTCACAAGCAAGGTCAGCTCCCAGACTATTGCTCCTGGCAGCACAATTTGTGGAGGAAGTGAGCAGCCAACTGTGGCAAGAGGACAGATTAGGGACTATTTATAAAAGCTGGATGTGTACAAGTCCATGGGTCCAGATGTGACGCACCCAAGGATGCTGAAGGAGTTGGCTGATGTGTTTGCAGAGCCATTGGCCATTATCTTTGAAAATTCATGGTGACTGGGAGAAGTCTCAGATGACTGAAAAAGGGCAACTATCATGCCTATCTTTAAGAAAGGGAAGAAGGAGGATCTGGGGAACTACAGACCGATCAACTTCAGCTCAGTCCCTAGAAAAATCATGGAACAGGTGCTCACGGAATTCATTTCTAAGCACTTGGAGGAGAAGGCGGCGAATGGGAACAGTCAGCATGGATTCACCAAGGTAAGTCATGCCTGACCAATCTGATCGCCTTCTATGATGAGATGACTGGCTCAGTGGATGTGGGGACAGCAGTGGAGGTGATAAACTACTGTCTCCCACAACATTCTTGCAAACAAGCTAAGGAAGTACAGGCTGGATGAATGGACTGTAAAGTCGATAAAAAGCTGGTTGAATTGTCAGGCTCAAAGGGTAGTAATCAATGGTTCCCTGTCTAGTTTGCAGCCGATATCGTGTGGAGTGCCCCAGGGGCCAGTTTTGTTCACTATCTTCATCAATGACCTGGAAGATGGGATAGAGTACACCCTCAGTGAGTTTGCAGATGACACCAAGCTTGGGAGACTAGTATATATCCTGGAGAGTAGGGCTTGGATTCAGAGAGACCTCAGATTGGAGGATTGGACCAAAAGAAATCTGATGGGGTTCAATAAGGACAAGAGCAAAGTCCTGCATTTAGGATGGAACAATCCCATGCACCGGGACAGGCTGGGGGTGACTGGCTGGGCAGCAGCTCTGCAAAAAGACCTGGGGGCTACAGTGGTCAATAAGCTGAATATGAGCTAACAATGTGCTTTTGTTGCAAAGAAGGCTAACGGCATATTGGGCTGCACTGGTAAGATTATTGCCAGCAGATCAAGGGAAGTGATTATTCACCTCTGTTTGACACTTGTGAGACCACATCTGGAGTACTGTGCCCAGTTTTGCCCCCCCTGCCCCCACCCCAGAAAGGATGTGGACAAATTGGAGAGAGTCCAGCGGAGGGCGACAAAAATGGTTCAGGGGTTGGGGCACATGCCTTCTGACGAGAGGCTGAGGGAACTGGGCTTATTTAGTCTGGAGAAGAGAAGACTGAAAGGCTGTTATTAAATCCCCTCTAACCCCCTGGTGATAGATGACAGAACAAGGAGCAATGGGCTCAAACTGCAGCAAGGGAAGTTTAGGTTAGATATTAGGAAAAACTTTCTGACTAGGAGAGTAGTAAAGCACTAGAACAGGTTATCCAGAGAGGGTGTGGACTCTCCATCTTTGGAGGTTTTCAAAACCCGACTAGACAAAGCTTTGGTTTGGATGATCTAGTTTGAACTGCTTTTGCTTTGAGCAGGGAGTTGGACTAGATGACATCCTGAGGTCCCTTTTAACCCTAATTTTCTATGATTTTGTGATTCTGAGTGGGAAGGAGGATGCTTATCTGATGTGATGGTCCTATGTAGTCTATGTTGGAGATCAGAGAGGAAGCGTGGTTCAGTGTTGAGTGCATTAGATAGGGTCAGGGAGTCTTACTTTTAATGGCTGTCTGTAACAGAATCCCTGTGTCACTTAGGGCTAGATTTTTAATGGTTGGTAGGTGCTGCAATAAATACCTCTAAAAATGTGACCCTAAGTCACTCTGGCTGCTTACAGACATTAAAAAAAATGGGGTGTTTTACTGGAAGAAGCAGCACATTACTTGGATCTAGCTCTGCAATCAATTGCCATTAGATAAAAGCACCAAAAAAGGCCCACTAAAGCGCCCAATTTATACAGACAGCAGGCGATCTGGATCCAGTGAAAACCACTGCCCTAATCCTACTGTAATGAGGAAGCGCTTTCCTCTCCCTCGTGGGGATTAGGGCAGTGGTTTTCATCCAGACAACTCAGGGTCTGCACACTTTGTCTAAGGGCTCTGCAAAAGATGACTGTGGTCAATGTTCCCTCTAAGGAGTAGTGGTCCATGAGCGTCCTGCTTTGCCTGTGAGCGCGCCGCTTCAGTGGGGTGTGGGACACCTACCGAAAGTCAGCTCCTCACTTTTCACCTGGGGCAGGCACCCTGGGGGCCTTTGGGGCTGGGGCTAGAGGCCTGGGGGGCCTGGCATGGGCTCCACCAGGTCCGGGACACTGCTCCACTCCCCCGCTTCGCCTCAGGGAGGGAGGAGGCACATGGCATCAGGGCTGGGGAGTGGAGGGGAGTGAAATAATAAAAACTGTCAAAGCTTAGGGCAGGCCAGCAACGTGGAAGAGTCTCTGTGCCTGCGGCAACGTGACCCACTGAGCAGCACGTTAAAGATCTTATTTACAAGACTGTGTGTATTTTCCTTTAAAAAAAATAGTTGCTTGTGATGACATGGGTTCCACTGAGCAGGGTGCCCCAAACCAGTGGTTCTCAACTTTTTCTCTCCCATAACTCAGCTAGACCTCTCCCCCCCATCAAAGGTCCTGGCTGAAATCTTTCCAATGATCTCTGAATTTTTCCATGCTGCCAGTGCCCTGACTTTGGCAAACCCACACTAGCCCACACTCAGGCATGTCCCCTTCCCAGCCGGTGTCCTATGCCTACAAAGGACTTGCATCTGTGCAGGTCCCTTTCTTCTCTGGAGCTGAGAAGGCAATTCACAGAGCAGCTTGCCCTGTTGTTCTGCTTTGAAATGTTACAGCCAAATACCAATGCAAAGTTCTCTGGCCATAGAGACAGAGAGGTAGGCAGCCATGTTAGGCTGAAGTCAGGGTAGATTTGTACCTTATAGACTATTAGTTAGCCTATCAGGTGTAAATCTACCCTGCCTTCTTTTATGCCACAGCCTGGAGCTGATCCCAGGAATACAGGAACAGGGAACTGAAAGGGGTGTCCTGGCCCATTGGTTCTGGTCCCCTGTGGTTATAGGCAACCAGAGAGCCTTCAGATTGCCCATTCCAGTCCCTCTCACACATTACAGCCACCAAACACCCTCAGAGGGGGAAACACCCCTACCCACAGGGAAGACAGTGGCACTGCCAACGCTCATCCACTGCAACAGCAGAGAAATTATTAGACGAGTACATGCTCAGGTGTTCCTAGGAAAGTGCAATGCCGATGCCCATGGTCTGCACCAATCTAGCCTAAAGAAAAACCTTCCTGTTTCCACCCCATCTGCTCATCAATGTTTCTCCAACTATATGAGTGGGACCCACCCAAGCTCCAGCCAACGTTCAGTGCTTCAGAGGGCAAAAGAAACCCCTCAAAAGAGCAGCAGCAGCAGCCTCCAAATTCCTCCTCTTGCTGCTGAGAGGTGAACAACACAGCTGCTGTTCAGCCTGCTCTTGGTAGGTGCTTATGTGCTCACCCCAGGATCCCTAACAGGGATGAGCTGGACACATGGAAGGGGGTAGGGAAAACTCCTTGTCCCTAATATTCCCCCTATGTGGTCTCCCAGGGTCAGGTGTAACCAGACCTTTCCTGATCCTCAGCTTTTGGCCCTGCTTATACCTGGAAGTCCTTGCTTCTGAATTAAGACGTGCCAGTGCCCTGCTGTGCTAGAGGAAAATAAGGCCTTTCCAGCCTTCACATGGTCTCTGGAGATGGTCTCACCTCAGGGCTGCAAAGGAAGGGAGAAGAGCAGGGCTGTGCATGCAGGCTAGGAGCCCCTTGCTCTCCACAGGTCGGCACAGTGGGTTGGGCACAACAGGTAAGGGTTTAGAGGTGTGAGTACGTTGTGCCCAATAAAGAGCTATAGAAGAAAACTGTCCAGCCCGGGGCACCAGGGCATGTTTCCCGGTTGTGTTTCTGAACCACAGTATGCAGCTTGCTCTCCCCGTCCCATACTGGCTGCAACACAAGCAGCAGCAAAGAGCAGTAAAATCTTCCCTGGGCTGAAGATCCACCATCATCATTCCTGTCCCGGGCAAGGGACCATCTCAGCTGCCTGAATAGAAGGAGGACGACCCGGCCATTCTGCAGGCCCGTGTAGGCAGACCACCCTTGGTGGGCACCACCAAACCATGCCCTTAGCATTGCCCCTTAGGGTCTTTCTGTTTCTTTTTTTAATTTAATGTTGTGTTTTTTGGAGAAGGCGGAGGAGTAGTGTCATTGTGGGACAGTCACAGCCGTTCTAGAGGAGAAAGAGATGCAGGCTTGGAAGGTAAGTTAGGAGATGGTAGGGGGATCTCCCCTGGGAGTGAGGCAGGGGAGCGGGTGGACAAGAAATGGAAGAAATAGGAAGTTCCTAATACCGGGATGTAAGTGATGGTTGGGATTAGCTGGAGGGTTTTCTGGTACGGGACTTCAGGCCCAGAAGTGGTAGTTAAGGGATGGGGAGTTGGAGATCTCACATTTTAGAAATATGGTCTGGGGAATCTATTGTTTCCTGCCTGTAGGATGGCTGTCTGTTCGTTGTAAGCTGCTCTGATCTTTTTGAATATGGTGGGATATAAATACATGAGCCTTCAGGCCTGTTCTCCACAGGGGACAGGCACCTATACCTCCGACTGGGGAAGCTGCTGAAGCTCCACACCTTTATGAATCAGGCCATGGCTTTTGGTCAGAATGGGCAGGCCTGTATGGTTCAAAGCTGCACCACGCTGAGGTTCCCCTTGCCAACTAGCTCTGAACCAGAACCAGCAAAGCTGGGGCAGGGTGGCACTGCCATAGGCTATACAGCCCTCTCCTCTGCACGGAAGAGGTCTTCAAATGCATACAGGTAATATGGCTGCAAAGAAAGCAGGTGCTATTTTTACAGAGCAGGCAAAAGCCTGGCCTCATTAAATTCAATAGAAATGTTGCTATTAACCTGAGTGGTGCTAGGATTAAACGTAAATGGGTACCAGCCATTCTACCTGTGCCAGAGGACGGTGGTGTGATAGACCCTGGACTGTCATCTTCTGGCTCTGACACGGTCACCACTGGAACCACTTCATGGCTTGGTTTTAGACCTGTTTCTTGCTTATGGATAGTTGTCTCCTTGCTAACAGGTTCTCCTGTGCTCTCTGTCTCGGTGAGTGTGATCTTGACCGGCGATGTGATCAGCGAGGCACTCTGACGGTCACCAAACATTTCCTCTTCCAGTAAGTTCTGTCCTTTGGTCACTTTGGTCTCCTCAAAAGCAGTTTTCGGAGAGATGGAACCGTGCTTCAGCTTGGCAGACGCATCAGGAGACCTATCAAGAAAGCCTGCGCTCTTGTCTTCTGGGCTCGTCTCGCATTTTTCCTGGTATTTGATCTCTTCTGATCTGCTTATGTCAATGTATTTATAAGCTTCTACTTTCATGGGATCTGCTAAAGTTTTGTTGACATCGGTGGATTCTGCGGGAGTCAACTCTATTCCTGAATCGGAGCTAAACAAGCCGTGGGACTCAAACCCAGTCACCTCTTGAATGGCGTGCCCCAGCATGCTAAACCCTTCTGTGCTGTCTGAACAGATGACGTGGCTATTCTCTGGCTGCAAAATCCCCGTGAAGTAGGAAGAATCCCGCGGAGTCGTGTAATGGACATCTGAAATCAGAGTAGTATAGAAGGATGCATCGCCTCCGTTCGGGGCTTTTGTAGACGTGTAATCAAAGAAGTGGGAGGACGCAGGGTCACCTAAAACAAAACACAGGAACAGCACACAGTGAAAAAGCGAACGGGACCTTCAGTTGTTCTGTCAGCAAAGGCACACTCGCCCCAAGGATCAGTGGCTTTTAGGAAGATAAATCTGCAATCAGATTAAGTCGGAGAAAAAGATGAAAGAGTTCCTGGCACGACATACACGCAGGTGAAAGGACACACAGAACACTATGCATGTGCAGCCTAGTTTGAGTCATTTTGCCACAGTCAAACACACCCACAGTCACCGTACCTCCATTCATGGCAACTGAACTTGGAACCTGTGACAGCAAGGGCCAGATCTTATTCGCTTTATGGGATGCCTGAGAGTGATCCTATTCCACCCTACTTGGGTCTCTGAAAAACAGATAACAAATTTAATTTTGTAACACACCATTGTCTTAGCCTTAAGATTAGGTGACAAAAAACAGTGCGAAGAAGCAGGACCCACCCACCGTTTGTGTTAACTGTTCTCAAGCATGGTGGAATAGGATCACACTTAAGCACCCAAATCCAACTTGGGGGCTAGCAGGTGGAGCAGGATCTGGGCCTAACAAGCCCAAACTGTGTCACTGGAGCGAAAGTAGCTGCCGCACTGCTTCGCCGTGCAAAAGCCACATGGTTTAGTGGGCAAGGTATTGGCTTCAACCTCAAATGCAGGGCATTATTCTTGGCTCTGCCACTGAGCTGAGAGAAGTCCTTGGACAAGTCACTCCACATCTCTATGCCTGTTTCCACTCCCATTGTTTGTCTGTCTTGTCTGCTTAGAGTCCAAGGGATGATCTTTGAAAATCTTTAGGCAGCTAAAAATGCAAGCAGTGACCCCGTGAGATGCCCAGAGGCATGGAGTGAAGCGGGTACCTGCGCTTTACTGAAGCCGGTTTGGGAAGCAGGCAGAGGTTAGGGGCTGAACTTGCTCTGGCTCTTCTGCAGATCCTATTAGGTGCCCATAGGATCTGATCTGATGCGATCTTTAGATCCCTTAAATTCTCCTGATAATTAGGCCCCAGGCTCATAACTCTCCACCCTTTTCCTTTTTGAATGGTCTTGTTCTTCTACATCAGAGGGCTCAACCCCCACCCTGTGGGCCAGATCCAGCCTGGGATGCCATGTCATAAATTTGGCAGCAGGACAGCGGTGCCACCACTTTCGTGCTGCCAAGTTTCCAGACCCATGGGGATCCCTGGGCCCTGCATGCTGAGCTGGGTGCCCAATCCCAGTGTGCAGGGATGGGCAGAGGCAATGCCAGGCCCCACAGCCCAATCCTGGTGTGGGGGACCAGAAGGGGATGGCACCAGGCCCCTGGAGCCCAATCCCAGTGCATGGAGGTGGTGCCAGGCCCCCGGGGCCCAATCCTGGTACAGGGGGGCAGGAGGGGGATGGTGATGGCCTCCTGGCATATAGGGATGGGGGTGGCACCAGGCCACCAGGGCCCAGTTCTGGCATACGGAGGCAAGAAGGTGGTAGCACCGGGCCTCCAGGCCCCAATCCTGGTGTGTGGGGCAGGGAGGTGGTGACACTGGACCCCAGGCCCTATTCTGGCACACAGGGCTTGATCCAGCCGATGAACCAGCATTTCTCTTGTTTAGGTCATACCTTTTGTCACCTCTCTTTGTTCCTACCTCACAGCCAGCTCTGTTCCTTTAAGAGACTGCTTTTGTTCACCTGGAGTTAAACACAAGCCATTCTTTTCCTGTTATTTAGTTCAGCCTGTCTCGCTCTTTCCCAGACACTTCTGCTTTTTTGCGCCCCAAAGCTTGTCCAACATTCCTCTCAACTATGCAGCTTGTCCAATAAAAGATATCACAAAAAAACAACAACCCTTGTCTCATACTTTTGTCTCCCTTGGCGCCATTTGTCTCAGCAGGGACTGCAAGGTGCTAATTGTATCACAAATGAATGGTAAGAGTAAAAACACCTGGAAAAAGCAGCGCTTTCAGATACTAAACGAGCGCATCATATAAGCACAGCTTGGGGGACTGCAGCAGTAGCACAAGCGGAGGTGGGCAAGCAGGACATCTGTCCCAGGTGCCGACTTAGAGGAGGCACAAGATGGGCAGTCAGTGCTACCGCTGGCTCAGCCCTGGGCGCAAACGCTGCTTGCTACTTCTCTCATTGTTCGCAGTACCCACAGTCCAGTCCACTCTCTGCTACTGACCTTCTTTGTGGCCCTTGCCAAGTTGCTTAAATTCTTTCTTTCCACAAGTGACTTCTATTTATAGCTGTCTCGACTTTTCAGTTCCCAGCTTTCAAAATCAGGGGCCTTGTTTCCAAACATGCCAGGTCTTCAGGGCCACAAGTGAAGCCTGTGCGAGCTGTAGGGTCCAGACTAGTTCAGACCGATCAGCTTCTGATGGAAAGAGGTTCAAATGCGCTCAGGCCTCATCTAAGCATCAAACTATGTGGCCAAATTCTTAAAAGAAGATAAACAGTGGTATAACCAACAACTGAGGCACCCCAGCCAGAGGTCATGCCTGAACTTTCTCTGCCTTATATAAAATAGGATAACTAGAACATAGACTCATTCATTTAATTCTGTCTTCAGGTGCTACTGGTAACTAGGAAGGTTTCTATCATGCCCTAAAGGTCTGGACAGATTTGTTACTATTTTAAGGATTTCAATTCACTATTAAAAAGAGGTCACAGCAATGGAATGATGAAGCCACAAGTTTGAACCTTCCCTAGAAAATCAAAAGTTGCTAAACTACAACCAGATTGCAGGTGAACACTCTTCAAGGAGAAACAAGTGCTGCAAATAGCAGGTAAACTGTGCGGGGGGAGGCATAAATACCTCTGTATTCAGAGGTGTACTTGGTAGCCGTACACCCCTGAAACATGGAAGATGCTGAATTTTAGCCAATTTTGGATTTTAAACTTCACTGCAGAACAACAAGGAAGTTTTTTTACCTCCCTGCCTGCCATCTGACACTGCCAGGGAAGGAATTCTACCTGATCAACACTTCAAAGCGCTACTCAACACAGCTCACAAAGACACTCCCCCATGCACCCAGAGGGACAGCCTTCCATCTTCATCTCCCTCTGTGCAAAAATGAAGTTTATTTCCTACTTATGGGGACTTTTTACCATCTTGTACCATCTACACTTTTCCCAGAGCCTGACAAAGGGACTTTGATCCTGAAAGCTTGCAGAAAAGGAGAATTTTCTTGCCACTTTCCAGTTGGTCTAATAAAGGTATCATTTTGGAACCAAGAGTTCTAGTTTTTTGTATGTCTGTATTCAGAAAGCTAATTCCTGCTTGGAAAATAAAATTAGCAACAAGTATTTTGCGTGTCAGGGCTCAGCTACAGAGTGAGAAATTCTCCCTTGAGTTTAAATGAGATGTAACCATAAAGATGAAGTAGTCTGAATTCCTGGCTCTTCAAACCTATTACATTTCACTCACTCGCCCCTCTACCAAGTTCAAGAATTTGTGTTTAGCTAAAGCATGGCTCCCAAAAAGGTGCCTAGTCTAGGCTTGAGGACATCATCCCATAGTCTTCTGCACGTGCCAGCCGGTGACATTAATGGGAGTCCTGCGCCTGGCCAGAATACAGGTTTCTCCTTAGTCTGTGGAAATCACCAATTTCTGCTTAGTCTGTGGAAATAGCATAAGGCACATTACAACTGACAATTTGGTCTGCCATACAGCAAGCTTAACAAATGAATGAGGGCCAGGCTGCAAGGACGCTGATCTCAGAGTCAACAGCAGTTAGGGGACAGCCTGTCCCTAGCAGTAGACAACACCTGGGCCTCCTATGGACTTGCAATATGATTTGGGACCTGTTGCAGCCTCTCCATGTCCTAAGTTTGCATGCTTGCTAGATCAAGCTAGCAACATTTTCTTTGCCAGGTACCACATCAACATAGGTCATTACATCTTTTTATTACTGCTATAAACCAAGAATAATTTCACTGAGTTCATTGGCATTACTCTGGATTTACCCCAGCATATGACATCACCCATATTTATTGGTATATGACATAAGTATACAAGTAAACACACCCTTCTCCCCAAAAAACAGCCATCCAAAACTGAGGTGCGTGTCTTAAGCAGGGGCTGAGTTTTCCTTGCTGGAACACAGGCAAGCATGGAGACAGTGCTGCAAGAGGGCTGCTGCTTTTCCAGCCTCAGGGAGGGGGAGAAGGGGCAAAATTCACCCTGCAGGGGCAGAACTACAGTGTTAACCCTTTCATAGCCAAATCTCTGCAGTTAGGATCTCCTGCAGTCATCATTTAACCATGACTGGGAAAAGCATTACTTTCTTCGTTTTGCCTTTCCAATAGAAGAGGCAGAACATCTGGAAAATGTGCCCACTAACACTAGGTAGATTCATGGTGCACTGTGCACTCCACCCAGCCCTGGGTGCTAGGGGAAAGCAAAGCAAGTTGTATGTCATCATCCCCAGGCTGCTTTTTCCCCCAGCTTCAGAGGTGCTCTATACAGGACTGTACCAGGGCGCTACGGTGCCTGCCACTGACAGGTAGTAATAGGGGTTCAGCTGCCCATCACCAGGGCAGCACAGGTGTGGGTTGCCAAGACAACCAGTCTGGTCAGCTGACCGGAAGGGGGCAGGGCCTGGCCTATATAAACAGGGAGGCTGGGGCCAGAGTCAGTTCCCCTCTGGCAGTAGAGGAAGAGGGAGCTCTGTTGGAGCAGCGCAGCCTGATGGTCTGAGCAGTGTCTGCCCAATGATACTGGGCAGAGGAAAACCCCGGTAGGGATATGAACGGAGCTATGGATAGCCAGTCGGCCTGGGATTTGTTGTAACGCAGGAGTGTGAGGTTTTTGTTTTGTGGTTGTTGTGTATAAGACTGGAGGACTGGGCGAGGCTGTAGGGGTGGAGGAGGCCTCATAGGAGCTCCCCAGCAGTGGGGGGGTTCCTAGTGCCTGAGAGGGTGCTGTGTTTTGGGGTGTCCTGACCCCAGCCCCAGTGTGGGCAGCATCGGGAGGAGCTCAGTGTGAGTGCATGCAAGAAGCCCCAGTGGGGCATAAGACCCAGGAAGGCGGGTCTGGGACCAGGTAAGGCTGAGGCCGCCTGAGCCCCATTGTGAGGAGCCTGGTGGGCGTAAGACCCAAGAAGAGGGTCTGGGGGCCAGGTAAGGCCAAGGGGCACCTGTGAGGGTGCAGGTGGGCAATTGGACAGAGCCCCGGTACAGCAAGGCACCGTGCCAAGGAGGGCAGGAAGGCAGCCTCCCTTTAATGATATTTACCAGCAAGATGTGGCGGGCGAGATAGAGGGTGCATTCGGGACCCCATTTGGCACGGTAGGTAGGGGTGCTAGGGGAGGTCACGGCACCCCTAGAAGTCGTCCCTGCCACAAGGACCCAACACCTGGCTCTAAGGAGCTAACCTGACAGTCGGACCAGCCCGACCCGCTTAGCCTCAGCCTTGCTCCTGATGCACTTCCCACATGGGGAACTCCACCCTCCATGAGCAAGGAGAGTGGTTGCTCGTTAAGGGGGCGATCCTCCAAGCCCGAAGGAAGGTAATCCCAACGAGGATCAAAGGGAGCAGGAGAGCACACAAGCCTCCGTGGCTCACCAAAAGCATCCAGGAATGTCTCCTTGCTGAAAAGGAGGCTTACACCCAATGGAAAGAAGGGGTCATCACCAGGGATGACTATTCTGCAGTCGCTCCGAGTTGTAGGGGGGCAGTTAGGAAGGCCAAGGCAAAGATAGAATTAGGACTAGCTACTCAGATTAAGGACAATAAGAAGTCCTTTTTTAAATACGTAGGGGGCAAAAAGAAGGTCCTGGGTAACGTGGAGCCCTTGCAGGACGCATTGGGGAATTTGGTCATCACACCAGATGACATAGCTAACATGCTTAATGATTTCTTTGCCTCTGTCTTCCTAAGTAGGGACCAGAACAGCCACACCTCGAGGCACACCTGGGCCAAAGGTTAGCGTGGAACTAGTTAGG
>NW_017728947.1:109788407-109791963 GCF_001723895.1 Crocodylus porosus
CCCAGTATTGTTTCCTGCCATGGCAGGGGGTCGGACTAGATGATCTACTCAGGTCCCTTCTAACCCTAGAAACTATGAAAGTATCTTTCATGAACCTGATAAGCACTTTATGGTCTTCTTGCCAAAGTGGAGACGGGTACCTACGAGTGGTGTCACACCTTCAACTCAACCCTTACAAAGTACAGTTAAAACTCAAGCAGAAACATGTTCAAGCCATTTAGCACATGTTAAGTACTCTCATAGCACAGAAAAGTTGTTTTCCTTTCAGGTCCAGGTCATCTCCTCAACATGTCCTGACTTTAATAGGTCACTACTTCCCATGACCTGCAGCTGTCACAAGTGAACATGTGACAAGACCCTGACCCTATTACCACACTGTGCTCAGATGCTTGAGCCCTTCTGCAAGGGGCCAGTGTTGTACTGATTGGAAGAGAGCTGTAGTAGAACTGGTCAGAAATGCTTTGGCTCTTATGCCACATACAACTCCATTGAAGAACCAAAAATGAATGCAGATGAAGCCGCACCAAAACCAGTAGCATAAGGGTGGGTGAATGAGAAGGGCACAAGCCATGGGTGTTGTCTAAGGAGGCACTGGAGTGGAAGTAGGGGGACACCTTGCCCTCCCATCCTCCGCCCCCTGATAACGCCCTGCAACTTCCCTGAAGCAGCTCCAGCTCCAGCAGCCGCTGTGCATGCTGCTGAAGAAGTCAGTATTTAAACACCCACGTCACACCCATGTTTGTGATAAAAAAGAAGAGGTGATGTCTTTCCCAGAAGCAGCCAACCTCTGGTCACTGCTCCCGCACTATGTACTGTCAATGTCCAGGGCAAACTATGGGTAAGCATGCCTCTGCCCAAAGCTGAATAAAAACCCCAGAAGCCAACAAGCAAACAAATGAGGGAGTTTACCCCAACTTTGCAGCTTTCTAGTGAGAAAGCAAAACTATTTAACTGAATATTTCCCATAGGATTATTCATGTGGTCAGCACCCCAATTTTCCACCGAAAAGATGTTTCTGGAGGTAATAGTCCACCAGCCTGCAGCTTCATTTTCAGTTGGCCTTTCAACAGCACCCCCTCCTACCTCCACAGCGGTTCCTTGGGCGGGCGCCACCAGCACGGGCAGGCGCAGCTGCAGGAACGAGTCAGCCATTTCCCGTTCCTCTTTGCTGACAAAATTATGATCAACGTGTTTACAGCCAAAAACATTTTTTGGACGTAAAAATTATAAACACTTTGCCTGCTGTTTAACAGCATCCATATGCTGTTATTAATATGAAAGATGGAAATATGGTCTGGGTTGCATGTACGGTCTGGAAGGAACTAAGGTACAGTGCATGCACAGCTGGTTGGAAAAGCATCCTCAAAGGTCAATGGCTCCATCTCAGACTGGATGTCTCAAGTGAGCCTCTATCAGGGCCTGCCCTGGGTCTGGTACTTACTGGGCTTCATCTGGTACCACATTAATGATGTGAATGATAAAAGAGGGCATACACCTTATGACATTTGTAGACAATACCAAACTGGGAAGAGTTACACAGACTTTGGAGGATGGGGTTAGAAACTGAAATGATCTTAATAAATGGGGGAAAATGGTCTGAAATAATAGGAAGCAATACAGTAAAGACTAGGGCCAAGCACAACAGTATGGTGGGAATAATCAACTTCACAAATCTGGACTGGGGAATGACTGCCTAGCTAGCGGTTCACAGAAAAGCAGCTGGGGGTTATAGTGGATCCAAAACTGAACTTGAGTCTACAATGTCAGGCTGTTGTGGGGGGGAAAAAATCAACCAAATACAGAAATGTATCAAAAGATGGGCTGTATGTGAGGCCTGTGAAAGACTCCCCTTATTCCACTCTGCACGGGATAAGGCCCCAGTGTAGTGTGCCCATCGCCCAGTTTTGAGTACTGCATTTCTAGAAAATATGAACCAAGTGGAGAAAATTCAGAGAACAGCAAAAAGCCCGGAGATTTTTATTTCAGGAGGAATGACTGGAAGAACTGGGTTTGTTCAGTCTAGAGCAGAGAAAACTGGGTGGTGGGGGCAGGAAAGCAGTCTTCAAACAAGTAACAAATCACTACAGAGAAGGAAGTTATAAACTATTTGCCGTGTGCTCTGGGGATGGGACAAGAAGTCCTGGGCTCAAACTGCAAGAGGGGAGGTTTAGGTGGTAACCTTTCTCTGCTTGGAGGGATAGTTAAGCACTGACGTAGGGAGGGGGTGGAAAGTGCACAAGTGCATCAGGTTAGACAAGCAGCTGTCAGGAATGCTTATCCTGCCTGGGGCAGGGGAATGCACTGAAGGGTCTCTCACATTCAGTCCCATTTTCTCTGCTTCAATTTACTTCAGGTACTCACATAGCCAACAGCACCTCAGCACCTTTTATTACACACTCAAAGCACAAGAGAAGTTCTGTCAGCCCTGTTCTGGCACCAAAGAAGTAAGGCACAGGGATGCTACCAGCTTGCTTTCACCAGACAGGTAGCAAAGAAGGGAGGGCTTGAATTTAAAGCACATCCGGTACTCTACACTAACTCACCGGGCAGGCACTAATGCTAGATCTACTCTAGTGCTTTAACTACTAACCCATGTCCTTCTCGGCTAGCCCACATGGCTCTTCTGGCTTCCATTTCTAAGGGAAGCGGGTGCAAATGCAGAACGGCGCAGCCCTGTCATCCAGAGAAGTTCAGAGGCAGGTTTGGCTCACAGCAAAAGGGAGGATGGAAGAAGGAGTAGGGTCAGGGCCAGGCAGGGACTGGGTGGAGGGGGAAGACACTTCTATGCCATTAGAAAGCAGGCCGGCACGCAATGGGAAGACTCTGGGGCTGTCATGCATGCATGATTGGGCGGTGAATGTCAAGGGCTATAGGCTGTACGGGAGGGACAGGATAGGAAAGAGGGGTGGGGGCGTGGCGCTCTATATTAAGGAGGAATACACATCCTCGTCAATTAGCAAGGAGCCAGGGGAGGGGCACTCTGAAGTGCTTTGGGTTAGGGTACAAGGCAGTCCAGGGGATAGAGACTTAACGGTGGGAGTCTACTACAGACCTCCCAACCAGGGAGAGGAGCTTGACCAGGAACTCTTGGGTCAGCTCACAGAGGTAGTGAAGGCTAAGGATGTGGCAGTCATGGGGGACCTGAACTTCCCGGACATCTGCTGGGAGGAGCAGTCAGCCAGGTCTGAACGCTCACATCGGTTCTTGGCCAGAGTGCAGGACCTCCATCTAACCCAGAAGTGCACAGCCCCACCAGGGGAGACGCCTTGTTGGACCTAGTGCTGGCCACGGGTGACGACCTGGTGAGGGGGCTGCGAGTGCTCGACCACCTGGGCGACAGCAATCATCACCTGCTGGAGTTCACCATCCAGCGCAAGGTGGCAAAGGCAAGCAGTAAGGCAGTGGCCCTAGATTTTAAGAGGGCAAACTTCAACGAGCTAAGGAGGATAGTTGTAGAAGCGCTGAAGTCGCGGGGGGGGAGGGGAGCCAGGTGTCCAAGGAGAGTGGTCACTCCTTAAGGAGACGATCCTCCAAGCCCAAAGGAAGGTAATCCCAA
>NW_017728947.1:109791974-109836077 GCF_001723895.1 Crocodylus porosus
ACTCTTTCCTGCCATGGCAGGGGGTCGGACTAGATGATCTGCTCAGGTCCCTTCTGACCCTAGAAACTATGAAACTATGAAAGCAGGAAACAAGACTGGGCTGAGGACCTGAACTAGGAAGACTGAAGCATCTAGGAAGCAGATTCAATTATCAGGGTGCAGGGGGAGGGAGGAAGGGCTTCAGCACTTGGAGCAGTGCCCAGCATCCCCCAGGAGGCCTCTGGCAGCTACATTCTGCGCAAGCCACCAAAGTTGCAGTCTGGTGGTGAAAAGGTTAAATGTCCTTTCCCCCCCCACACCCCTCCAGCCCCCACAGCTCCTGCCTGTTGTCATACATTTAATCTCTAATGCTCCTGGTTGCACTTTCAGTTCCTGGGGATGGCACTAATTGGATTATAAAACCAGGAGCACTCTCTAATTGATACATTAATATAAAGGCCAGCTCCAAGAACAGGAACAGCCAGATCCCCTCTGACAAGCAGCCTGATACAATGGCAGGTCTGTATAGGGGCTGGTGGAACTGGGATGCATAGAAACAAAGCTGACTAAGCGATGCTCGTGCCTACAGGGGAGTGGTAGCCACTTAACCATGTGCGTGCTGAATCATGCAGCATCTCCGAGTCTATGGCGTATGAACAGCTCTCCACTACCACATGCTGCAAGTCATTCGCAGTCCCTTGCTTTCTGGCAGCGGGCTGTGGACATGAAAAAGAAGTCCAATGACACGGAAGAAAATCAAACAGCATAAGGAGATTCATTGTTCAGGTTGCAAAGTCAACTTCTGCACAGCTGGGCCACGCCAGAATGAAGTTTCCTTGCACAGAATGAACTTGGTCCCCCTATGGAAATGCATTACAGAATGGTCTTTAATAATACGATCGTGCACTACTGATTTTGGAGGGTCTTTGCACCATTCAGCATGCAGGATGAGCAGTGCTCACTTCATAAGGCCCTACCCAACATTTTGACACCCTGTCATTGTTCATGTGTGGCCCCATGACTTATTTCCTGCCCACAACTGAAGACCTGCTCTGAAAACACAATTAGAGATTTCCCCAGAGGCTCATCACTCTATTATCTAAGAGCTTTGTCTGCACAGCCACCCTGGGAGGGGAGCAGGTGGTACTAAACCCACTTATAGACAGGGAGTTGAGGCAGAGAGAGATTAAAGTCAAAAGGATCCTCAACACATGGGTGACCAATCTGAGATGCTCAGGACCTGGTATTCAGAGTAGGCAGCATTTGTGCACAGCTCCCACAGACAGCAGTTACAGATGTGTGCGCTCAGTGATTCTGCGAACCAGACCCCAGGATCTCAAACTGGGCACCCAAGGCACCCGGTATAGGGCCCTCTGCTGACTGTGATTCTTTGCCATGATGCCTACAAATCACTGATCTGCTGCACGGGTTAGTTTGATGGACACTGGCAACTGTTGAGACCACTATGGCCACTGATTCTCAACCACAGTGCTGCAAGATTCTTTTTAAGTGTGCTACAGGATGCCACACTATTAACACTGCCAAGTGTGCAAACACCTGCATGTGATCCACATGATAAACCCAGATTTTTCAAGTAGGAACCAAGAGTGTCAAAACCATTCAGACCCTCTGTGGTCTATCTGAGTTCTTTGCAACAGAAGAACTGCTCTGCTATTTTTCTGTAATCAAAAGTTGAGCTAAAGCTAAGAGCTGAGGCATACCTCGGTTTTATTAAGTTGCCTTGAGTCCAACGAGGGATGCCTTGAATCTAAAAAAGGTTGAGAACCAGTGACTGTGGCTAGCTGATGCAAACTCAGCTGTCTATGCTGTTGTTTTGTTCATCTCCCCTGCCCATGGGTATTTTCTCATCTGTGTACTATGCCCACCTTTTTGCTATTGACTGCTCACTGATGGACTTCTGCACAAATGCTGGGGCCCAACTGAAATCAGTGACTTTCCAGGGCACAGGGAAGGAAAACTGCCAGTGAAGTAAAGTATAGCACACCCAGATGCTTCTCTGTCCAAAGCTGCAATAGCCCCAGAGCAGCCTGGAATAGAAAGGGAGCAAAGCTGCGTTACAGCCAGATAACGTTCTGCTGTTTCCTTGGACGACATCTCTTGTTCTGTGTCCCCTGAGATGCAACAGTAAATTCCAGTTTTAATCTACAGGAGAACAGGGCCATAAAACAAGAGCATAGTGAAATGGGAATGGAGGGGAGCGTGGAGGGAGAAGACAGATCAGCCTAATGAACATCCACTTCCAACTCTGCCCTGGCGCTACCAGGGTGTGTGGGAACAGCTGTTACTCGGTGGTGACTCCAGCCCCCGCAGCAAGCCAGCAACGGGCAAGCAGCTCACAGCCAGGCAATTTCTTGCTGAATTTGCCTTTTTTCTCTTTCAAATCATCCCTAAACAGCCATGCATTCTCACAAATGTGTGTGTTTGCTGAAATTATTTGATGAATTGTTTATGCCAACATATTTCAGCCTGGGGATCGCTGACTGAGGCTTATTCCTGATGGCTGCTGCCAGTATCTGTGATTTACTGTTTGTGCTGGGCAAGTGGTTGGTTTCTCTGTGTTACAGGCTTTCAGAGCTGTTCTCTTATTAGATGATTCCCAAAGGTAAACAGGGTCCAAGCTAAAGTTCACTGAAGTCACTGGAAGGGAAGAATCCTATTGATTTCAACTGGCTTTGGATCAGAGCTGAAGAGCATTCGAAACGGCTGTGCCAACCCTTCTGGCATGAATACTCAATGGAAACATATATCACACACTTACTCACAACACTTCCTCCTTCTGCAAGCAAAAATATTTTTCCATAAATGTTCCTGAAGCAACAGGAAGAAAGGCGCAGGCATACAATCAAAGAGAATTCAGAGTTTATATGAAACAGTACCCACAGCCCCCATTTGCTTTGCTCCTCCAACCTCTGTCCATGGGTAGGAGAAATGTCTGTCCACACATGCCATATGGGGCTTTCCCGTGAAACTCTTATGACTTCTGATTAATAGCTTAGTGAAAGGGAAGTCAAAGTTGTTGGGTTCGGATTCAGTATCAGGGGCTCCACAGGCAAGTAGGTTTTAGCGCTATAAAACAGATGATTGCTTAATATTTTTGTAAGAGACTCCAAGAATGACATAATGGGCTCAACATCATAACTTGAATGAAAGAAAACCCAAAGAATCATAAGCTTTGGCAAATGCTGTGGAAAATAAGTCCCCTATTTCAGGACTTGTTTTTCCAAAAACAAAAAATTAAACCATGTAAAAATAACTGCAAATCCATACGATTTATGTTTTAAAATATATATTAACAATAGTATTGCTGATGGTAGCGGTTAATTTTAGTAGACTCCTTGTTCATTCCAGATCAGGTTTTCGACACTTCTGTAAACCACAACTCGATCAGAAACGATACTTCAAACTGGTGCTCCTTAAATGAAATTAAAAGCTATTTCTGAGGGTCAGCTGTATTATATATTAACAGAGCACAATGTTAAATGCACCGGGCCACTGTGGGGTTAAAACTATTGAGTGGTGCTAAAATGAATTACTGGGTTTAGTGCAAAGCCATTTATAGAAGGGATGATTTTAAAACTTCAAAGCCATCTGTAGAAGTGCATCTTATTAAAACTATTAATACATGAGCTATTTGTCTGCTTATGAAAGACCTGTAAATCTACAAAAGCTGGCTTGATTTTTATTAAAGAATGGTGTTTTTGGAACCTAGTGATTAAGCAAATACTCTACATTGACCTAGTTCAATATCCGTGGGAAGGAGAAGCAAAAGTGCAGCCGGTGAATAGCAGTGGTAATTGGTGGCAGTATCAAGATTAAATTTAGTCTTGTTTCAAAGGGTTTTATCTGGATTTTTCCTCCAATGTTGCAAAAAACCTGCCTGCCAATTCAGAGAAAGCAAAGCTATTCACTGCTTGAAAGAGGGAGCAGTCAGGAGGTTTGGTAACATAAGCCTCAGAGAAACAATATATCTGAATATTTACAGAGATGGCTGATGGAAATGAAAATGCGATTGTCTAGTGTGTTGGTTCACTTCCCAAAAGAGTAGGGAAATCTGCTGATTTTTAAGACTTTCCCATAAACTTACATGTTCTGGGAAGGCACTTTTTTACTTGCAAACTTTTTCTCCCCTTTGCTGTCCTTCTAGCAAGAAGTTGCCCCTTCTCTCATGGCTGGTTGGTTGAGTTCTCTCTGGTTAAAATTCATCCCTTGTGCAAAACGTTCACACAGGGCTCCTGGTAAGTCCCATCCAAGTGCTAGTTGAGGACCTGTTTAAGTCGTGCATCGGTCTTTAGTTGTCTGGATGAATTCTGTTCCTTGAGTGGAATACCAGCCCCATTGAAGTTAATGGTAACACTCTCATGTATTTCAATGGCACTATGGTTCTACCACCTGTGTGTAGTAGAAAGAGTATGGGTATGTCTAAAGAACCACAGAGCAAAATGGGACTTGTAAAATTATTCTAAACTACATTTATGAAATGCATGTTCAGTGATGGAAAAGAAATAAAAGATTTGGGAAAAGACAATATTACAGCAGCAAGGCTTAATTAGTGAATGGCCAAAATGTTCTCTACACAGCTACAGGGGTGTAGGTTGTAACCGTGTTGGTCTCAGTACATAGGCAGACAAGGTTCTTTGGGTGAATATGATATCTTTTATTAGACCAACGTAAATAGTTGGGGCAAGTTTTTTGGCAAGCTTTTGGGTTTAAAAACCCTTCGTTTGGGTTTAAAAACCCTTCTCTACACAGCTAGATCTCTGCAGCTACAGAAGCAATTAATGCACAGAATACCAGGCTAATTTCTTAATTTAAAAAGGCAATTGATGTCCAGTTGTGATCAATAAATGATTAAGTGTGCCAACATCGTGGAGCAGGAAGTAAAAATTAGCTGATGATAATAACCGAGAAAAATAGCTCATTTAAATGTGAGTGATGATTCTAATTCCTGTTAAATCTTATTCACTGATTAATTTAGAATATTCTGCATGTGCCAGGAAATTGCTAATGACTGGTAGATAGAGTAACTAGCAGTTCACATCATGCACACATTATCAACACAGTGAGTTATGGATCACAGACAGGTCATACAATGCAATTGCAATGGGTTCCAGAGACAGACAGACAGGCTGATACATGCAGAAACGTGAAACTGGGGGACAAAGCAGAATAGGTTTCAGTGCGTATGGTGCCTTCATGATTTTTCAGATTAAAATTTACTAACATTTCAAACAAGGAATGGAAACTCAAATGAGAAAACATCAGTTTTACAATGCGCATTTCACTAGAAAAGCAAGCTTTGCTAGAACTGAGATACCAAGACAGCTTTCAATGCACCTTCCAGCCGATGCCGAATTTAATGAACCTCCCACTCAGAATCATAGAAAACGAGGGCTGGAAAGGACCTCAGGATGTCACATCTAGTCCAACCCTCTGCTCAAAGCAGGCCCAGCCCCAACTAGATCATCCCAGCCAGGGCTTTATCAAGCTGAGTCTTGAACACCTCCAGGGATGGAGCTTCCCCCACCTCCCTGGGTAACCTGTTCCACTGCTTCATCATTAACCTCCTAGTGAGAAAGTTTTTCCTAATATCCAACCTAAACTTCCCTTGATGCAACTGGAGACCATTGCTTCTCATTTCTGTCGACAAGAATGAGACCTTGCAATGTTACTGCAACTCCTTCACCTATCTGACTTGAACTTTGCTTCCTGCTGGCTTCTCACATGATGCATAATCGCAGGGTGTCCCTGCAACTAATGGCTCCCAAAGGCAGGGTCACCTTAGTTTTGACTGGACATGTGGCTACTTGCACATACAATTTGAGCCAGTGGGCTCTCAGCTTCCCAGGTAGAAACCTGAACCACGGGGTTGCTCCTATCTGCAGGCACAATCGCTTGCACGTGCAAGCTTTGAGGCTGGTTTAACCAAATGGTGTCGTTCACCTGTTGATGAGAGTGCATGGACTGCACAGACAAGAGGTAGCCTTGGCTTTCAGTTGAAATAGGGAGTAGAAAGCTGAGGTCTCCAAGGGGTAAGTCTATCACTTCCCCTAATGAGTGATTCCCATGTTTAATTATGTGTGCTGCTAGAAAGCTGTGTTTTATTTCAAGGTTTATGGTATCTTCCAGCCATCAGATCTTGTAAAGCCTTTGTCAGCGAGACTGAAAAAGCCACCGCTATCAGGTATCAGGTAAACACCTAGAGAGTGAACAAGTGTCCTTTCAGCCTCTTATAATCTGAATAAACTGAGCTCCCAAAGCTTCACATTTGTTTCCCAACGCCTGAAAAATGTCCAGGCCTCATCCATAAGTCATAACACATGGATAGATCCTCCCGTTTCATTCCAAATAAAGAGAAGACGATGTCTAGCTTTTCTGCATCACTATCTATGAGCTAACCGCCTGCATCTGGCAACGAACATGCATCTGACCTAGGCATCTTTTCAATTATATGCTCTGAAATATGCCCTGTTGTCTTTAACCCTAATGCCCATTGATAGTTCTTTGATTCCTTTCACTTCCCTTATCAGTCACCTGGGCTTCTAGCATGCAACAAAATCATTACCATTATCTCCCCCCTTTCCCCTTTCCTCCTATGTTGATTTGTGGGGGCACAACCAGATGAGCAGGCATGTGCGGTTTACAGCACTACAGACCCATTTGCAGCACTGCAAACCTCATGTGCCACACATGCAGGCATTTGCTGCACTGCTAATTTGCAGTGCGGCTGGTTTTTTGACACCAGGAAATCCCGGTGTCAGAAAAACCCACCATGGCAGAAAAAAGCAGGACAATGCATGTGGCAGCAGCGTGTGCCACCGGAAACCAGATCCTGAGCAGTTGGAGCTAGGCTCTGCCCACTGGCCAGGCTCCACACACCTGGAGCGCTGCTGCCGGAGCCTCGAGAGGGCCCCAGGACTCCAGGTAAGGCTGCTGGTCCAGCCCAGGTGCGGGCCCATTTCCCTACTCCACTTGGGGGAGCATGTGTGCACAGGCGTATCCCAGGGACAAGTGGCAGCAGCACAACTATGCCAGTAGCACCCCTTATGTTTGATCGATGGTTTTATGTCTCCATCTTTACACACTGGAGGCCAGCAGACCATCTCAGATCACACACACACCTAAGCCCATACTTCATTGAACTTTCCTCCCTAGCAGCAATAAGAGGACTCTGATCAGCCAGCAGATGGTGCCCTTTGTTCTAACTCAGAGGTTCCCAAACTTTTTCTTATTGCATACCCCCTTCCAGATTCATACCCCCTTCCAGATTTGCCAGCTTCCCAGGGTACCCCAGCTTTGTATTTTAACCATTTAAATGCCAATCATTTTTATAATGAAAATTAAATCTGCCATTCCCCAATTTCTCTCATGTACCCCTCCAAAGATGTCTTGTGTACCCCAGGGGTACACATACCACAGTCTGGGAACCCCTGTTCTAACTTATTACTTGCAAACCAGGCCTAGAGGTGAATACTCCTTTTCTTCTGGCCTCTCACGACCCCACCGGCATGGAACATTTAGCACAGCATGCCGCAGCGCACACTGGCATGGCCAGGAGAAACTGCAATTGGCTGGAAAACATGTTTTGAGTTATTTGTCTGGTGGACACTATAAGTGAAACATAGTGCAGTCCTAACTGTGTTTAAACTCTGGGTATTATTTCCTCACGCCACCCACGGAAGGAATAAAGAGACTACCAGGAGAGATGGAAAGATGACTAGTTCATGCTGCTCCAAATCACGTGGCCTGAAAAGGCCCACAGAAGGGCGACAAGGATGATTAGTGGCATGGAAGGGCTTTCATACAAGGAAAGACGAAAGAGGCTAGGCCTATTCAGTTTAGAAAAGAGATGATTGGGGGGGGACCTGAGAAGTGTTTGCAAAATACCAAATGGCAACAAGAAAGTCAATAGGGATTTCTTATTAACCCTCACAAGAGTTAATAAATACATCGGGGTATGTATCAGGATCTGGGGTAATGCCTGTTCACCAGGGTCCAATGGTCACAAACTCCTGCAAGACCATTTTAGGCTGGATATAAGAAAAAACTTCTTTATTGTCCAAGCCCCCAAGGCCTAGCACCTACCTACCCTGGACTCTTTTAAGAAACACTTGGACGTTTATTTTGCTGGGATCCTTTGACCCCAGCTGACTTCCTGCCCCTGGGGCAGGGGGCTGGACCTGATGATCTTGCAAGGTCCCTTCCAGCCCTAATGTCTCAGGGGTCAGGAAAGCAGACCTTACGATGACAGACTGAGAGCCATGGGACTCTTTAGCCTGGAAAAGCGTAGGCTCAGGGGTGATCTGATGGCCACCTATAAGTTTATCAGGGGTGAACACCAGGATCTGGGGGAACGTCTGTTCACCAGAGTGCCCCAAGGGATGACGAGGTCGAACGGTCATAAACTCCTGCGAGACCGTTTCAGGCTGGACATAAGAATTTCTTTACTGTCCGAGCCCCCAAGGTCTGTAACAGCCTGCCATCGGAGGTGGTTCAAGCACCTACATTGAACACCTTCAAGAGCAAATTGGATGCTTATCTTACTGGGACCCTATGATCCCAGCTGACTTCCTGCCTCTTGGGCAGGGGGCTGGACTCGATGATTTTCCGAGGTCCCTTCCAGCCCTAATATCTGTGAAATCTATGAAGACAAGAACTAGGGGTTCACAAAATGAAACTAATAGGTAGTCAGTTTAAAACTAACACAAGGAAGTTCTTTTCTAACACTGCGTGTCATTAAAGGTGGAACTTGTGGCCACCAGATGTGGTGGCAGCTGACAGTTTAGCCAGATGCAACAAGGGACTAGACACATGCTTGGAGGAAAGGGACATCTGTAGCTATTGAGCCTGGGAGTGAGGGGCACAGCCTCTGAATCAGAATTTCCTAGACCTTAAATGCCAGAGGCTGCAAGTGAGAGAGGAGCAGTGGAAAAACCCCTAGTCAAACCCTGTTCACTCTCCCTTTCGGCACCCACTCCATGCCACTGTGCAACAAAGGATACAGGGCAAGACGGACTTAGGTCTGACACAGTCAGTGGCAATTCCTTTGTTCTTGCTTTGGTTCCTGAGACAAAGAAACTAGGCATCACATGAGGATGAGACTCGGTTAGGGGTGCGAGGCCCCGTCACACCCCACAAGTGCTGGCTCCCAGTGCTGAAGTGTAGACACTTTAGTGTCACTTTGGGAGTTTATTGGTGTTGTGTTACACAGCGCCACTCCTTCTGGGTCAACAGCTTGTGGGTGCAGCATGAAATCATAGGCTTGGAAAGAATTTCAAGGGTCCTTTCCAAGAGCTGGCTTGTGCTGTGTAGCTGTATCCTCCACAAAGATGTGCCATAGTCGTCCATCCCTCTCGTGGAGCTCATCTCAGCAGTCGAGAAGGAAAACTGCAGTGTGGGGAAAGAACAGGCTGAGCCATGGGCCAGGAAAAAAGATGTGAGGGAGGTGGAAACAGCAAGTCTGATTCTCCTCTTGTTTTTTTGTTTTTGCATCTGGGCAGCTCAGTTGACCTCCAGGGAGCGAGCGATGACTGACAGCTCACAAGATGGGAACAAGCCCTGAATCCTTCACATCTGGTGTTAATTAGTGGTGAGCGTGTCACAGGTCCTCCTCTCGCCCAGTCCACAGAGGACAGGGTGGGGGCTCTTCCACCACCAGGCTAAAGAGCCCTGGCTCTTCAGCTCATGCTGTTAGCTGCCTAGACAATGCCCTGGGCCAGAGGCAGTGATCGCAGAAGTCAGGGCTTGCCTGGGATCAACCTACAGGGGCCTCACAATGGTCTTCCTTTGAGCCAAGGAAGTCAGTACCTCACTGATGAGCACACATTACACATCCCCCTTCTGCAGGGGATCTCAACTGGCACCAAGCACACACTATCGCAGCTCAGGTGCAATCCCACGTGTTGGTCAAGAGGAAGCCACCGCATATGCATTAGGCAATTGTACTATCATTCCTCATCTTCTTTTCACTCGAGGGCCTAACAGAGATATCCCAGAAGCCACAACTGGGGTTTTGTCGACACTCTCACCAGCAGACATGTCACTTTTTGGGAAAACCAGCTGGGCCAATTATCACGGTGCTGGCAGAGCTGCTAGGCGCTCATGGTGGGAGGGCTGCGGAGATAACACAACGTGAGATTATCACACCCCACCTTGAAGACTAGCATTACACTGTGTAAGTGGGGAGAGACCGAGGCACCACATATCTGGTAATCTAGCAACGGTGCTGCCAGCTTCCTGCGGGTTGGAATGGGAATTGCAGGAGGGACGAGTTGGAGGACGACGCTCCTCCATGTGCTCAGGAGGAGGGCAGCAGCACCGAACACAAGGCAGTGCTTGGCTCCAACCAGCAGCACTGAATCCAGTGCTGTTAAATAAGGATCCAGTGGCTCCAATCTAAAAGGAGTCCCCTTGCTTCTGCACAGAGCTCTGTGCATGGAGCAAGCACCAGGCAAGCTCCACACAAGGGTGACGACTGTATGCAAACTTCAAGAGTGTCACTGGCAGAGAAACTGATCCTGGACCCCACTGGGGATGAGCAGGATGTGGCCCAGACAAAGCCATTCCCTACAGATATAATTATTACCCTATGGACTATTCAAAGGCCCCTATTCAAGGGGCCCAACCCTTGGCAAGGTAAAGCAACCCCAACTCTCAGTCCCAGAATCGGGGCAAAGGTACGTAGCCTGACTTGTTAAATGGCCAGATAATAAATGATTCAGCATTTTCACCGGTGGAAAGAGAGTGCATGCCTGGCCTGCAGGCTTTCCACTTCAGCAAACAGTCTGAGAGCACTAGAAAGTTGCTCTGGCAGTAAAGCACCGCTGTGACAGCTCTCCCTAATGCAATCAGAAGGCCCAAAAATAAGGGGCAGGAGAAAGAGTCCCTTTCATCAGCAGAAATCTCACAGCAGCACCAAGAGGATTTTTAAAAATTATTATTATTTTAAAAAGAAGGTGTGACATGTTCCACATAGGAACTCGCAGAGCTGCTGCAGCTCATGTATCAGGGTCATTATCTGGAGGTGATACGAATATCACTCTGCAGTTTTAACTGAAAACCAAGCCTCTCCAGGGATGAAAAGACAGGCTCGGACCCACGTGGCACGGTTACTGCACCCATAACCTTAAGAGTGGTAATCTGGCTAGTGTGACCTGCTAAACATCTGCCCACAAAGCTGCGATGTACCTCTCAGAGGCAACTGAAATCCAACGACGGGAGGATGATGCAGTCTTCTCTCTGGCCTCCCAACCTTGCCACTGGAAGGATCAAACTTCAGGAAGACCCAGGGTAAACCTGCTTGAAAGCACCGAAGTGAATTAAGCCCTTGAGCTACATTTTCAAAAATGGCATAGCCCTACATTTTGGCAGGTATTTAGAGGCCTGGCTGCTGTGTGGGAATCAGGCAGCTACGTACCTTTATACATGCAAACTGCTAAGCACTGTAAGGCTTTCAAGACTCCTAAAACACTTTGGAATAGGAGACTTTGGCTTCTAAGTCACTTAGACTCTCCTGAAGCTCTTTCCCCATGGCTTGGTGTTTCTGTCACCACACAGCAGGGAAAGAACCCAAGTCAGGCCAAGCCATATATTTCAAAATCTCTTGCTGCTCTGCCTGCAAGCTCCATCCTACGTCCTCCAGTCCCAAGAAACTGCTAGGCTTGGGATCTGAGCTTGGTCCCAATTGCCACTACATTCAAATCTCGTGCATTGCTGTGGAACACAACAGCCCTTCGGGTATGTTGTAGACACAGAGCCAAGCCTAGCAGACATACTGCTGTCAATGCTGGCTCCTTTCACTGCGAGGGGAGACACCCAGGCCTTTCCTCCCAGAGATGGTGAGGGAATCCAGAAGGGTCAGAGGCAGAGTGCAGAGGAGCAGAGACAAGCCTGGTCTGATCTCCAAGATCTAGGATCTGAATTTGGTTCAGGGCCAGAACAGCCCCTTGAGCAATCCCCAAGGAGAGCTGCAGCCTCGTACCAAAAAACAGGCTCTCATTAGAGGAAAGAGGAGGCCTCCGGCTTAAAGTTTCAGGATCTTCAAAATGCAGCAGGGGAGTGGAGCTCCAGAGCTTGGTTTGAGGGAGGTCATGCTTGGTAGCAGAGGCAAGCCTTGCAATAGAGAGGCATTTGGATCCAGTTCACATAAGCAGCCGGCGAGGGCTAGGCTGAAGCACTGACATTTGTATGCATGTCATCCATGACTGAACTTCCTAAAAAGGAGCGTATTTGTTTTACCACCCTTTGGAAGAGCAGGCCCCTGTCTGTTGTAGGCATTGTTTGAGCTCCCTCTGAGGTCTAAGCTGCTTCAGCAATGTAAATCTGTCCAAGAGACAGAGCAACAATTACAACAATGCCTGGATCACTGAAAGCTCTCAAGGGGAAAATTAATTTTGTAACGAGGCCTCTTACCTGCAGCAAATTGTCAGGTATATCCCATCACTGTGAGAGCTAGCAGTCAGGAGCTCAGGGCTGGGGTAAAGCCAGAGTGACTCTATGAGAGGCGGCGAGATTACACCTGTGTAAAACTGCCACCGCAGAGACATATGAGGCCTCCAAGCCAACAGACAGAAGCGGAAGATGAGACACAATCAGCCACAAATCAGGATCCAATCTAGGGCCCTCGGGAAAGCAGCTGAAACTAGGTCAGAGAGGACACGGCTACATGAGCCTGAAACAAGAAAAGGGCAGCGATGCTACAGGAACTGTCTAACTATTTTCCCCCCCCTATAGCTTCCCACACCATTTTCCCAGCAATGTGGCTTGACCATTAACAGCAACAAGCTGAGTGCTAGCATAGCGTCCACAAGCGGCTGCTATTACTGGTAGGCAATTCCAGCAGACATTGAGGGAAATGCTAGGAGACAACGAGTAGCAGAGATGCAGCCGAAGTGAAAATCCGAACGGGGGCAGAACGAAGGAGACAGGGAAATGCAAGCAGTCAGCCTCAAAAAATGCTATAAGGAGAACGGACTACATACGGCCAATGAGTTAGTAAGCCAAGTCAGAAGGCCTCAGATTTGAAAGGCTGGCATTGTTTGTTCTTGTGTTAAGTGACTTCTATTTTTGGGAGGCAGCGGGTCAGAAAGTATGCCTGACTATATACTGAGAGGTTTTTGAAGTTGCATTGAAGAAAGAAGTTAGCTTCTTATACTAGAGGCAGAGTATACAGCAGAGCCACAGCAGGTGTCGGCTAGCATAGGCTAGCTGATTTCATATTGTATCCCTTGAAGATTTGGCCCTGTATGTTTTAAGTACCTGGTACTGCTTTCAGGGAAGGCCAAGCTACCGCTGTGCACTGTCACTTGCCAAGGAGCTAGAGGATTCCCACCGAGCTCCTGACCTGCAGTAAAGCTGCACCTCCTTTTACTCTACGGCAAAAAGTCGGCATGTCCTAACCCTTAAACATTACGAACTAGGCCTGTGCAAAGTGGCTAGTATTCACTTTGGATTCAGATCTGGCCGTTTTAGGGGACAGTGATTTGATTTGTTGATTTGAATCACCGACCTAGATTGATTTGGCCGAATCTGATTTGGAGATTGGGCTGCTGCCAAATCTCCAACTCAGCCAGACCCATGCCCCCGCTCTCCCAGTCCGGCAATGGCTGCCCTGCCTGCCCCAACTCCCAGCACTTGGGGAAAAAAAGCCCCAACTCAGCAGGTGCTGCCAGGTAGGGGTGCAATCCCCACTGCCTCCCACTGTGTCGGGGGCTCTGTATGAGCCCCTCAACACCCCCCCATCTCAGCCCCACCACAGGGCTCTGGCTCTTTAAGGAAAAAAAAAACCCCAAACCCTCCAGACTCACGGTTCCTGCCCGGTGGGGGGCAATCCCCGCTGCCCCTCACTGCCCCGTGCCACTTGGGGACTCTGCCACAAGCCTCCCAAAGCCCTGAGGCTGTCGCAGGAGCTGTTTTTTTCTCTTAAGGGGCCAGACCTGGGGCAGGTAGGCCAGCCGTTGGGGGGCCTGGGACAGCGGGGGGGGAGGTCGGGGGCTTGTGCATAGCTCCCCATGCAGCATGGGCAGTTGGGGGCAGCAGGGATTGCCCCCCATCCAGCAGCACCTGGCGAGTGAGGCTCTTTTTTAAAGCACTGGGATCTGGGGCAGGCGGGCCAGCCATGGGGGGGAGGGGCTGGCAGGGGTCCTCCCATGGTCCCCTCCCCCAGCTCCCCTTTCCCCACCCCTAGTACTTACCAGCTCCGAGTCTGGCTCCAGCTCCCTGCTGCAGCCACTGGGGACTGCCCAAATCATCAAAGCTCTCCAAATCTTTTCTGATGATTCAGAGAGCTTCGAATCGATTCGGACCTTTTAATTGGTCCCTGATTCTATTTGGATTTGGAAATTTGGCCACTGAATTGGACCAATTCTCCTTCGACCCAAACCACCACCCGAAGCTTCGCACACCCCTATTACAAATACCTACAAACCAAGAGAAGCAATTCTTCTGCTGTATTCAGCACCGGTGAGGCCTGTTGTAGCCTGTCCAGTTTTGGGCCCCAGACAGACGGGAAAGTGTCTAGGAGAGAGCGACAAACAGTATTACAGCTTGGGGAGCATGACTCATGAGCAAAGCCTGAAAGAGCTAGGGCTGTTTATTCTGGAGAAGAGAAGGCTGAGAGGGGGATTTGATGACAGTCTTCAAATACCTGAGAGAGGATGGAGCTGGGCTTTTCTCTGTGGCTGTGGAGGACAGGACTAGGAGCAATGGATTCAAGATGCAGCAGAGGAAGTTTAGATGGGGGATTAGGATGAACTTTCTGACTATGAGGGTGGTCAGGCTTTGAAACAGGCTGCCAAGAGAAAGTGTGCAATCTCCATCCTTGGAAGTTTGCAAGAGCAGGCTGGACTTGGCTGAGATGGTTTAGTTAGAGAAGATCCTGCCTTGAGCTAAACTAGATGATCTCTTGAGGTCCCTTCCAGCCCTTCTTTCCTATGAACCTGTGATATTGCAAGATATAAGAAAAGTGGTTTCTCCTCTATTAGCCTGCTTAGATCGGTGCGTGTGGTGGGGGAGGGGTCTGTCCCCTTCTGCAAGAGATAATGTTATTCCAAGCAAGGGGAGGGTGATATTTTTACAGATTTGGGGGTGAAGTGGGGGGAGGGTTGATGACCAGAAACATGCCCTAACCGTTCAACCCTTGAGGCCAGGGACCAGCAAGATGTCCCTGTCATTTGAACTAAGAGAGCAGCTCAAATGTAAAGCAAAGGCCAAAGCCGTCTAACAGTCCGGAGACAAGGGCTATATTAAGGCAAACAGAAATCTGTGCTCTGGGTTATGCGATAACAAAGCCTTCCTTGCTGACTGACTGAATTTCCTCCTTGCTGAAAGAAGGAAAGGAGAAAAGGCCCTTTGCTTGTCAGAGCTTGATGGCTTTAATTCTGAATGACCGTTTCGGAAAGCCTTTTGTTTTGAGGTAAGAGTGTCCCTCGACTCAGTGCTTGCGTGCGATGGCCATTCTGGCTGGCATCTGGGGGGGTTAAAACAGGGCTAACGTCATAATCTGCTACAGTTTGAGTTAAAAGTCACTGGTTGGGACTGGGGTAGGTATGATCCACTACAGGAGGAGCAGCACAAGGCAGGCTGTGTCACATGCGCACTCCTTGTGCACATTTGACAACCCTTGTGCTGCGTGCAACATCTCATAGATTCATAGACATTAGGGCTGGAAGGGACCTCGGGAGATCATCGAGTCCAGCCCCTGCCCCAGGGCAGGAAGTCAGCTAGGGTCAAAGGATCCCAGCAAGATAAGCATCTAATTCTTTCTTGAATGAGCCCAGAGCAGGTGCCTGCACCACACCTGGAGGGAGTCTATTCCAAGTCTTGGGGGCTCGGACAGTAAAGAAATTTTTCCTTATGTCCAGCCTAAAATGGGCATGGAGGAGTTCATGACCATTGGTCCTTGTCACCCCTTGGGGCGCTTGGGTGAACAGACGTTCCCCCAGATCCTGATGTACACCCCGATGTACTTATCGGCAGCCACCAGGTCCCCCCTAAGCCTGAAGAGTCCCATAGCTCTCAGCCTCTCATCATAGGGCCTGTTCTCTTTCCCTCTGACCATGTACGTGGCTTTCCTCTGGACTCTCTCAAGCTTCTCAACATCCTTCTTGAAATGTGGAGCCCAAAATCGGATGCGGTACTCCAGCTGCAGCCTCACCAAAGCTGAGTACAGTTGGAGGATGACATCCTGGGATTCACTTGAGAAGCATCTGTGGATGCAAGCCACAGTTTGGTTTGCTTTACCAGCTGCAACATCACATTGGTGGCTCATGTTCATCTTGTGGTCAATCATGACCCCCAAGTCTCTTTCGGCCATGGTGCTAGCGAGCGTAGCACTGCCAAGCCTATAAGCGTGCTGAGGGGTTTTTTCCCCCGAGGTGGACTACCTTGCATTTTTCTGTATCTCACCCACACATGCCAGGGAACATACGCCCGTGCATGAGCTAGCAGGTGTTGGGCCAAACCAGGCAGGAACATGCAATGCCGTGCACTCACTACCCCCCGATGGCACAATAAAGCCCATTTCTCGGCTACAACAAAACAACTTCCCAGATCATGATGTCTTTAGTAACCTACATAACATTCATGGGAAAACGCGTTTCACAGTTGCTACTTCAGCTAGCACAACAGGTAAGCAAGCATAACCGCTTCCCTTTGTATCTGGTCTACTCGCTTCTGTCAAATTAAACCAGAAGAGTTGCCCACACCTCTACTAAGCTAGTGCTGGGCCCCAATGATCTCCATGCCAGGACTTCATCTCTGAGCTGAATGCAAGAATGATTATTTTTGGTACAAACCACAGAGATCAGAGCAGAGAATGAAGGTGAGTCACTGTGCCTCCTCTCCTCCATCCTGGCACGGGGGAAGGCATACAGGCCTACCTAGGGACCTAAAGATGCAGGGAGGTGCCCAAAAGCATGAGTTATGCCAGTGCTAAGTGATTAAAAAAAACAGGCACTCGGTTGCCTTCTCAACCTGGCCCCAGGCTCCCTCCACCCTTTTTCTCAGGCAGCTTGCTGCCTTGGCCACTTACTGAGACTGGCAAGGAAAGGGCATTGGAGCCAGGGTTCCTCCCTCTCTTGCTCCCCGAAGGAACAGGCACCTCCACAGCAAGAGGTAAACCTAGCAGGGATATGTGGATAAGGGGAAAACCCTCCACTACAGCCCAAAATGTCATGAAAAATGCTACATTACTAGGTCTCATCTCAGGAGGTACCGAGCCCTTTCAGCTCCCACTGATCTCACAGGGAACTGAGAGTGCCCAGCACACTGCAAAAAGTGCCAGGCAACTTCCAGGATGTGTGCTTTTATCACTGGGCATGTGCAGCCAGCACATCGAGACTCGCACCTTGGAAAATTACTTGTTCCCGTGTTCCCATCAGGTTCTTCCATTGCTCCTGTTAAAAGCTGCTGCCTGTCCTAAATTTTACCAGGCCTTCCTGGTTTTAATGGGTACTTCCATGATCTGGGAACTTGGCCAACAAGATGATTTAACTCTCTCTCTGAATGCATCTATGTGCCAAGTTTCTTCTATGGGATACAAAGAAATGGGTGATAATCCTAAGAGTCATAGCCTAAAAACAGAGCACCAGGGCTCTGCACACATCTGCCTTTCACAGCTGGATCTACCTGGGGAACCGGCATCACCACCTGTGCTTACCCCTGGGGAGTTCAGGGAAGGCAGCCATGAGATTTAACAGTTTCATATTTAGAAATTGCTGTCACAGAGAGACCAGCTGCCCCATGACCAGGTGGCACTAACAAATTTCTTCTATCTGCTGTACTTGCAAAGCATTTATCATTGGTATACGAGTGACAACAGTCTTTATTTAAGGAAGGAGGAGCAGGGTGTTATTTTTCAAACCCATTTGGCATTGGACTAACTCTTTTCAACTGAAGTCAACTGAATGTGCTGTTCAGCTGAGGTCAATCCTGAATATTGTTTTCAACCTTGCTGGTACTGCCCAGTGAATACCCTGTAGCAAATTTCTTAGAAGATGAAATCCCTTAGAAGTTGGCTAACAAACCCTTAGCAGCCTGAAGAATCAGGCAATAAAAATATGGCCAGTCAAAAATGTTCCATTAAAACTTTTATTTTTGACAAAAAGTTAGGTATTCAAGTCAATAAAAATGTTCATGTAAAGTGTTTCCCTCCAACATTTGCAAGCAAAAAACTGGAAAGCCCAGATTTTTTTTTTTTGCCAGAAAGTGATCTTTTTCCATTTTCAGCATTTTTTTTTTTTGAAAAAAAAGTTTAAGCATCCTGCAGGGAAAAGATCCCAACTAAATAGTAGTTGCCTTTTGCCTATATCCTCTAGCATTTGCTGAATAATCTGATGCAGGGGGAAAGGCACAGATGTTGCTAGAGTCCTGAGGCCAAAGTGGCTTCTGTTTCATGAGAGTCCTTGCAAGAGTCTGGGGAGTCTTTTGTTCCCCATGAGGTGTCTCTGTGCAGCGAGAGGCAACACTTGGGTTTGGGTTACTGGAAAGGAGACTGTTCCAAGACAGGTCGGTGGGTGAAGGTGCAATGCCAAGAAGCCTGGTTTAGTCATTTTTTCCCCTTCTCTATTGCTCTTGCTTTTCAATGAAGGAACGGAGTTCCCAGGACTTCACCCCTCTCCTAAAGTATAGCTGCATCCTGCATTTGGCATAAAAAGCAGCAGCGTGCAGAAGGGCCACTCCAGTCTGTTTTTCTTGTCTTGCCTTTCTTTCTGGTGAGGTTTTGATTCTCTTCAAAAGGGCTGCATTGACCTGTGACAGCCTAAATCTAAAGGCAGATGGCATGTACTGAACAGATGATAAAAGGATGGCCTGGGAAAAAGTCAGCCAAATAAGACCTCCTAAAACTGGTGAGCTGATTCACAGCAGAGGCACCCAACAGGCTGATAACTGAAACAGGGAACACACCTCTGTGCCACAGATTTCCAGGGCTGAATATCTGTAGTTCTCTTGGCTGTGCTGTCCTAGAGTTTCTGACAGAAGATCCTCCGTATCACCTTTAAACATCACCCAGCCATCCTTTATCCACCGCAGAAGCCACCGCCTCCCATGGGTGGCAACTGGGGCTTGGGCGCTGTTGCAGGATGGCAGGGTGGCAGGGGGCTGTGGATCTGGGTCCCTGGCCCCATAGCCCTGGCAGCTGGGGGCCCCTTCTGGCAGGGCTGGAGAGGGTGACGGGCTGTGGGTGGGGAGTGCTGGCCACCAGCAGAGTTGGGGGGCTGTGGGTCAGGAGTGAGGGGCAATGGCATGGGCAGGGCACCAGCATATCAGGGCTGCTCAGCCACAAAGCAGCTGGGATGGTGGGGATAGCCAGAGCCAGACTTGCGTCCTGGTGAGCAAAGGGGGCAGGGGAAGCGCTGAGTTTCCATGATAAAAAATTAAAAATCAAACACCAAAGTGTAGAGGTATTTGGAATTTTATTTATTACTAGCAAAATGCCCAGCATGAATCAGGGGGGTACGGCCACGGTGCGTGGCACAGGGAGCAGCCACAGTGCAGGGAGTGGCCCCGGGGTTGTGGCGCAAGGCATGCAGGGGGGGCATAGCATGGGGAGCAGCTGTGGCACGGGGAGCGCTCGCCAGCTGTGTGGCATGGGGAGTGGCCCCAGGGTGTGCCGCAGAGAGCGTGAACCGGTAGTGCATGGCCATGGGGTGTGGCACAGGGAGCAGCCACAGTGGGAGGGAGCATCCGCCAGCTGCAGCCCTGTGGAGTGGGACACAGCCCTGGGGCGTGGCGGAGGGTACGCGGGGGGCATGGTTCATGGTTCAGGTGTGGCGTGCAGGTGCAGGGTGCGGCACAGGGAGTGGGCATGGGGGCATGCCCTGCCCGCCCTGCAGCCACGAGCTACAGCCAGAAGGCACTTTCCGTGGCCCCTGCACCTGCTCCCCTCGTGGCACCCTGCGACCATGTGCCATGCCCCCTCACGCTGCCGTAAGCCACACCCCCTGTGCACACTGCACACCCTGTGGCCACAGCCAGCAGGGGTGACATGGCTTGTGGCCACGTAGCGGGGGCATGGTGTGTGTGGGGGTGTTGTGCATGGCCACAGGTTGCTGTGTGCGGAGCGGGCATAGGGGGTGCACCCTGCCCCACAGCCATGTGCTGCAACCAGCAGGCATGGACTGCACCCCCTGTGGCTGCATGTCAGGCCCCCGCCTCCCACCCACACACCATGTACCACACCCTCCACATGGCCACGCACCTGCCACCTGCACAGCCACACGCCCCACGCCACACCCCTGGGCTGCTCCCCCTGCCATGCCCTGCCGTGGGGAGCACAGCCTGGCTCCAACCACCTGCACTTCCACCTGTGTGTCTGCCTGGTAGTAAGGCTCGTGGCGGTGCATGCACAGGTGGCCCCGAGTGTTACAGACAGACAGATGCACAGATGGAAGTGCTTCGCCTTTTATTATATTAGAATAATGATTGAGACACTGGTAGGCTTCCAAACTATTTTAAAATTGCAAACATATCAATAAAACATTGTGTTCAACTGATACCTATGTATATAGTGGTACTTCATTTTAATTATGAAAAATGCGGATTTGGGGGGTTTTAATTCAAGAATTTTGATTTTTTATCAGAGAACTTCATAATATACCATGCAGTACATCCCATTTACAAAAGCAAAGCAACAGCAGAATTGGGTTTTATATGGTATTTCTGTTTAGCTGATGTAAAAGCCTCCAGCCTACATGATAAATGTGGATGACCGGGAAGAGGTATAAATACACTGAATCACTTTAAGAAGACAGGAGGAAAGATCTGGAGAGCCATTAACTTAGTAGCATGATGTCAATTCTGGGAAACAAAATCATTGCGAATCTACTATAATAAGTGAGTTAGAAGGGCATCTAATAACTTCCAGCAGTAGTCCTTTTTTAGAAATAGGCTCAGCCAAACAAATCTAATAGCTTTCTTGGACTCAGCAACTGGTTTAGGAAGCAAAGGGAAAGCAGTGAAGCCGGCAGGTAGAGTGCACTTGGTTTTAATAATACATTCAGTGGGGTGTCGTCTGCCAAAAGAGCGCTGCTGTTGATGTAGCTATGATGCTGTGAGAGAATATGAGAGAAATAAAATTTGGGAGTTAAGGCTGCACCTCTTATTAACTCATCTTGTATAGCTGGAGAGGCATCAGGCAAGCTTTTGGACATCAAATGCTCTTGATCAGGTCTGCGAAAGAAGCAGTCCCTTCTGTGGGGCAGTCTGAAAACAGTCTTTAGCTTGCGATAGAATTTTTTTGGACCTGACAAAGGGCGTTTGAAGTCCAAAAGCTTGTCTCCCATCACTCCCACCTGTACACATTGCTGGTAAAACAAAACCATTGCATCACATCACAACTCTTGTTTCACCTACAGTGGCTCTCAACCTATTTAGATTTGGGGCACCCATTATATGACTCTACCCCCCCATTACTTTTGTGAATGAAGCAGCTCTCCATTTCAAAAACCAATTTATTTATTACAGTGCTTCTCTCCTTGCAGAAGGGCTGGACAGTGGGGACAAAGCAGTGGGCAGGGAAGGAACAGCCTGAGCCTGTACTTATCTCCTCACACCTCAGCAGCACCCTTCAAAAGATCTCAGGACACCCCAGGGTGCCCCAACATCCTGGCTGAGAATCACTCATCTACAGTAACAAACATTCAAAATATGCATTGGAAAGAGGTCAGCAGTGCACAGAGGTCAACCCTAAATGGTAAGATGTCCAAGTGACCATACCAGAGGCCCACGTCGATTAGTAATTCCCTGGACCATCCACAGCGCACAGGAAAGTGGAAATGCAGCACAATCACCTAACTGAGAGAGGCAGCAAATTGACAGCAGGTCAGAAGTAAAGTGAGAAGTGGGCAAAGAAAATTCAAAGGGTGGGTTGTACGCAGCAGGCCGAGTGCAGATGGGAGACAGCTTGCAAGGAAGCGTGAGAAAGACAAAGAGAGGGACAACGAAAGAAATGAGAGCTCACAATCCAGCCCAACGATGTGCAAACCTCCATGCTATTCTTGGATACACTGTGTACAAGAGTGTAGAGGTCACATATAACACGAGTGCTTGTCTACAGACCCCCGGGACAAGGGAGCCAACAATGCCGCTTGCCATTTGGTTTCCCACAGTTTAGACAAGACACAGAAAAGGGAGAGAAACTACAAAAGATGGCACCAAGGAGACAAGCCCTGGAAAGTACAGCCCCTGGGATAACAAGAAGAGGGGAAGGCACCGAGGCAGCTACGTTTATTTCTCCTGAAAGGGGAGGATTCACAGGAGGACACAATGACAGTCTATAAATACCTTTAAGTTATCCAGGAAAATGAAGGACGGGAATTAGTCACAGTCTCAGATGACTGGCAGGGAAGGAGCAGTGATGTCAGATTAAGGGAGGAAAAATTACACTAGATGTTAAATTCACTCTCCCACCAAAGTAACAAATACATGGAATAACCATGAAGTGTCTCAATGCACCTTCCCTGTCTCATCTAGGTCTGGACAGACACTAGCAGGGAATGACGTGTGATCCATAATGCAAGGAGTAAGCCTGGATGGCTCCAGATGTATTGTCTGGTCTCACCGGCTGGGAGTCAAATGCTGCCTTCTTTGCTCACACAAAGAAGTGCCTATAGACTACACCTGGAAAATGATGGATATTTTGGTTTGGTGGCTAAACAAAATCATCATCATCATCAAAAAGTTTGGTTTGGGTTGAACCAAAAAAGTTACCTTTCAAGGTTTTGGTGAAATAAAAGAAAAACAAAAGCTCATTTTGCATCAACCCAAATGTTTCATTTGACTTGAATTAAAAGGGCTTAGCATTTCCTTTTTCTCAGGATATTTAGCCCCTTTTTAAAACTCGTTTTCAAATCTAGGTCTATCTAATGTTTAAAGGAAAGATGCCATTTGAAGTACAAAACTGAAAAAGGGAAATATCAAAACCAACTGGTTGGGCCTTTCTGAAACAAAACCTTCTACCCTGACACTGCTGAAACACAATGAGTTGATGGTTTTGTATTTTCCCCTCCATTTGGGGGGGGCACAAATATTTACAAAATTTAACCTGAAATTACAAATCGTTTCTTCCAAAGAAGCTCTGGTTTTGCTGAATTTATCTGTCCAAAAACCAGATCAGCGCTGCTTAGGACAGTGGCAGACTACTCATCGATTTGGGTGGGCTTACTCACAAACTTGTGCTGCGAGAAGCCCTGCTGATATCAGTGATAATCAGGATGTAACCCAGGGTCAAGCATAAGTCAGCGAGAAGGAGGAAGACAGAATCCCACCTTATGTTTCTGTTTTCAGAAAAAAAGAAAAAAAAAAGTGTTCCTGCTCTGGAAAGCAAAGTGAAGCAACCTGCATGAGACAGATGTGCCAGGCGAATAACATGCCACTGTTTTAAGAGACTTGTTTTTAGCTTGAATAAGGTAGCCCAAGAATGAATACAGTTATGACACTAGTCAAGTATATTCCTGCGGAAAGCAAGGGCAGTCAAACAGCTCAAACTGGATCTCAGAAAACTCAAAAGCCTGCCTGAGAGATTCGCTGCATTTCTTTTGTCTAGGAGTTCCCCTGGGGTGGCACTACTTCCTATAACAAAATGGTTTTTTACTGTTGTAACATGCTCGAGGAAAATTGGCTTTGGGTTCGCTATGACACATCTCGTGCTTCACTCAGAAGCAATTTGTATAAACAGGGGCTGAAGGAAAAATCTGGGACTTATCACTGTCTTGACTTCTGTATGAAGAAACACAGCCTTTCAACTAGTGGCAGGTCTCTCTTGAGGTCAGATCAGGATGGAGGGGACTATTAGTGCTAGCCAGACAGCTGATTTCAAAACCAAAAAAAGCCAACCCCTTCAAGATTTTAAAAGGTGAAGGAGTCGTCATGGCTGAAAAGATGCTTCTCCCCACCTAAAGAAATTGGCAAGAGGGGCTGTGTGTTCCTCGAGCCAGCACACCTGGAGTGAGTCGAGAGAGGAACTTTCCTGAAGTCAGGGCTGCTGGCAAAGACCTGGCGCCATCATAGCACAAGTGTGGGTCTTTGGACCAATTCTGGAGCCAATGGAGAAAGTGGGGAGGGAGGTGGAGGGGACTACATTAACATTTCAAAGTGAGCAGCAGACACTTTGTAAACAGTGTCACCTTGTACTATATACACAGTAAATCCTGTGAAAACTGGGAACATCCCGGGATGGGGAGACATGGGGTAGGGGACAGATGTGGAAACATGCCACGGTCAAGCAGGCAAGGTTCTTTGGGAGGATGTGATCTCTTTTATTAGACCAACTAAGCAACACAGCAACATGGAAGAGGTGGAATTTTGCCATTGTCAAGGCACCCAAAACGAGAGAGGAGGATTCAGATCACCTATAAAAATCCAGGCAAAGATGAGGCCTGTGGGCCCACTCTCACCAGCAAGCACCAAGAGACTCTCCACAAAGAGCTTCTGACCGCCTGGCTGCAGAGACACTCTGTCCCCGACGATGTATGCAAGATGCCCATGTCTTGACTAAAGACCGAGTTGTGCGTGTTGTTCGCTGTCTCTTATTTGGCTGTGTCTTAACTTAGGCAAAGTTTTTAAATTGTTTCTTGGCCTTATGCTTGAAATTACAAATTGTTGTGCTCAATAAATGCTCTCTTCAGAGAATGGACTATACTTGTCCAAGCGTTTCATGAATTCAGTACCTGACATTAAATCCAGTAACAGGGCAGGGATACATCTTACAGGCCAGTTGTGCTCAACTTCTGGTCCAAGCGAGAGCTTGCTTCTTCAGATGTCATGAAAGGACATGTGTAGAGCAGGCTACCAAAATGAGAGAGGGATTTGAATACAAAAGACAGGGAAGGGAGGGAGGTTTCCGCCTCCGCTCCCACCCTGAGATTGCCAAAAAACCCAACAACCTTTATGTTACAACCTCAGTTCTCCAAAACAGAGCACCATACTCAGCCTTGAAAACAACCTTGATATGACCATGCAACATGCTCACTGTTGTCATGGAAAAAATGCGATATATGCAGGAAGCCAAGAGACAACTCTCCAACACAAAGTTTTACAAACTCCTGACCAAGGACCACAAGGCACAACAGAAAACTAAATGACCTCTTCAAGACACTATCTCTGGAAAAACAAGACAGGATTAATGCTTCTACTTCCTAGAGACCCAGGGCAGGCAACTCTTACATATTACCCAAGATCCACAAACCTGGGGACCCCGGAGTCTCCATTGTCTCTGGCCTTTCTAATGTGCCTCTGATTCAGTTAGTCATTAAGGTGCATCTCTACCCTTGACCAAAACTAGTGATGGGAAACTGGACTTGTCTATTTAGCATGGAAGGGTGTTGAGAAAGAAATTCTGCTTGGGGAAAATACAGGCAGGGTCAAGCAGGTTGGCAGAGCTCTGTGGTGGAGAGGCAGGGCCATGCTGGAGTAGGCACCAGAACAGGAGACAGAGGGTCCAGACCCCAGTGACGTATCTAATCTGCAGAGTGAAGTGGTGGACCACTGAAGCACCAGGACCCTTGAGTGGCACAGAGTCCATGCAGACACCCCTCGGAGGCAGGGCGCCAAAGGGCAGCCGGAGGGAGGCAAGGCACATGGGACCCCAGGGTCTCTGAGAGCACCACCGGGTCAGAGACATTGGGCTGCTGCCTTTTAGCCCCTGCCTGGCCCAGGCAGAAAAGTGACTTTGAGTATTATCTTGCCACAGTCGAGGGCTGAGTGCAGAGAGAAGGACTGGGCTGTAATTTGTCTGCAGAGCAGATTTTGGATGCTAGCCCACAAAACACTTCCTCACACACCAGGATGGTTACCATAGTAACAACATATTGCAAATTCCTCCAGGCACTGCCTTAAAATCCCATATATTGGAACAAAATCAACGTGGAGGCAGAAGCCTCCCCTGGCAGCTCAGATGAAGACTTTGCATACTGTGCACAGTGGAACAGGGCCCTGCTACTTTTTCTTTTCCTTAGTGTAAATGAGACACAAATCCTTAGCGTTGTCCCCAGAAGTGGAAGAGATTTAAAATCCAAACAACAGGCTTCATTTAGCTAAAGAGAAACTAAGCCAGCAGTGCAGGGAATTCAGGCCGGACGGAAAGGGGCCTTGTTGGACATAAAACCAGCTTACACTTTTGCCTAAACCCACAATCCGCACTGGCACTCTGGGAAAAGGCTGACTGCAGATGTCCCATTAAAATGTTTTCCTGACCGAAAGCTGGATTTTCAAAAGAAGTTCTGCTTCATTTTTCAGGACTCTGCAGAAAATGTTTGGGGGCATTTTCTTTAGTGAAAACTCAAGTCCGGTCCATTCCCTCCCCCCCCCAGATTCAAGATTGTGATGCAATTCAAGTGCCTCATCGTCCCACTCTCCTCTAGAGACCATGTTCTCTACCTGGACTACACCTGCCATAAGGCGACTGCTGGAAGACTGTGGTGCCTCGTGGAAAATACAGTCTGATCAAGAAACCTGGCTGCAAAGGAGAATCGACAAGAAACACTGAACTACTGCACCCCCAATCCACCATGGCAATGGGGCTTGGTGTCTTGCTGCTTCGGATTTTCATGGCAAAATAGCAACACTTCTTAGCAGAAACCTCCTTATTCTTCCCAACCAGCTATACATGGGGTGTCAGAAAATACTTCATCAACTTTTTCATGTTAATCCCTACCTGCCTGCCTCTCACTCCAGCATATTAACACTAAAGAGATCAGCAGAGGGGAAGCCCAGGTTGTTTTCCATGAAGGGCCCTTATCTCCTTGCCTTCCTCTGATGCACCCCAAATCTGATGGGGAATATTTTCCCTTAGGAATTTAAAAATGAGAAGGGGGGCTGGCTGAAAACAGTGAGGGCAGACAATTATACAAAGAAGCAGGGGTTCAAAGAGGGTTATTTAAACTACTGTTACACTACTAGCCTGGGTCTCATTTACACAGAAGCAATTTAACATTGTTCTAGCAATATTACAGGGCCTCAAAGGGTGATAAATTCCATTTACAGTCACTTGAAGATGCTGCTAGCATATGGATAGACACCTTTTTAGCATTTCTGCCTGTCTAAACTCACAAAGTCTTTGGGCTCTTCAACTTTCCTATTTTGGCCAGAAGTGAAAGCATAAATAGCTCATTTCTGAGAGATGCTATTTACTCAGCTGACATCAGAGAGCTCTGGTGGTCTCACAGTGCAGCCAATTCAATTCCCGAGCCAAAGGCACTCCTGGAAGTTTGAATAATTAAAGAATTTGAACTTGTAAATTCTGACCCTATCAAACATCTGAAGCCCAATAATGCCCCCCCTCCCCATCATGAATGCAATCCTGCTTCAACAGCTATTAGCAGAAGTCCATAGTGTTTGTCTGCAGTAATAATGAAAGTCTACAGCATAGTAACTCTGTATGACAAATACACCATGTGGCAGCTAGTAACATGAATCCACCAGATGACATGATCCCACCCTTCGACGGGCACATGGCAAAGTAAGGGTGATGGGGCTGTAGAGTTAACAGGGCAAGGTATAAAAGGAAAGAGAAGCTAGGCTAAAAGGGAAGCCAGTGTCCTCTCCTCAACCTGGTGGTCATGTATCAGGAAAGCCAATGCACTGGCGTTCAGCCCCCAATGCACATTATAGGCATTTTTAGCATGAGATGTCTCAGTAAAGTGAGTCTTTACTGTTAGCTCAACTCTAATGAGAGCCAGATGAGTTAAGTTAGATGGCAGATGGACAAGGAGGTTTTTACCTTTTTTTCCTTTTTCTTTTTTTGCGAGCTAAGCTGCTCCTGTAGCTCCACAAAATGTGCCAGTGTCCTACTTTACATATTTCCAAGTGACTACAGCCGCATAATATAGGTCACTGGTAAAATACTGCAGCTGCAGGAAGAAGGTGGACTGGAATGAGTGTAACCAAACCTGGTTTTGTTTCTTGACATTCTCAGTCAATGACAAAATCCCTTCGACAGAGGGGGAGGGAATCGCTTCAAATCTCAGGTTGCTGCTATGGCCAGATTGCATGGGGGAAGGTCAGGAGAGGTGTGTGCACTCTTGGACACTGCCCTGAGGACAGGGCCAGTCCTACTGCACTGACTTAGAGCAGCTTTGAGTTTGCTCCGATTTCTACCAGCTGGCACCGGCCCCAGGGGTTTGAACTGCAGCTGAGTCTTGGCAGGGCATCTGTAGAAACAAGCCTGGCTCCCTTGAATGGGTCCAGAGAAGGGTCACAACAATGACTAAGGGCCTGAAGGACAACCCTTATGAGGAAAGACTAAGGGATCTGGGACTGTTTAGCCAGGGGAAGAGAAGACTGAGCGGGGACTTGGTGGCCATCGATAAGTATGTAATGGGTGAATATCGGGAGCTGGGAGAAAAACTGGTCACCAGGGAGCCCCAGGGTAGGGCTAGGAGCAATGGCCATAAACTGTTAGAGGATGGTTTCAGGTTGGGTGCAAGGAAGAACTTCTTTACAGTAAGGGTGACCAGAATCTGGACTAGATTTCCCAAGGAGGTGGTGCAGTCCCCAGCCTTGGAAGTCTTCAAGAGGAGACTGGACAGACACCTTGCTGGGATCACTTGATCCAGCCCTTAATTTCTATGATTCTTTTCTAATGCTTTACCAGCTGTAGGGAAGAGGGTGGTACAGGTGCTTCTGCATGGCTCTGCACCATAGACTCTCCCCAGCCCCCTCCACTGGGACAATTGTCCTGTGACTGGATAAACTGACTTGAGAGCCAAACTGCACCTGCTGCGAAGCACAAGGCAGCTGCAGCACATGGGAGAACCTGACCCTAAAACAGTAGGATCATTAAATCCTAGAAAGGGAACCCATTAGAGCAGGGGTGGTCAACCTGCGGCTCTGGAGCCACATGTGGCTCTTCAGAAATGAACATGCATGTCCTTGAATCTTTGCACAGGCACATGGTGACCAGCTCCCAAATGGAAGCTGGAATGGAATATCCAAATGGGAGCTGGTCACTGTGTGCTTGTGCAAAGATTCAAAGAGATGCATGTTCACTTCTGAAGAGCCACATGTGGCTCTGGAGCCACAGGTTGGCCACCCCTGCATTAGAGGGCATTCGCAGATCACATGATGTATGCCTTAATTAACCTCTGCACTCAGTTTTATTACCACTACTTGATGAAGTACCATAGACCAGATATAGCTGACCTGCTCTTCCCTATGGGGCTGGTTACATTGAAACCAGGGATCAATGCAGGGAAGCATCCATGGAGCTTCAGAGAGTAGAGATCATTCAAGGAGGTGACACACAGAGGCTGGTGGATCCCACACTAGGTCAGTCTATCTGCTGTGGCCTCTTGAGGGAGCAGGGATCTGACAGCATCAAAGCCACAGACGCTCAGTGCTTGCAGCAAGGCCCATGGTGCAGCTCAGCCTCTGCTCTGTGGGCGTGCTAGGCTTCTCCTGTCCCCTTGGCTACATGGTGCTCCATATCCCCGGTCCATGCCAGGTGCTGCTACTCGGGACTAGAGAGCTGGCCAGTTAGGAAAAGTAAAAAGCTTGTGGTGATGCAGCGTTTACTTTAGATTATTCATGGCACAGTCTTTACTTGCATTCACATTACTTCCTGGACATCATTGTCTTCTGGGCCTTATGCATGCCTGAGAACAGCACTCAACAGCAGCTTCATCAACAGGAACCTGGTTATTTATTTATAGGCATTGGATTTACTCTGATAGGTCTTACTGTATTTCATCTAAAAAGAGAGGACTGGCTGGCCTTTGTGACGCAGAACTTTATGCCACTTGCCCTAATAAAGGTAGAAAGCCCAGTGGTACATTTTGATATAGAAGTTTAAAAGAACAAATCCACCAACCCACAAAGCAAAGGCTAGACTGAACAGTAATAAGGAACATTTAAACGTACCAGACTTGAAATTCTAGCATTTATTTCTTTTTCATTTCTTTATCCCTTGCTCTTTCTTTCCATCCCGCCTCCTATTTTATTTCTCATTCTTCCTTTGCTATTCAGTTTCTCCATTGCTTTCTTTAACGTTTTGTGTCTTTCCCTGCCTTTTTGCCTCTTTCCTGTTTCACTTAATTCCCTTTCCCCTTAGCCTTGTCTTTCTGTCTCCTTTCCCTCTTCAATTTCTATCTGGCTCTCACATGTGCTCCATCCTTTCCACTTCCATCTTTCACCTATCTTATTAGCCCCTTGTATCCTAAAAATGAACATAGACCATCAATAAAATGGATATGTAGAGTATCTCAGGGAGGAAGGCACTAGCCATCTTGCTGAAGGAGGATCTGTGCAAGTGCAAAGGGGTCTCTGAAGTTATTTTCTGAATTTCAGCTGCTGCAATTATTGAGGTGGCCAAACTATGATCTCACTGAACCAGGCAGAGGCAGGGACCCAAGGATATTGGTGAGGTGGGTCACTGAGGTATTTAAGTGACTTGCCTCCTTGCTCATTGATTTTAGGGACATTTCCCCATTGCAGGAGGTGTTTTTCTGAGGAGACATAGAAAGTGGCATCCCAACCGAAGATTTTATGAAGGCTTTAGACTGCCCAGCGGCATTCTGGAAGCTCACCCTCCCTTTGTTTCAGGCAGCTATGCTACAGTGTTCCTCACTTTCTGTCCCAAATTATTATGCAGCGTCACTAAGTAGCATTCAACAGTTGCCTCATTACACCGCAGAGGTGGCCATTCTTTGTGGGAGGGAGAGGCGGGACGAGAGCCGTCTCACAAATATAAAGAATTGCCTTGATATCACTGAAGTCAACGGGAGTCTGTTCTGTATTGGAAGTAGCAGCGGTTTTCAGGATCCTTCTGGGTGAATGGTTTTATGCAAGTGTAAAAGACCATTATTTTCCCCTTCCAAAGAATGGCGTCCTCTCCTCAGAGCTGAAGCCCAGGAGGTTATAATAATAACACTCTCCTTCAATTTTCACGCACATTACAAAGAGCAATAATGGAAGATGCTAATTCAAAGAAAGCTATTCTAGAAATGTATTTCCCAACAATAGGAAGCCTTTTCAATGTTAAGCAGAGATAACTGCAGTGAAAAAATGCTGAGACCATACAAAATAATGCAGGCTCACTCTCTCTCTCTTTTGGGCTCTTTTTAAAAATACGCTCCTCTGACTGGTTTTTTAATAAAACCTGCCGAATGTACTTGCCTATGCTGTGCCACGGTAACTGGCATGAGATGCCCCAAAATCAAACAATGACCTGGGAGTCATTAAATTCTGTTGCTGAAAATTCTCTTAATAGCTTTACCTGTGCTACGTTTGCACCTGGCTTACCCCGGCCAAGGAACGCAGGGCTGCTGGAAGTCTGCCAGGGTCTAAGACATCTGCACAATGCAACCTCCCCACTGCCTTTGCCCAGAGGGGTAAGGAGAAGCCCGGCCAGAAGTGTATTGTGCTGCGTAAGGTGAGAGCACAGCCAGAGCTGCGTTATTAGAACACACGGATATAGATAAGTGGAAGGTGGAGTCAACATGCACCTTACAGACTAATGAAATAAGATATATGAAGAGGACCGGTTTTGTAAACTTGAGTTCAGGTCACAAACGTATACGTGTGTGTGTGGGGGCGGGGATGGTGCATCTACATGTGCAATGTGCATTTTAATACTCAGTAAAATATTTTACTGCACATTAAAGTGTCACGTCAAAAACCATGACATTTCGCTACTGCTCAGTAAAATAATCTACTGCACAGTAAAATAGTCTACTGCACATTAAGCGTCACTAAGAAAGCATGCAAACACAATACTGTGCATTAGAACAGCCTAACATGCATTAATTTAGTACCTCACATTAGAGGTACTAAATTTAATCAGCCTTGAAAAGGCGTATTAATGCATGTGTAGATGTACCCTGTGTGTGCATGCATGCATAATTTAGTTAGTCTACAAGGTGCATATCGACTCAGCCTTCTGCCTGACTTCAGGCTAATCTGGGTAATGACCTTTTGGTATAAATAAGGGATAATCCTTCATGGGGGAAGGCACAGTATTATCGTAATTATTAGGACAAATTTTCTATCCTGCAGCATAGAAGTGGGAGAAAAGCACTGATAAGGGCTCCCTGTTTGAACTAACGCTGGAATGTCACTTGAAGAGCACAGTACCATATGAATCACAAGGACTCTACATTTATCTGTATTCCCTTTGGGTCCAAAAATAACCCTGGCACCTAACAAACACCGACGACACTGAAAGTGCTTGCTATCATATATGGAAATGCTCCATCAAAAGGTCTAAAAGCCATATTCCATTCCAGATGGAAGGCAATCATTTTTCCTGCAGAGTTTTCCAAGCGATTAGTTCTTTCGTCTCCAAAATTCTGGAATAATTTATGACAACAGGGCTCGGTGCTAAGTGCTGGCTCCTGTGCCTAGTCATCATAGCGCTGTGCTGAATATGAAATGCTCCAAGCGAGTCAGCGTGCACTCACTGACCAGTACCCAACCCACCCTGACCCATCTGTTTGGGATTAAAACTACAACGGAACAGAGTGTTAATAAATGAACTGCAGTTCATACCCTGTCCCACTTTGCAGCACTGCAGTCTGAGCCCAGGAAATGTAGCAGGAAATAATAGTAATTATGTGGTCTACCATGAAGGATGCAAGAGGCAATGGATTTTAACAGCATATTTTAGGACTATCTTCCTTGGTAGGAATAGTGCCCGAACAGGAAAAACAAATACAGCTAACCTTGCCTTTTTAAGATTATTTTTATTCTCCATTTGCTTCAGTTGCTCTGCCTGCCCTGATGCCTCTCTTCTAAATTAAATTCGGGGTTTGATACGTACAGCTGTACTTATTCTGGGTCTTCTCACCAGCACTCTATGGGGAGCATCATTATTAAATTCATTTGTCATCCAGCAAACATGGAGCTATGATAAATAAGCCCAATCTGCTACAAAGGCAGGGAGCCCCGGTTGGTTTGCATAGAGATAGTTTGTGTTTTCTAGGCCATGCATGCACAAGTTGGAGCAGATTCCTTCATTTGGGACATGGTAGCTGCTGGAAAACCCTAACCCTAATCTGCATGAAGGGGATCACCTCCCCTGGACATCTATACTGCCTTGCTGGGTTCATGGAAAGGGAGGCTGCAGAGAAAGGCTGTGGCTCAACTCTACCTCCCCCTTATCCGAGGGTGCTCCCTCCAGACCCAGAGGGCCCCGGTTCTGGGGGATAGCCAGAAAGGGACTTCCCTTGGCTGTGAAGCAAAGGAGGCAGCATGCCCCTTTAGCTCCATTAATCCCTCTTCTATGGATTTGGGGCCTCCTGTTCTCCAATCTATCGGTTCCCTTCGTGCCTAGATTGGATGGGGAGATAAATACATGTGCAAGCCACTGCTATTTCTACAAGAGTAGCTAAAACACAGACCAGTGCTGAACGGCATGGAATTACTCACTTCTCCCAAGTTTCTGTTGCCCAGCAAAATACCTGGCCCAGCAAAATTCCTAGACAACATGGTGACAATGACCATGTAAATCATATCACAACAAATTGGTGCTAGGAACCAGAATTATTATTGGGATTCTTCCTATCAAGCATTTGTCTTATGTTGTACCAGGGTGACAGCAGTTTTACAGTGTTTAGATTATGGATCTGTACAGGATGGTTTGGATAGGGATGATCCTGCCTCAGGCAGGGGGTTGGACTAGGTGACCTCTGGAGGTCCCTTCCAGCCCTACTTCTCCATGAGCGTGTCTACACGTGCCTTTATGGCAATGTTGCTACTGCGCCATGCTTTAGTACTTCCTTTTGGAAATACTAACGCATGGTGCAGTAGCAGCCTGTACTGCGCTGTATGCCGGGTGCACAGTTATTTTTAGCCGCTACTTTGCCATAGTGATGCATTATAATGAGGGAGCGCACTGCTATGGCAAAGTAGCTGCTGGTCACACGCAGATGCATGTGGCTACAGCACATGTAGATGCTGGTGAAGTAGCTGGCGAAGTAGCTGCTGGTCACATGTAGATGGTACGCTGGCATAGCTTGTCGCTACAGCGATGTAGCATCTCGTGTAGATGCGCCCTCTTATTCTGCAATTTCCAAACTGAGCTCAAGTCCCCAAAGTGAAGACTCCATTAAATTACTGCAAATATGTCATCATCTGTAGAAAGAACTCCTGTACTCGCCATTAGGGCTCTGAGATTAACTGAACATTCAGTTCACAGGCCTAACTAAAAGTCAGTTTATTTTGACACACAATCGATTTTCTTTTTTTTCTTTTAATTTTCAGCAAATCGGATAGTTATTTGGCTTTCAGGTGTTTTTAGTAAAAACAAAGACATAGATTCAAAAAGGCAACTAGGCTTACAAAGGCCATGAGGAAGAGCTCTCCTAATTCAGGGCCTACATACTTACCAGATCAGTGAGGATGAAGTCATTGTATTCATATAAACTGGTGTGGTTCAGATGCTCCCTGGGGCTGTGGCATGCCTGGGTTCAAATCCCGTCCCTGCGATTCTGAGCAGGGATTTGAGCAGGTCTTCCCCTTGCTAGGACAGTGCCCTAACCACAGCCTGCAGGTGATATAAGTGTGGGTTTCTCTCAGGTTCTTCCACTGTGGATAAAGTACTTCAGTATGCATTAGAACAAGAGCTGGAACCTGTTGACCTTTGTTCCAGGCGGGCACAACCCTCAGACCAACCACAACACCTGCCAGTCAAGAATAGGCTAATTTACTGATACAGAGTAAGAACAGAAAAACAACAATACAAACAATCCTATAGCTACCAATCCTAGGGCTGTCATCAGAGTCAAAGTACATCTGGTTAGGATACAGGCTCCACTCTGAGGCTCTTTCTCTTAGGTTTCAGCAGTCTGACAGTGGGATGCCGAGCCCCACAGCCCCCCCTCCGGTGGGGTGCATGACATGGGCTGCTGGTATGCCCTTGGTTCATGGTGACCTCAGGGACCCTTCCCAGGGGATAGAGATGGGGATGGGGACCCCTCTCAAGGAACAGAAGGGCAGACAAGACAAAGGGAGGGATGGGAGGGAAGGACATGACAAAGGGAGGGACCCTCTGTTACTCTCAAGTCCCTGCTTTTGTATTCTTCTTCCCCCTGATGACTCCTAATGACTCTTCATATGTGCCTATCTCTGGTTGGTTCTCTCTCTGTGGTCACATGTCCACGTAGACTTCCAGGCCTGGTCCTAATTTGGTCTGTTTCCCCAAAACTGGGACTTAGGCCTTCCTTTTCTCTGAGGCCTTGTTGCTGGGGTCACTTATCTCGTGTTATGGGACTGCAGCAGGACACTGAGGTCCCTGCTACTTGTGGAGCAATAAGTAAGGAATCCAGCTGCGAGTGGCCAGGATAACCAGTGGGGGTCAGCTGACCGGAAGGGGCGGGGCCTGGCTCCCATATAACCCTGGGCTGAGGCCAGGCAGGGAGTTCCCGCCAGCAGCCAAGGGAGAAGGAGCTCTGCCAGAGCAAACAGAGGGGAGAAGCCTGACGGCACGAGCAACTCCCGATTGCTGTTATGGGGTGGAGAATTCCCTGGTAGGGACTGAATGTTGTTTAGCCGGATGGCTTAGATTTTACGTTATAGCCCAGGGGCTTGTGTTTTGTGTTCACTGTTTAAACCGGTGGTTTGGGTGAGGCTATTAGGGGTTGGAGGAGGCCCCCAGTAGTGCAGGGACCCCGGTGCCTGTGAGGGCGCAGCATTTTTGGGGTCAAATGTAACAGCTGAGCCCCAGTTGTGAGGGAGCAGCAATGAGAAACCCCAGTGTGAGGGGCAGAGATGTGGAGCCCAGAGAAGGAAGAATGGGGGCTCAGCCAGAGACAGCAATAGCTGAGTCCTGACCCCGATAAGCCTTCCACCACTGGGAAGCAGAGTGTGGGTCAAAGATAACACTGGTAGTAGCACCACAACCTGCTGCCTGGGGGGGAGAGAGAGTCCCTTGTGAGACCTTGAGGCACCAGTCATGCTGTGAGGTATCCCAGCTCCCCACATTTGTGAAGGAGGACCCAGAGAGAGAGACCCTGGGATAAGAGTATGGGTCATAGAGTGAGGCCTGCCAGAGCTTCCCCTGACTGGCCCAGGCAGGGGCCAGGACCAGGAAGGTCAGAAGAGCAAGGAGGCCCACCAAGAGGGACGCCCAAGAACCAGGGGCCTGGGGTCCCGACTGGCCTGGGGGTGAGCCGGGGTTAGTGTGAGCCAAAAGTCCCAGTGAGGGACCAAATCCAAAGGGGAAACAATGGCAGGGAGATATGTGGCCTGGTATGACAGCGGCAGAGTCCACCTGAAGGGAGGAACCCAGGTGGGGTCCTACAGCAGGATTCTGGGCCCCGTCGTGGGGGACTGGTGCATGCGAGAACATCATGATGCCATCTGCAAAGCTTGGGCTGCAATGTAAGAGGAGGAAAGGAGCCGCAGATAGCGCCCCCTGGCATTGGGGTAGAAAAATGGGCAGCCTCCTCCTTAATTAACATCCTCTAATTAAACAATTAACAACGAGGCATAGCAGGAGAGAAGGCAGGTGGTTGGCCTATAACAGGTGGGCAGGGTCACTAGCGGACAGACCCCAAAGAGGCACACCTGTCACAGGGACATACTTCCTTTGCTTCTCGGGCTGTGTCCTTGTTGTGCCAGACAACTTGTCTGCCTTGAAGGCTGTGTCTATCTGTTGGCCTTGTTGTGCTAGATGGACCGTCTACTTTTAGGGCCATGAGAAGTTGTGTGCGTGTTTCCCAACCTCTTTAGAAATTCAGTTAACCCCTGCTGCCTATCTTGACCCCTTATAATGCATATATCTATATACCTATAAGCCAGTTCCCCCCCCCCAAAACAGACCTTTAAATACCATTTCTAAGCCAATAGAGCCTACATCTTGCCCCTGAGAAGAATGCTTTAACCAGTAAGGCTATGCAGGCTGTCTCTTGGTCCAGTGGATATTCAAGTATCCAGGTATAACTCTGAGTCTGAGAGGTGACCTGAATTCATCATCTTGCACATGCCAGGTGACTGCCATAGCCAGGAGTCTCTACAGCTGATGAGGGGGAGCAGTATTAACGCCTCTGCCTTGCTGGCTGCATGGCAGTGCCTAAGTCCCCTTAGAAACACACCGGATGGAAACGTTTCACTTGGAGAATGTCTAAATGCATGGTCTCAAGATGGCTGTATCTTTCTTCAGGCTTTATTCAGTGGACAGTATTTGACAAATTCAACCCAAATTCACACATAGTTTGGGGTCCTCTGAAACTGCCTTTAACAATTTGCCAAGAAAAGAAAAAGAGTAATGCTGGTTGTACCAACCCTCATAGCGACAGCCCATATCCTGCCAGTGTCTGTGGACAAAGGGAATGGGTGCGATGTCATGGAGCCCCACTGCCTTCAGCAGGACCCTCTATATAGGGTCACAGGAAAGTAAGGCTGGAAGGGAAGCTCACCAGGTCTTCTAGTCTAGCCCTCTGCTCAAGGCAGGATGGTCCCTGCTTCAACTGTCTCAGCTAAGTGTCTGCCTAACCTGCTCTTAAAAATGTTCAAAGATGGAGGAGATTCCACAACTCCTCTAGGCAGCCTGCTCCAATGCTTGAGCACTCTCAGTCCAAAAGTACTTTCTAATCTCTCCAACCAAAATTTCCTTTGATGCAGTTTGCTCCTAGCTCTATCCCCTATGGCCAAAGAGAATAGTCTAATCTCCATCCTACAGGTGCAGTGGACAATCATTTGCCCATAATAATGAGGTCTCTGTAGAAAGTTGCTTACAGGCTGTGGAATTAATTAATCCAAACACTAAATTGATGTCTCCAGGCCAACAGTTTATTCTACCAGCATCACCTGGTGTAGACATTTTTGCTATCAGTTCATTTTAATTAACAAACAAGAAGCCTATTGCACCCGTTGAGCATTTTAACCAGTGGCCAGGTTAAAAATGCAGCTTAATTCAAAGAAATCCATGACCATTTAAATGATGCTCTGAGCTTAGAGGAAAGGTTGGGACTCTGTTCTACTACTGCCTTGTGGTCACTTTTCTTCTTTGTGCCTGACTTTCCTCATCTGTAAAATGGGAACATGACGCTTCCTACCCCCCTGTAAAGCATGCTAGCCACAACTCAGCAACACACTTAGTCACACATTCAATTCAGTGTGTGACCAGCCTCCTCAAGGCTTACAGATTGGAAGCATGTGCTTTGCTGCATCAATGGCCTTTGAGAAATACCAAGGAAAACCTGTGAGTGAAAAGCATGGTTATCAGAAACTTCCCAGGCCTCTAGATAGTTTTTATCTCCCAGCCCTGCTGAGAGCAAAGTCTCTCTCTTCAGGTACATCAGTGTTCTGGCTATGACTGAATTTACTCCTTCCTTTTGCCCCAGCAATTCCTCTACTGACATCTTGCCCAGCCTCCTGCAATCTGGGAGTTTGCCATCTTTCATCCTGTCCCTCTCAGTGCACTTAAGAGCTATCTCTGGCCCAGACGGAGGCCCATGACATGAGGTACAGACATTATCCATGCAGAGACTGGTGGATTGACTGAGTTACCATAATACTGCTTAGGCCTGTGTAAAAGTTTCAGTAAGACATCAGGTATCTGGGCACATGTATCTGAATCCATCAAAAATGGAAAGTTTTGGGTTGGTTCAGTGCATAAGCCAGCGCTTATTTCCCTTAATGAGCCTGCCCAAGACTTGATTCACTCACAATTTTTATGCAAATTAAATATTAATATATGAAGCCAGGGCTGTCCACGTGCATCCTGCAAGGGGTTAAGTTGTGGCCCCTGGAGCTCCTGCTTGGCCACCACTCCCCCTATTGCTCTGGCTGCAAAAACAACCACAGACTCCGGGTTCTCCCTCCATCCTCTGGCTGCTATTTTCTGCCCCCAGCACAGGGGGTTGAAAGTGCCACGTGGCAGAGGGAGAGGAGGGTGAGCCTGGAGCTGGTATGGAGCTCCCTTGCTGGAACAGAGTTTGTGGGGCCCCAGCTGCTTGGAACATGGACAGTCTTGTATCAAGCTAATAAAAGCTTTCCACTCTGAAACACAGAGCTCCTGCTAGTTACAGGAAATTAGAGCCTTACTTCTGGTGCCAAACATGGAGGACAGCCTACGTGATCAAGACAGGGACCATAATTCACAGAAAGGAGTGCAAGAAGCATCCAAACATATACTACTAGTGCATTACCAAAAACTCTGAATGGATAGCACTATTCGTCAAATCCTCTGGTTGGCTTGGAAACTTGGAGCCCAAGTCTTGCATATGCTATAAAGAGAAGTGTTCATAGCTTTGGGAACTGGGGCCTGGCCAAATCAAGGATCTTTTGGTTTTATATACTTCACTAGAAAATCCAATAGGACAGTAAGTTGAGACCTGACAGCTGCCTAATTCATCACTAAAATACTCATTCACCACTCAGGGATGCAGTCACTAGGGAGCAGGCCTGACTTGGTGGATGATTTCCACTTGATATAACAGAAATTTGGAGGCCAAAAGGGGCAAGGCTGATCATCTAGTACAGCTTTCTGCATGCTGTGGTCACTAAGTGCTACACTGACATGACAAACGAGCGCTATACCACAAAGATACCTGCCCTGGATCCAAAGACCTCAAGGACAATCCACACTCACTTCAAGTAAAATCTTCTAGTGGTTAATTAGCCTCACTTAAATGTATTCGTGCCCCACTTTTCATCTGAATGCACCTTCAGCTTCCAGCCACTGGATCTCATTATGCCTTTTTCTGCTAGGTAAAAGATCCATCTGATATTACAAATCCGCTCTCCAGGTAGACCATAAGCAAATCACTTTTTCATCTTCTCTTGTGTAAATGAAGCAGAGTCAGTTTCTGAAGCCTCTCACTACAGGTCTCTTCCAGAGCTCAGATCTTTCTGTGAGCATTTTTTTAATTCTTTCCAATTTTTCAATCTCTTTTGAGAGGTATGGAAACCCAAACTGGACTCAACAGTCTAGTAATGGTCCCACTATTGTACCCATGTTGTATCACCTCCTCACACTTTGAAATCCCTCTCCTTACACCTCTGAGGATTGCATTAATCCTCTTAGTTTCAACATTGTACCATGAGGTCTGGCTCAAATGAATATCTACTGTTAACTCTAAGCCCTATCCAAAGTCACTGCTTTTCAGAATACATCCCCCCATCCTCTAAATGTGACTGACATTCGTTGCATCTAGATGTATGACCTTGCATTTTCCCCCCATTCAAACATGCACTGTTCACAAGATTAGAACTGATCCAGCTGGTCTGCCTCCATTGCTATTTACTGGTTCTACAGTGTTTGTGTAATCTGAAAATTTAACGATTTTTACCCACAATGACTTTATATTTTCTTCCAAATCACTGACAAAGGCAGAGAATAGCACTGGCCAAGAAAAGATCTCTGCAAGATCCTACTAAAAATGCGTCCAGAAGACATTGAGTCTGCAGTTGCAGATTTTTTTAGATCTATCGATTAAGCAGTTTTGATCCATTTAATATGAGGTACACTGAATTTTGCATAGCCTTATTTTTAATGGAATGTCCAAGATCAATGCCTTACAGAAGTGCAAGCAGATGCATCAAAACTGTTAACTTCATCAATTCAACTTGTGCTCTCATCAATACTTGGTAGCAAGTTTGTTTAACAAGCCCTACACGTTGATTGGCCCTAACCACATCACCATTCTTTAATTTTTTTTATACAGATTCTGTCCTATATCCGTCTTTCCATGTTTCATATCAGTGCATCTGTTATCCGACTAAGCCTGGCCTATATTTATGTGGACCACCCTATTTAATCTTCTTTAATATTGCATTAGCTTTTCTGCAGTCCTTCAGGACTTGCCCAGTGTCTCAAAATTTGCTAAAAAACAAAACAAAACAAAAAAAATGATTCAGCATTAAGATCCAGAAAAGTCTTGGCCAACTCTTCTAATACTCCCCCAGATTTACATACGTTGATTGCTGCTTAATGCTTTCTCTAGAGATGGAATATGTAGGGATTCATTATCACTTCAAGATATAAATATATCCTCCTGCTTCTTTCCGAATGCAAAATGGAAATCATAGTTGTTGAATATACATGCGTTTCCTACATAATGGTTGGCAATGTTGACTTCTTTCTTGCTAACACCAGAGTCAATTGCCAGTTACTTGCTGTCTGCTGTAATACATCTCTAGAAGTACAATACAATGAAGCTATGTGTGGCTCTTTATATGAACCTTCCCCACTAATCAATACCATACCCCACCTCATTTTCTGCTAACATTACAAAGTAGTCTAGATTTGACAGGATGTCAGGGGTACTTCTGATGCTGAAATGACAATATTTTATGGAGCGTTTTCTTTTTGCTCTGTATAATGATTGGAAGGGGCACCAAATGCATTGACATTGCCTCTATGAGGACTGAATAAATGCTCACTAAAGTGTCTGCCTCTTTCCATTCACCTTGGGCTTTAGATCAAGCTCATGTTCCCTTATGGAACAAATCCTATAACATTTAACAGGCATTAAATCAATAGAAATTACTTTCCTAATGTAAGGAGAAACAATACTCCTGCTACAGAAGTCTATAGGCTGAACTGAACGTTCTCTGGACAGGGTTCAGTTTTGTAGGTCTTTCCCAGAAAGGTTATTAAGCTAGATGAGATACATAATGGTCTGTACCAGCTAGTGAGAAGCTTTTACTGGAATCACACAGCTGGTTGTTGATAAAACTGAGCAGCCAGAAGGTCCACACTTGATTGATTCTGCTTTCTGTGCTCAGCACAGCACAGGAGCTCCACCTGCAAATCTGTTGTCATCAGCAATCCCATGATTTAAGGGTGGTCTCTACCACGGTTCACTGATAGGTGTTGAGGTGACTTAAGAGTTCAAACCTTGAACCAGAGACAATTACCCTGAAATAGCCTGCCGCTTGGTTGATGTTGTGCCACCTTTGGAGTTGGTCAGCAGCCAGCTTCTCCCAGCTCTTGATGCTGGCACCCATTTTCCTGAGATATGCTTCAATGTGTCCTTTGGCCACAAGATCTAAGACCATTACTAAGTGGGAAGAAGAGCCCTTGTTTTGGGTGTCAAGAGTCAGGTATCCACACACAATGTCTGGGTCAGCTAAGATGGTACTTAGCTTAGAGGATCACCAACTCAATGCTGGTAACATTGACTTCCGTGAGGATGCTGGCATTTGTGCAACAATCTTCTCATTTGATGTGCAGGATTTTCCTGAGACATTGTTGGAGATAACTCTCCAGAGTCTTGAGATGACAATGGTAGGTTATCCACATTTTACATCTGTAGAGGAGGGTGGGAATGATGACTGCATTGTAGACTTTGATCTTAGTGTCTTTCTGGAGATCAAGATGAATAAAAGACATGCCAAAGCAATTTCCCAAAGGAAGCACTTGCACACCGGATTGTGTGCTGGATCTCCTCATCAATGCTCATGCTCTGAGAAAGGTAGCTCCTAAGGTAGGGGGAATACTTGACTACCTCCAGGTTCTTTCCCTCAATGGTAATTTAGGAGGGGAGGTAGGGGGAATTACATCCATTGCCCAGGGAAGGCTGACAGATCACTAGTCTTCTTGATGTTGAGAGAGAGGCCTAAGTTCAGTAGGCTTCTCCAAAAAGATCCAGTGTGGTCTGGAAGTTTTTCTCAGTGTGCACAAGGACGGTACAGTCATCAGTGTATTCAAGGTCAAGGATGGTTTTTTTAAGTACTTTGGTCTTCCACCAAAAATGTCTCAGATTGAAGAACCCTCCTTCCTTTGGTATTCAGTGTCAATTCCAGAAGGTAGGTGGTCCTTAATGAGAACCAAGACGATTGTCAAAAAAAATGGAGAACAGAGCTGGGACAATAACACACCCTTGCTTGACCCCAGCTAAAATGACAAACAAATCTGTCTCCAATTTGGTACACAAAACAGTTGCAGTCATCAGGTTGTACAGAAGCCTCAAAATGTCGATGTACTTTTCAAGACATTGACCCACAAATCCAATTAGCCAGAGGCAGGCCTTGTCAGAAACGTTCATCCAGCAGATGCCTCTATAGGGGCCGCCAAGGGAAATGGCAAACAGCAGAGGGAGAAAGGGGATAAAGAAAAAACAATGGACCAAAAGAAACTAACCCTGAATGTGTTTTACAGAGCTGTGCACAAAGAGTTAATGCAGAGCCTCAGCCACTTGCTCAGGAAGTAGCATCTCTTTGTAGACCTGGATTTCCCGCTTCTCAGTCTCAGTAAGCGTAGTTGCTTTCTACTGGGGTGGGGTGTAGGGGCTCTAGCAACATTGGGATCCCACTGAGTTCAACACCTTACAAACTTATTAGAAGAGAGTGTCCCTGTTCTGACGAACTTGCCATATAACGAAAAGAGAGTCAGCATGGTCTCCATTTCATACATGGGAATCTGAGGACCACAATGATGGACTGACTTGTCCAGCATTGTCCAGGCAGCCTATGGATGAGATGGAAAATGAGCCCAAGTTTGCCAAGTTCTGGTTCAGTGTCTAGATCCACTGTGATCTTCACACCTGAAGGCAACTTCAGTACAGAGCAAAAGTGCTTTATAGGAGTGGGGGTTGGAACAGATGAAGTTGGCACACACACTACCATTTGTGTGTGCACAGAACAGAGCAGGGGAGTTGCTGAAAAGGACTTCAGATCTGGAAATAGCCTATAACACGTAAGAGCAACTGCTCGAATACTTAAACAAAGCAGCATCAATAGAAAAGGGCTTCCCATGCTGGTCTGATACAGATACACTCCCAAATTGAGTAATCCTCTGTTAAAACTTAACTATGGAGAGTAGCTGGATCATGCAGACATCCCAGGTAGCAAGTTCATTACAGCAACAGACTTTGCGATGTACCAACTTGATACAAGATGGTAGAACAATAGAAACCCGTATATCTTATACAGTCCTCTTCATGAGTAAATCAAAAAAGACCCTGAATTTCTGTTACTATCAATGTATCAGTGATTAGTGTGTCTTACAACTAAAGGCCTGATCCAAAGTCATAGAATCACAGAATCATAGAAGTAGGGTAGGAAGGGACCTTGTAGATCTTCAAGTCTGACCCCCGCCTGGGCGGGAGAAAAAAACCCAATAAAAACCAAAAACTGGACTCAAATGAGTCCAGCCAGGTAGGCATCAAGCCTCTTCTTAAAGACCCCCAGGGTAGGAGCCAGCACCACTTCCCTTGGAAGTTGGTTCCA
>NW_017728947.1:109836177-109859642 GCF_001723895.1 Crocodylus porosus
CTCTCCAATAATCTGTGTCCATTGTTCCTTGTCATGCCAGGGAGAGCTAGGGGAAAGTGTCTCCTCCAAACACTGCCTCCAGAGGTCATCTAGTCCAACCCCTGCCTGAAGCAAAATCATCCCCGTCCAAACCATTCTATAGAAGTCTATCATATAAAATGTTCATAAAACTGCTGTCAACCCTGATGCAACAGAAGATATAACACTCTAACCTGACACCAGTAAAGTAGGAGAACAATGGGAGCCAACCTCCTGCTTCTGTGAAAGGTTGTTAATATATAATCCAGAGATCCCAGGTAGAGGCAAGCCATGCTTCCTGCAAAGAGTTCAACAAACTTTGGATAAAATCCTCAAGAAGAATTTTCACTTTTCCTTGGGCATTTTATATAATCTAAAGGTACTTTATGGCAAATGCAATTCTTTATCCTTCTTCTACACATCCAATACATTAGATGCTTAGCATGTTTGGATTTTAGTCACATTCACCAGCTCATTTCTTTCCCCATGTGGTTTTATAACTATTACTTCTAATATCCCAAATGGCAACCTGAAAAGACTTCAAAGCTATTCCCTCAACTTATCTTCTTTTAACATGCCTACTGGATGCTGACACTCAGCACTGCATCATCTAGACCAGTGGGGGCCAATCTCATTGGCACAATTAGCCACAAATTGGCCCCACACCTGGGCCCCATACCGAGTGCCTCTCTGATCATCTTCCCCTACCCAATCTGCTGCTGTGCTGTGTTCCTTATTCTGTGCACCTTGACAAACCTCCTGCTCAACTTTCTGCTTCCTGCCCTGTGCACCCTGCCCAATCTCCCGCTCAGTGCACTAAGCAGAAAGCCATCTGCAACCTGATCTGTCACGTGCCACAAACAGAAGCAGCCTGTACCATCTGCGGCTCTCGTTCCACAGGTTGGCCACCCCTGATCTAGACAGTACCATTTTAAAAACTCTGAGGATGCTTTACCATGAACACCTTTCCCAAATTTTGACAGCAAAAAGGAAGAGTTTCCTAAATGCAACATTGGCACCCATCCATCATTATAGATATGAACTAACAAATGTGATAGCAACAATAGGAATATTCAGAGATTCATGGTGCCGACTGAAAAAATAACCCTTAGTTAATAGGTAGCCTAAGCAAGGGTGTGCATGAATTTGTACAGAGCATAGTAATGCAGGACAACGATTAATATTCTCACTTCAGATGCAGCAGGCATCTTGAATTACATTTGCATCCACTTTTAATTTAACCTGAAAAACAATGAAATGCAAACTCATTTTCAGGGTATTGAAGCCAGGCAGTATCAGCAGCATATTAACTGAAAAGGGACAAAAATATGCATCTCTTCCTTGAAGTGGCTACTCTTTGCAAAGGAAAATTTGAATGATAATGCCCTTGAACCAATGTCTGCCAATTACAAATATGGCTGTGAAATGAGATTGGGCTGTCTCCAGTCAATGTTAACATGGTTTTCAGTGATTATAAGCTACGTTTGTTGTGCATATAGTGTGTGAAGACAGAGAAACCATTTACTGTGTTGCATAACTGCTAAATTTACTTGCAAACAAGAGAAGCAAAACAAATTCTGTGGTTTTGCTAGATGTGAGAGCCAAAAAAAATTTTTTTCACCAAATAGTTCCTGAATCAGGAAGAGGCAATGCTATTCTGCAGTTGATTTTGGTAGGTGACAGGGACACTATACAAGGACTGGTCAGAGAACATAACCTTGGGTCAAATGAACATGAGCTGATTCAGTTTAAACTGAATGGGAAAATAAACAGAAATAGATCTGAAACTAAGGTTCTGATTTTCAAACAAGCTATGGAGGCTGGTTAGCAATGACAGCTGAACTGAGAGGTGAAGTGACTTGAATGTAGAGGAGACCTGAAATTTCCCCAAGTCAGAGGTGCTTAAAACTCTCAGGCATCTCACCGAGATCTGGGGTCGGGAACCTGCCTAGTCCAAGGACTCAAAAACAGCCCCTGGCTGCTGCTACCTCAGTGTGGTCTGCACACCCTGGTTTTTGCTCCTACCGGGTGCCCATGCACTCAGCTGCTACTGCAACAGCAATGCTCAGGGCTGCTTCTGCTGCCGGGGGGTGATGTAGGCACCATCGTGGTGCCCCTACTAAGTTGGTACCCAAGGCTAGTGTCCTACTTGCCCCTCTTCCCAGTCCATGCTACACTGAGGTGGATCCAGAGGGGATGCAGTGGCATGCCTGCATCCCCTCCTCCTGCCCCCACTTTCTGACCATGCTGCCAAAGCAGCAGTCAGGGATTTAAGTCTCAAATAAGGTAAGCATTTCCCCACTTCCTACCTCTACATGCTCAAAGGCATGCCCCCTCACACCTTCAGTCCCCTGGGGCTCGAGAAGCAGGAGGGGAGCTCCTACCTGCTCCAGTTGGGCTGCACAGGATTGTGACAGCAGTAGCAGAGGGTAGATGCATTTCCCCTCCCCACCTGCTCCCCATAGGTGTTTCCTGCCAGCCTAGGAGCAGGTGCAGGGAGGGGGAACATGTCCCCTGGTCTCTGCTGCTGCCCCCAGTAAGCACAGCTCAGCCGGGGCAGGCAGGACCTCACCTCCCTCCAGGGGCAGCACCTGGCAGTGGAGGAGGGGAAGGGGGTCTTGGGACTTAGATAGGGCAGCAGGAGAGGGCTTGCCTTTGCCAGCAGCAGGGAGGCTAACAGCAGGCAGTGCAGTCACCCCTACAACTGCACCCCCTTTTGCCAAATCCTGAATGTGCCTCTGATGTTACACTGCTGTGTGGGTGTGAATTATCAGGCCAAGATGGGAACTGAACCAAGGTCTCCCACATCCAGAGCAAGTGCACTAACTGCTGGGCTACCAGATAAGAGGAGAGAAGTGTCATCACCTCCATCACTTCCTCCGAATGCTGTTTCAGAAGAATGGAAGGACTCCTAATTATGGTCACAAAGAAAGAGCTTTTATACGTCTGCCTTCAGGAAAGACTCCAAGTCCCATAGAAAATGACTCTGTTCTACCATTTATTGATTAAAACAATTCACAAGTCAAACTCCAAAGCAAGGAAGAGTAAAAAGGGTATCAAATTAAGCGTTTTTATCTGGACGGTGCCAAGGATAAATTAATGAACGTAGAACTGAGAAGGAAAATATATGATGTTTGTGCTGAAGGTAAAAGCCATTTTCTGCTGCATAAAATAGTAGGCTTAAAAATGGCCAATTTTTAAATCAATGCAAACATTCACTCCCCTGGACTGCAGAATAAATTGCATCTTTTATGTAAGACTTTAAATATCACTCTGTCACATTATTTTTTCACTAAGAAAGTATTTATGCAGTGGGAAAATTGGATGTTAGCTTTGCAAGTGTTTCTGCTCTGAGTGTACAAGGAAGCTGATCTCACCAAAATAATAGCAGTAATAAATTGCAGGGCACAGTGGAAGATTGCCTGGAGTACCGAAAATGTCATTTTACCTGATACACATAATAATGCATTAGGGTTAGGGTGTTACCGTCAATTAACGTCTGTTTCCAGTCATTATAATGCATGTCTAAACGTCAGTGCATTTCCCTTCTGATTCTTCTTCCCTTCTATTCCTATTATTATTCAAAATCCCCTGTTGGCTCCTCTCAAAATTACTATCCTCAGCTGTCACCTGGTAGGAAAACCTCAGTAGAGCCAATGAAGATCAGCCTGCCTTATTCCCAACACACTGGCTCAAATACTGGAGGACATGTCGGCCTGTTAGTGCAGACATGGTAGAGACACAAGGGCTGTTTGTTTGAGACACGAGATATGCTGCTCAGTGCCCTGGGCATGCGCGGTGGAGGGAATTCATGCATGCTTTGGGAAAAGGAAGCTACTTCTTGCTTGCAGGCTCACTCTCCCCCACTGTAAGCAGGTTTCTGGTTTGTTTTGCAGAAGGGACAGACGTCACCTTTGAGCATCTTTCTGGAGAAACCTAAATTCTGCTTTGCACTCTGCTGAGGTGTAAGTGTTTGCATGGCTGAGGAGATTCATCCTTGGGCAAACACACCCTCTTCCCCTATACCCATCTGCAGCAGTGCTCAAGTTCACTGCCTCTCTGACCCCATTTAAGTCCATCAGCAGGGTAGAGCCCCCTGATTCTGCAATCAGATTAGGCACGGAGGTGGCAGCTAGGGCTGTGCAAACTTCAGTTGCCAATTCGATTCAGTGGAGATTCGGCCCAATTCGGCAGCCAAATCTCCGAATCTGAATCTAATCAGGAGAGCCATTAAAATGTTCAAATTGAATGCGAAGCCTCTGAACCTATTCAGAAAAGATTTGGAGAGATTTGGAGATTCAGATTGGCTGGGGAGAGGCAGGCACAGCCAGGCGGCTGCAGGTTCTTCTGCAGCTCCTCTGGCGGTGCCTGCCTCTTGCCGGGCAGGGGCAGCCACAGCAAAAGCCCCCATGGCTGCCCTGTCCAGCACCATCCCCTGCCCAGCCCCAGCCTCCTGGCACTTAAAAAAAAGCCCTGCACTCACCACTGCAGCAGTGGGGATCAGGGCCTTTGGGGCTCGTGGCAGAGCCCCCCCATGCAGTGCGGGGCAGTAGGGGGAAGCAGGGATCGCTCCCCCCGCCTGGCACCCATGCAGCAGCTGTCACATTGCACAGGTGAGGTGCAGCTCGGCAGGGCTCTGCGCACTGTCTGGGAGCTGGAAAAGCTCCACATGTCAGCCAGAGCCCAGCACTGCTCAGCCCCAGTTTCCAGATAGTGCACGGTGCTCTGCCAAGCCACGCTGCACCCGCACCATGGGGCAGCTGCTGCACGGGTGCCAAGTGCGGGGGGAAATCCCCACTACCCCCCACTGCTCCATATTGCTCACAGGGGTTCTGTCACAAGCCCCCACTGCTGAAGCTAGTGAGTGTGGGGATTTTTTTTTTTTTTTTTAAGTGCTGGGAGGCTGGGGCCAGGTGGGAGATGGGGCCAGGCAGGGCAGCCATGGAGACTTCTCCCGTGACTCTCCCCACCTGGGGAGAGGCAGGCACAGCCACAGGAGAACCTGCAGCCACCCAGCTGCGCCTACCTCTCCCCGGCCGATCCGAATCTCTGAATCAGTGTTGAATCTCCAATTCTGAATTGGCCAAATTGAATGGGGACAGTGATTGAAATCACCGAATCAAATCACTGTCCTCCAAATCGTCCGAATCCGAATCAAATACTTCCCTATTTGCACAGGCCTAGCTGGCAGCCCCTTGCAACAGACTGCAGGTGTCTCAGCAGACCTTGTTGAGTTCGGCACCTTCACTGCATTCATCCCCCCAGCAATAACAGGACGATGCAGTGAGAAGCCAACCCTCAGAAAGAAAAATATTGTTTGTTTGGAACAAAAGCCATTCAGAAAAACTGTTTCAAAAGCACAAGCAGATTGTAGGTATGCCTAGCTTACCAGGGGCCCACAGTCTTCCACAGGGAGACCTCTGGCAACCTAACATACTTCAGGGCATATTTCTCTTAATCCCAACATGCCAGATCCAAAAGGTACATCTTCTCTGTGGCAGCAGAGTCCTAAGTCTCACCAAGGAAACAAGCCCTCCCATCCACTCTGTGCATGTCAACCACAAATCAAGGGGATAAGTACACCTCAGGGAACCCCAACTGTCCCTCTCAAACATCAAAAGCTCATGTCTTGGTCACAGTGCAAGAAGCACCACTAGAGCGTCCTCAACACCACCTTTCTGGAGAAGAAGCAGGTAGGTAAAGCTCATTTCCTTGGCAGTGAGGCTGACCTATCTGCTGCCGAGATGTAGACAAACATCGCCTCCGGCACCCAACTCCTTTTTTGGGGCCTAGACTCCAATGGAAATCAACAGGAACATAGGCATAGGAATTAGGTGCTTGAATTCCTTTCTGGATCTGGAGCAGTCTTCTACCTGTTATTTCCCGAATAGTGTCTCCATTTGCCAGGCTATGGCTGTCGTTCATAGTTTCAAGTCCTTTGGGTCATATCTTTGGTGATATCTACCTGGGCTTCTTCCTCAGGGTCAGTATGGGAAAGTGTGAACTAGCACTGCTGCAAACATTTGCCTTTAGTTCCTACAGGAAACATTCTTTATCTCACCCTCTAGCCAGGAATACAATCACTAACGAGCCTATAAATAGGCATAGACAGAGTGTTTATAACATTAATACAAATGTCTACAAACATTCCTTCATTCTATAACATCTGTCACATCTGCTACTAGAGATGAACCCCATTTACAAAACAGTCGCTCGGATTAAATCTTAGGACCAGATTTTCAACTGGGGTAAATCGACATAGAGGTACTAAAGTCAAGAGAGCTCCACTGATCTATGTTAGTGGAGGACACAGCCCAATGACCTCTAGCATTAAAAGCTGGAATAATTTTATATACCCAATTTCTTCCTCATTAGAATGCTAACTGTACATAAAGCTGACTGTGCATATGCAGCGAACACTAGTAAATAAAATTGTTCATGGTACTTCTTGTTTCCATGTTGTTTTCTGTAGTCTCCATTCTACGTCTAGAAAACGCCATAAATAAAATGAACATAAATGCCACTAGATAGCAAGTATTCACTGTAAGTGGCTTGCCCAATGGATTTGGTTTCTCTGTGTTCTCTATACAACACTAAGAAACATAAATGACAAAAAAAACACAGATGAGACCAAAAAACCATGTTGACTAGCATACTTTTGCATGTATTACATGCATCTTTATGCAAAAAAGCAATCAGTCTCCAAAATGGGATGGGCATTTTAAGCAGAAAGCTGATTTTTGTTGGCTGAAGTAGAAGCAGGGTGGAATCGAGCAAGCAGAAACTGACTCTGGGCTGCCAGGATGCTGCTGTTTCTCCCTGGGGCTGCACAGAGCAGGGGTGGAAACCAGTGCCAGCCCCACACAGCCGCTGCTGAAGCCATTGAACTGGCTGCGGGCAAGTGAACTGCTGCATGCAGCCTGTAGTATCTGTCTGAGGCCTGCGGTATGAAAACACTTGATTATTTACAGGAATTTCTATAAAGAAGCATTTACTGTGAAGAAGTAACCGTTTTAACTACTGCCCTTCCAAGAGTCTGGGGCCTAACCTTGTTTCTGTCCTGACACTCTAGGAAGATCCTGTTGCCTCAACCAGACAGTCCTCTGGGATACCACGCTCCCTGGACACCTTGCGTTTCCACGCAGATTTACTCTATGTCACCGTGCCTCTGGACAAGTCTTCTTTTCCTACATTCTGCCTTCCAAAACTAAGATGCATGTTTTATTTCGGGACATGAGGTCTGGAATAAAAACATGGTAAATACATACATAAAGGGCTACATATGCACACTGCTGCTTTTTGGATACAAGGGGGCTTTTGCCATAAAAGACAAAGAAGACTCACTGGAGAGCATCCAAACTACCTATCAGGATACTACCCAACTCCTTTCCACAATCAGATCAGATACAAGGACCATCTAGAGCAGTGGTTCTCAATCTGTTTGCCATAATGGGCCACACTTGCAGCACTCAATGTGTTATGTGGGTTGCACCCCACAACTTACTTCCTATGTATCCATTTAACGGGATGTCATGTGGACTGCAGCAATGTGCTGAGTGGGACGCATGCAGCCTGCGGGTCACAGGTTGAGAACCACTGATCTACAGCCCAGGTAGCAGGGTGAAGGCATGCCAATGTACGTAGCCATCAGCCTACCAGGGATTGATATGGCTAGCACCACATCTATTGACTTCACCTCCCCAGCATGACCACCAAGCACCGCTGATGACAGCTGAATCAACAGAGGACAGTCTTTGGCACAAGTCTTGGGTCCCAGGGGAAACATCCATCCTGCCGGCCCCCCTCAGAAGCACATGCCAATTAGCAGAAGAGTGCTTCACCCAGTTAAAGCTATGAGGTGGCCTAATGACCCTTAACACTGTACATAAAGCTCTCATTAGCATGAGTAGGAGTTATTGATTGATCACTAGAGATGACTGTGGATTGGGGAACAAACATTAAGTAGTTTCATGTCCTTAGTAAGCCTCGGAAGCAAGGACTAGGTCAACTGGTATGCATATGAGCACTATGAATGGCCAAACCATATACTATAAGCTCCATTTAATATAAAAAATAAGAGAGAAGAGGGAGGTAGGGTTAGCTGACACTGTGGGTAAAGGTAGGTCTACAACACAATTTCCACCATTGCTATGACTGGTGCAGCAGCATGCTTAGCAATTTTCCCAGCGGAGAAGCATGTGATGGGGTGCCATGGTAGACACACAGGACACCAACATCTTGCCCCCTGCTGCCCTTAGGGGGGGACCCTGCCAGCCTGAGCTTAGAGGCAGCTGGTAGATGCACAGAGGTATAACCAGCGATTTCAGTACCAGGATTGACCAGGCAGCGGGCAGTTATCATAGGCAGGTGGGGTCACACCAGGTATCTGTTGCAGTCTGAGTTGTCAGACCAAGGGTTGAGGTGGCATCATGGTCAGGATGGTAGGTCAGAGCCAGGGGGTCCAAATAGGGACAGGGACTGTGGCAAGGCCAGGATCAGGCAGGAGCAAATAGGAGCCAAGGAGAGGTGCAAGAAGCAAGAACAGGAAATCCGACAGAAAATAGGAGGGGTTTTATAGTCCCCCCACAGCAGGGGCTCACAATTCCTCTAGGTTTCTCCTGATCACCTGACTCCTCATTGGTGTCCTCATGGGAGAAGCCAGGCTGGGCTGGGGTTGGGATGGGACCAGGTGTCTCATGATGCTGTGGACTTTGCGTCTGCCTGCTGGTTTGGCTGCTCTGGGTTCAAATTCCCAGTGGTCTTAAGAGTCAGTACCCTGGATGGAGCTGCTGCCGAGTGCTGGAGACCAATGGCAGGGGTGATGCCAAGTGCTAGAGGACAGGAGCACCCCCTCTAGATCAGCTCCCCTTTGTTCAAGGTGTAAATGGCTATGACAGTGTGTCACAGGGCAGGGTCCTAGGAGCAGCCGTGATTTCTCTGGATGCCCCTTTCCATGCCAAGTCTGAGATAAAGCACCCTCATTCTCACCCGCCACGTCTTTGATGTATTTTATAAGGGAGGCTCCCCTTGGACACGGTGCTCTGGTTTATCCTGGCCCCTGCTCTGTATTGACTGACTTGGTGCACTCCAGCCTTATGGGCTATGCATGGCTCTTACCACCCCTGTACCACACCCCAAGCCTTGCAGATGTACCAGATGTTGTATGGTCAATCCCTTGCCGCACCCTCATGGGCTCCCTGGGCTTGTCTCACAGTGGCCCAGGCCCTCGCAGGCTCTCTGGCCTCTTTCACAACGGCCTGCACCCTCACGGCCTGCACCCTGGCCTCTCACCGTGCCCGCACTGGGGCCTCCTCTCAATTGGGGCTCAGGTGGCCATAGCCATGCCTGGCCCCCAAATCCCCTCCTCGGGTCTAGAAGTTCCTGTGGGGCTCAGGCAGCCTCGGCCTTACCTCGCCCCCAATCCTCTGTGCCCTCTCAGGGCTGGGGTCAGTGCAGCCCCAAATGCTGTGCCCTCTCTGGCACCGGGGTCCCCACACTACCATGGAGCCCCCATGAGGCCTCCTCCAACCCCTATTAGCCTCACCCAGTCCTCTGGTCTTATAAAACTCCAAACAGAAAACTCAAGCCTGGGCTACAACATAAACTCTAGGCCAACTGGCTAACCATCATTCAAATCCCTACCAGGGCTTCCTCCACCCAGTATCCTCAAGCAGAAGCTGCTCAGGCCATCAGGCTTCGCTACTCAGCTTACTCCAGCAGAGCTCCCTCTTCCTCAGCTGCTAGCAGGAAACTGCCTCTGGCCTTAGCCTGGATCAGGGTTATATAGGTCAGGCCCTGCCCCCGTCTGGTCAGCTGACCAAACTGCGGTTGCCCTGGCAACCAGCACCTGTACCTCTTTATAGGCGCAGGGCACCAAGTGCCCTGCGACACCCCCCTTAAGTTCAAGGCTCACAGGAGCAGGGCATGGAAGTACCCTGTGACAGAGAGCCGTTTTGCATCCAGCCCTTTGTCTCTCTTTGCTGCTTGGAAAATTTCCTGGAAGGAACGTGCAGCCTCCAGACATCACCTCTGGCCGGTTGTGTGGTTGTGCATTCAAGCCTGAGCCGCTGGCGTGCTCCCATGGTGTTGTCACGCCACCCCGGCCCTCCCACGAGCCCTGCCAAAGGTCTGAGGGAAACCTTTATAAACAAAGCTGCCAGGGAAAACCAGAAAGTCAGGTTTACAACTGTTCATGCAAACGTTCCCATTATAATGGTCTTTGGAATCTGAAGCTCAGCTCAGGACCTGCATCCTGAAGACTGCCTGCCCCGCATGTATTATTAAAGTAAGATTGTTGTCCAAGATGGATTTAGCTTCAAACGCACTGAATTGTTTGTACTGCAACCAGCTGTGCTAGCACCTAACTTCTGATCATCTCAGCCATGTCACAAAGGATACAAACCCTGAGTTAGAAGTTGCATCGCTGAAATAGCGCCAGATCCTGAAAACTGCATTCCAGTGAAACTACAACTTAAGTCAAGGGCATCACATTCATGCTGTGCTTTATGGTGTACCCCGATGTGAAAGCACCCAGAAATCATTTATGTAGACGATTGAGATCCGTGGATGGAGCCTTTCACTGATACAACACGTGCCGGCTGCTGCTGTATCGGCTGGCCGGAGGGATGGTCTCATTCAGTTAGGCAGTAACAACCACTGCATGTAACACCCGAGACGTTAACTGAGAACTTTTATAGAAAGTGGTTATTTTCCAACTCTGAATTAACACTAGACTGTTAATGTCTGCAAGAATCCAGCTGACTATCACGCTGCTTTAATGAGCAACTTTTCTGTATGTGCCAGCACTACTGCTCTGTTGTCAAAATGTACTTCCACATAATTAGCACCCACTGCTCACTCTGCTTCCCGCTTGTACCTCCAGGCAAAAATAAGATGGGAAGCCCATGATGCTGGCAGCGTTCCTTCGGGAATGCCCTTATTCAGGGTAATGGACAAGGCCTCCCAAAGCATTTCTGGCAGAGGGGCAAAGGACCAAAACTTAGGGGAGTTGGGAGCTGTTTACTAGGTGACATGGCAGCTCTCCATAGACTACAGAACTGTGCTTTAGGATCATAACAACCACATGAAAAATAATTATGGGGTGTTCGATCTGACCTTCTATTTTAAATCATCACATTGGGCTTTCTGGATCTAGGAAGTGGAGTGATTTCCCCTTTCTTTGAAGGAAGGGACTGCTTGTATAGATGAAAAGGAGGCATGGTCATCCAGTTGGGTAGCTAGGGGTAGATGATCAGGGCACCAGCCGCAGTTGCTGATTTTGAGGGCACGCTGGCTTAAGGAGCAGATAATGCTTATTATGCCTCAGCAGTCACCTGTCGGGAGCTGTTCTCCTGAGGGTAGAGAAGGAGCAGGCTATAACTCAGTCATGTGTCCCCTCCTTTCCATTGCAGCTGGTCTAATATTTCCCACCTTCCTCCTCCTGATAACTGTTGATGAAAATGAAAATGCTGGTAATTTTGTTCATTTTTTTCCACAGCCATTTCTTTCAGTGGAAACCTCCACACCAAAAGTTTGGGCTGAAATTTCCAAGGATACTTTTCCATGTAAAAATAAACCCTTTACAAAAAAAGACTGATTAACCAAAACCCCAAATTCCTCTCAAAAATCAGTTTCCGTAGAAAACATCCAGCCAGTCCTACTGCACACACCATTCTCTAATGCTGTCGCTTTTGTTCTGTGCTCCCCACAGGCACAACACCCTGAGTCTCATTTGCAAGCATATCCTCCTGCCTGCTCTTAACACCTTAAAACGGCATCATGATTGGTGGGAAACACTAGTAAATAAATAGGCTTCCATATCACACAGTTCATGTGCACATTTGAAAAGGACAGAGAGTGCAGGAAACTACTTTTAAAAATTTTAAGCACAAGCCTGTTGGAACCACTTTTATGTTACGCTAACTGGTTTGAACTCAGGGAATGGAGCTGATACCTTGGCTCCTAGTGATTTCTGAACACCCAGTATCAGGAAAATGGAGCAGTGAGAAGCCCCAAGAGAGATGAAACTCTACAAAAATCTATAGGACAGTTAGAAAAGGTTTAAACAGCTCTTCACTCTGCCTGCACTTGGTGCCAGCAAAAAAGGAAGACAAGGAGAAGGTCATTGCATTTCTCTGAAGAGCTGGTTCTAAAGCACTTCATCATCTTTAATATTTCCTGCATTAAGTCCGGGACAGAAGGCTGACTATAAAACTGCATTACAGCAAATTTAAGGGGTACTGCTCTCCATGTGAAAAAATGAAACACAGGAGAGACGTATGTTTAAACAGCGAGCACTAAAAGAGGGTAAAAACACACCAATCAGACTAAAAGGGGATTTGACTTTGGCAAGTAAAGGAAGGACACCCAGTCCTGGAAGAGGCTTGTGGAGGGTCAGCAGTGCTCTGGCACTTCGGGTATGATAGAGGATCCAAAATACTACAAGGACAGAGACCTGAAGCCATAAGGCAGGCCAAGTCCATAGCAGGAGTCCACAAAAACTCCCCACACACCATCACACTGCACTGGAGGTGTTTGTGTTGGGACAAGCAACAAGAAACAAAGCAATGGCTGAAGTCTGACCAGAGAGGCAAGGACTACAATGGGTTACATCACTTTGCCAGAGTTTTTAGCTGCCATTCCCAGTGTCCATTCTGCTGGCAAGAACGGTAATAGCTCAAAAAGGTAGTGGATAACATTGCAGCAGGTGAGGATTGGGCTGCCAACCTGGCAGCAAATAGGACATTTATTAAGTTCAAGTCAGATGCAGATGTGAACACTGAGGAGACGCCAGAAGCCGTGACATCAGCACTCAGAGAAGAGCTCCAGGCAGTAAAAGGTAACCACATAAGCCTCAGGTCTTACAGCAGACAGCTAATTCCTACTAAGGGAGGATGTGATCAAAATGTATGGGGAAGTAACCAAGGGGAAACGCTAAGTCCCATACTGATCAGATTAATGGTCCATCTAGGTCAGTATCCTGTCTCCAACAGTGACAGAAATGGATGTGTTAGAAAGAGAGCACTGAACTGGACGGTATCTAGAGCCATCCGTACCCTCTGCATTATCTTACCTGGTATCCACTGGGATTGGTTAGAGGCAACATCTCCAACTGTTCTGTTCAAACTCTATTAGTAGACCTATCTATCCCTAAAAGTGCCTAGTCCCTTGCTGAACCTGGCTATGCTGTCTGCCTCCACCACCTCCTGTGGTCATGAGTTCCACAAGTTTCTCCACAGGTGTTAACGGCCCTCTCCTTTGTCATGGGCTTGCTGTTCCACCAACCAAGCCAGCCTTTCTTCTGCCATTCTGCTAGCTGCTTCAGGCAATGCAGCTCCTATGTCACAGCCCTGCATGTTGCTTTTAACTCGCTCCAATAACAAGCTGCATAAACAAGTACTGCTTCTTGTCAGTTTTAAATCTGTCTCCTACTAATTTCAGTGGATGCCCCCAGCTCTAGGATTCTGGAACTTGGTGAACAGTAGTTGCTATTCACTTGGTCCATGCCCTTCATGATTTTATAAACCTCTGTCATATCCCTTCCTGCCCAGCCTTCTCCTTTCCTAGCCTTTTTGCCTCAAGTCTTTCCTAGTATAGCAACCACTTCATATCCCTGATCATTTTAATTGCCCATCTCTGCACTTTTCTTATTCTACTACATCTTTTTTTCAGATGTGTGAACCAGATGTGGGAATACTGCACACGCTAGTCAAAGTATGGGCGCACCATGGAGTTGTATAATGGCATGATAATATTCTCCATTTTGTTTTCTATTCCCTTCTTCATGAGGCTCAAGATTTTATTGGCTTTTTGGGGGCTGCTCCTGCACACCAAGCTGACGTTTTTAAAGAACTATCTACAGTGACCCAGATCTCCGAGTTGTAACAGCTTGTTCAAAACCCAGTGTTGTATAGGTATGGTTGAGGTAATTTTTAACAGCACCAGGGGAAAAAAAACCTAGTCATTATTGTGTTAGAAACCTTGTCAAGCTCTTACACTCATCAAAGGTGTGCATTCATTAGAGGGGCAGGGGATATGTTCCAGGGGATAAAGGCTCTCAACAGACCACAGAATAAAGCTGAAAGAGTCCAAAGCAACCCATTATTCCTGCACCTAACACAGAGGACCTCTTCCCATCAGCAGTGAATAATGCTGCGGCAGCAGAGGAGGAGCCTGTCAGCCTGAAGCAATTCAGACATTTATTAATGTATTCATTTTAAGGAAGGCAGAAGTTAAAAAAGGCACTTGGCAGGTTTATTGCTCTGGGAGACTCAGAGCAAGAAGAACCAGCAGAGTGGGAACACTTGCTGGTTATTGTAGGAAGAGCAATGGAGACCTTGGCTTAGGTGTAGGCCCAGAAGCAATAATAAAAACATGTGATAAGGATATTCCCCACGGCCTGCAAAGGGAGGCATTTGGGGAGGGAGCAGTAGTACCCAACATCTTTCCATGCCGGGCACATCAGCAGGCACTCTTCAGAAACACAGAACACGTTTGCCTGCGTTCAACATCTCCTTCGGAAGATACCGAGACCACATCTCCCCTCAAGCACGCTGTGTTTCTCCAAAAGAAGGTTCCTCCAAAAGACAGAAGCAGCGTATCCTGGCTCTCATAGCGTTTTGGATGGGCTACTTAGCATGAGTGACTGATGACACCAATTAACTTTCTGCATACTAATTAGCCGTCTGGTGGCATCATGACCACATGGATACATTGCCTCTGGAGTAGGGGGCAGCTTTACTGCCAGGCCTAATAAGGTTGCCATGTAGACACGGCCTGTGCCTGCAGACCGCCATTTGGGCAGGTTCATCACCATGGAGATCTTATAGAAAAACACCACTCTTTTATGCTGCAGAGTGGGACTGTCCCATGTCCTGCACGTGGCCTGTAAGGGATTACCCCCAGGCTGCCACCCAGACACCATCCCCCTCCACCACCCCAACTACTGCTACAGCCAGGCTCTCTGGATTCCCCCTTTCTCTCTTTTGGCTTTTTTGCTTCCTCCTCTCACCCCAGGGGATGGGTGGTGCAGTCCACGGCACTGTGGGATTGTGCATGGTGATCCAGGGCACCAATGTGGGGGCCATGGGCACATACGCAGGGTAGTGAGGGGCATTTGTATGCATGGTACATACAGCAGCCACGGGCACATTTAATGTTGTGGGGAGGGGGCACTGCTAGCACAGCGCAGTACAGTGGCCATCCACCTGCAGGGTACAGTGCGTGGGAAGGTGGCCTGGGAGCCCAGGGTTCAATTAGCATGGCTGGGAGCTGTGCACCGCAGGGCTCACTGAGAAGTTGGATAACCCAGCTGTTGAGGGCAGGAGGGTTACACAGATGTTTCTGAGAGGTAGTTAAGTGTCCGTCTGAAGCCAGACAGAAGGCAGGGCAGAGATGCACCTCACAGGCCAACAGAATCAGAGGTGCCACCGCTCACTTCATCAGATGCTGAGCAGGAAGTTTAGGCATCTCTGATGCCCTCAGCATACACGATACCGTGATCCAGGCGATGCAGGGGGTGGGAACCAACAGAAGAGAAAGACTAAAACCGGCGTGTCCAACATGCAGCCCGCGGGCCGCCAGGTCCCTCCCATGTCACGTGAGCAGGGTCCTGCCGCCGCTTCGAGGGCCGCGCGGCCCCTGCTGCGCCTGACGGGACGAGCTGAGGACAGCGCCCGCTTTTAGTTGTCTCCGGCTCGGCGTCCCGCCCGCCTCCCAGGCCCCGCCGGCGGTGGGGCAGGAACGGGGCGCAGCGCCCGGCACAGGCGGTGGGCAGAGCAGCCCCGGGGGCCCTTGGCAGGCGGGGTCCTTGGCGTGACTGTAGGGGGCAAGGCGGCAGGAGCCGGTGTCGGCTGGGCCGTGTGGGCAGGCGGGCGAGTGAGGGGCTGCGGTCACCTCGCTCCGGCCCCCGTCGGGCAGCGCCGGCAGCCCGGGGGGATTGTCGCTCCCTGCGGCTGGGCCGTGCGGGCGGGCGGGCGAGTGAGGGGCTGCGGTTACCTCGCTCCGGCCCCCCTCAGGCAGCGCCGGCAGCCCGGGGGGGCAGGGGGATTGTCGCTCCCTGCGGCTGGGCCGGGCACTGCTCTCCTGCCGCGGCGGCTGCCCACCCTCCCGGGGGCCGTTTGCCTTCGCCGCAGGGAAGCACAGAGGAGCGGAGTGGCCCATGTTCCCCCGAGGCCTTCACCCGCCAGGAGCCGCCCTGGGCAGACCAGGCCTGAGACCCTGCCAGGCTGGGAATGGCTTTGCTCCTGCAGTTCTGCTGTCCCCGTCTCAGGCGCTGGCTGGGCCCCAGCTGTGCCTGCCCGAGCACTGCCAAGACTTTGGGCAGCGGTGTTGCTGGTGTGGGCAAGGCCTCGGGAAGCAGTGCCACAGGTGGCCCCTTGGCCTGCGTGAGAGCACCGGCTACATCAGTTTGGTCACATATTTTAACACAGCTGTCAAATATCTTCCAGGGCTGCCTTCAAATGGTGGTTGTAGTAGGCAGAAGGAGGGCCTCAGCTGTTGGGATGGCTGGTCCAGGACATCATTTGCTGTAGTTTGTCACTAGCTGAGCACAGGTTGGGGCTTATGCCAGCTTTGCCTTAATTCAGGCTTGTCCAACATAGGGCTCACTGGGTGATAAAAAGTTCATGATCCGGCCCCACGTTCAAAAAGGTTGGACACCCCTGGACTAAAAGGTCCAAGCAGATTTAGAAAGAACCAGAGCTGCTGGGCCAAAGCCAAACACCAGCGTGATTGCCATTTAACAGAGATGGCGTGCCTGGGAAACAAGTCAAAGATACTAAGCAAGCAGAGCAAAGTCCAGCAGGGACAACCACAAACAGGCGTGCTCCAACTAGCAGGAAAGATGACAAGGATTCCTTGGAACAGGGAAAGAGGTCGTGAAACTCAGACCTAACTAAGCTAACCAAACCAGCCATCTAAGAGCATTAATGAGCAAAGACATCCAAGGCAGAGGCCCTGCATAGTTTAATGAAGAGTTTGAGAGGCTGAAGGACATCACTAAAGAGCTCCCAGGCCTTTGGAGCTGGCCTAAGGACAGCAAGTTGGAAGCTGCAAGTGAGAAAGGAACAGTCTGGAAAAAACCCTGGTCTGACCCAGTTCACCCTGCCTTTCAGGCTCTCTGCCCCTGCGTGATGGAAGACTGGGCAGGATGGGCCAATCAATGGCAGCTTTTCTGTTCTTAAGTTCAAATGTAAAAGACATCTATGGTTTCTACAGAGAAATGTATGCTGTCCCATGCCAATGATAATCTGGCCCTGAAGGAGGCAGTGGACTCCTTCGCATCCACTGATTTTGGAATGACATTGAGTGGGAGAGTGGGGAGTGGAGGAAGAGCTCCTAAAGGTCAAGAAGTGCAGGGAAGAGAATCGAGGCAGCCTAAATCCTGCTTTGCTGCTGGTCCCTCCGGGATATTTTGGGACCCGCCCATAAAATACAGAAACGTTGGAGTTGTTGGGCAAGTCTTTGACTGCACACTAACTTTTCATCACCTCACCATCCTTGTCTTTTATGCTTAACTGCTCAAGATTTGGGGGAAGATTTGGGGAATTTCTGCCAGTTCCTTTTAAGCAATTTCCTTTAGGGCTTTTAGGAGCAGCAACTAGTGCCTAATGAAACACCCCGTGGATCACTCAGCAAATCTGTTGCTGTTTGGTCATTACTTCCTGCAAATCCCTGCCTCTAATTATTTATTAAAAAGCTCATGCTGTAAGGAATGATTATGCAACAGAAGAAACAAGAGAGAATAATCCCCAGCGCTTGAGTTTTTTAATGCCTATCTAAAACATCCAATTTCTCAGCTGTTGCTTTGAATCCTCACTGCCATGCAATTGTCGGGGGAAGCCAAGACTTTTGTAACACAGTAAATAGTTTTGGAGACTGAACCAACTGGTATTAATGATAGCACAGCAAACAGGACAGCCTGGAAGGATCTGTGTCACATGTTCTCTATATCATATGCCATCTCCCTGTAGTTAGCTATAGCAAGGGTGGAGACGGGTAGGTGAGAGAGAGCCGGGAAGCTTCTCGAATACAATAACCTCAAATGAGCTGGTAGATTCTTAAGTTGTTTCTGGTTGATGCGGCTGGAGTAATCTGCTTTCACAGAAGCATCCTATCAAGTAGGACAGAAGAGTCATACCCACGTTATGTCCCAAACGCATGTGTCCTCCACTAAAGTCAAACAGGAATTGCATACATGAGCAGAAGGTAGCACTTGAGATAGCAATAGTATTAATGGTTGGGTACTCAGGAATGGAAAAGACAGAGGTTTACCCAGCTTGGGCCAAGAGAGTATGTCCAAAGACAGCCTGAAATAGTTAACAAATTGTTGATTTTGTCATTTAAATGGAAAGCAAAGCCATCCATGTTTAAAATTATAGTGTGTGTGTGTGTATGCACGCGCGCGCACACATATCTATATATTTATTTTTTTACATGGGAGAGAACAGGCAATCAGCCCACATTGCAAAAGTACCACATAAGGATAATTAAGTAGATGAATATTTACAATATGCAGCAGTACCCCTTTGGCTCAGTAAGCAACAACAGGCCTTTGCAGGGGGGATTAGTATGTCTATTGAACTATCTTTCTCTCAACATCTCCATCCCCAAGTAAGGCATAGCTCCCACTACCTCCTCCTTTTTGTTAGATTTGTCATCTTTCCTAGTACAAAACTTCAGCTGAGGCTTGAAGGGTTCATATCTGAGAAGCTGAAAAATCCAGCTGCCAATACCATGTTCTCACAAATTGTTACTTAATGGAAACTATACACCTAGTATCTGACAGCAGATGCAGCTCCCGCTATGGAAAGTCCAACCCTGAATTAGCCGTGATCCTCAACACGTGATACAGTAATGGTTTTCAACCTTGTTAGACTCCAGGTACCAGGCATGAGACTCATGGCACTCCTACATAACTTTTCACCCCACTTCAAAAGCTAATGTATATAGTACAATGCATACCTCCTTGCAGAGTAGATGGGCAGTGAGGGTAGAGGAACAGCCAAGCAAGGATAAGCCTGAGCCTGAGTTTATCTGTTTATCTCCTCACACCCTCAGCATCACCCTTCAAAGGATCTTGCAGCACCATAAGCTGTCATGGTACCCTGGTTTCACAGATGTCATAGACATTAGGGCTGGAAGGGACCTTGGAAGATCATCGAGTCCAGCCCCCTGTCCCAGAGGCAGGAAGTCAGCTGGGGTCATAGGATCCCAGCAAGATAAAAGCCCAATTTTCTCGTGAAGGCATTCAAAGTAGGTTCTTGAATCACCTCCAGTGGCAGGCTATTCCAGACCTTGTGGGGCTCGGACAGTAAAGAAGTTCTTCCTTGTGTCCAGCCTGAAACAGTCTTGCAGGAGTTTATAACCATTAGACCTCATCATCCCTAGGGGTGCTCTGGTGAATAACTGTTCCTCCAGATCCTGGTGGACACGCTTTACAAACTCATAGGTGGCCATCAGATCGCCCCGAGCCTGCGCTTTTCCAGGCTGAAGAGTCCTATGGCTCTCAGCCTGTCATCGTAAGGTCGGTTTTCCTGACCTCTGACCATGCACATGGCTCTTCTCTGGACTCTCTCAAGCTTCTCCACATCCTTTTTGAATTGTGGGGCCCAAAACTGGATGCAGTACTCCAGCTGCGGCTTCACCAAAACCGGGTACAAAGGGAGAATGACGTCCCAGGATTTGCTTGAGAAGCATCTATGGATGCAAGCCAGTTTTTTGGTCGCTTTACTAGCTGCAGCATCACATTGACAGCTCATGTTCATCTTGTGGTCAATCATGATCCCCAAGTCCCTCTTGTCTAGTGCTAGTCAGCGAAGCACTGCTGAGCCTATAAGGATGCTGCAGGTTTTTCCTCCCGAGATGGAGAACCTTGCATTTTTCAGTGTTAAACACCATCAGATTCTCGTCTGCCCATTTGCTGAGCCTGTCCAGGTCAGCCTGGATCACCCGCCTATCCTCAGACGTGGATGCTTTACCCCAAAGTTTGGTATCATCAGCAAACTTGGCCAGTTCGCTTCTGACTCCAATCTCCACATCATTGATGGTTGAGAATCAGTGGTCTAAAGAGATGAGAAAATAGAAGGCCTGGCTATTGACCTCGGGCCAAACTTCACCTATAAAACCCAGTTTATATTTTATAGTAAATATTAAACAGTGCAGTTAAATGTGATGGAGTTCCCTGCACCTGGGCAGATTCTGTGAAGGCCGAACACCTGCACCACTGAAATTCTGTTTTTTCTCTTCCAACCATTCCTCTTGTCAGAGAGAGTGAGTGAGAAAGGGAAAAAAAGAGTGAGACCTTTCTAAAGGGGCCTTCCAAGACCATGGGACAAACTCCCCCAGGAACAAAGAGCCATCAGGCAACTTCCTGCATTCTGCCCCAAGTGCTAGGAGCCCTTTCCTAACACACGGCAATGTGCACATCCAACCTCACAGCAAATGGAAACCCGACAACAGCAACCCTACTCACAGCCACAACGACAGGCATTTATCACACTGCTTAATGCTCTACTGGAAAAGGCTCCAATACTACAGTAACAAGGGTGATATGAGGGTGGCCTTTATACAAGAGCTTTGAATGACCTTTCAATACCCAGAGGGCAGACTGGTAGCTTCCTCAGTGGTTATGAATGCTGCAGGAGGTTTCCACTCACAAGGACAATAGTGAAAAGAGAGTGTTTAGACATAATTTGAACTGCTTGTCCTGCAGACCAAAGCCTTCATTAATTGGCTGGCATGTGACTTAATCTGGGAAACGCCAGTGAGAGAATCCCACTTTGCTGTCTTCCTCCAGCTTCACACTTGCCTCATACGGGAAAGTGTTGTCTTTGAAAGAGCCTGGCATGAAGCCAGCGTTTGGCCCAGTGCGTACATGTCTCCTTGCTAGGATCTTGCACTAGTAGGCTTTGTCTGCAGAGAACAACATGAGAAACTATTCATTAAGCAGATTTGCATTTTATGCACAAGTATGCACCCATGGATGTGCATGGGTTGAGACAACACATACAATGCATTATACACTTTACTTGGCCTTTCCATAACACTGTTCTTTCCTCCTGGCTTTACACTGGCTTGTGATCCCTCCAAATGTCCTTGGAAGCATGCAGCCATATTTCACAAGAGGAAAGCCCGCAGTTCTTGCCAGTTCCCTTTATAATTTTGTCTTGCATTTCTCCATCTTGAGAATGAAGACAGACCTATGCATTCAGCCTGTCTGCCTCCATGATGAGCATCTTTAGGGTACCTTACACATTTCATGCGCACACACATACACACATCTAGTGCAGCTTGTGCATAAAAAGCTTCTCCATGGTTCTTTGGTTCAACAGTTGCTTTAGTAGCATATGAAGTCCAGGTCTAATGATGTGCAAGTCTAATGATGTCTGAAGTAGTTGCTCCTGCTAGGAGAGATACTGAGGTCTCACGTGATGATGCTTTTTAAAAACAGTTGTAGCAATCAGTCAGTGCACAGGTTATAAGCCTCACAGCTGTTGCTGTTGTGGGACAGAACTGTTCATGTCTAATCATCATTCTCTGTGCTGGCTGAGCTAGCAAACCCATCTTTTCTCCTGGGGAGGACATTTGTGCTCTGAGGATGCATCCCAACTTGGCGAGTGACACTGGAACAAAATTATTCCCCAAAGGGAAACTTCTTGTTCAATACACATGAAGGATGATCAAACATGGCACCTGAAGGAAGAAGTTTGCTGTGTTCTGGTGTCTTTTCATGGTGTTGAGATCTTTCTAATAGGTGTTGGGAAGGTGAGCAAGATCCAGAGAGATGCCATGAAAGGCGCTGAGGCCATTCTGCAACAAACCCCCTGAAAAGCGCATTGTAAGATATGTTAGCACAGGTTGAAAGGTAGAAGATATCAGTAAGCAGTGCCCCAAAACTGGAAACCCTTGAGGACAGCAGTAGCCTGGTCATGAGGTGTTCTTCTCTACTCCGTGCTTACAATCTCTCAATAAGCTGGGCCTATCCATGGGGCTTTAGCAGTAACACCAGTAATGTTGTTCTACCATCTTTGGAGACTGCAGGTTATTACAGTACCGGATTCCCACACTTGTTCTGGGAAACACAAGTGGAAAATTCCTCCGTAAGCAATGGGGCTTGCTACATTGTGCTCAGGATACATACAGAGGGCGCAGGATGCTGCCGGATGGAGAGAAAGAGGAAGAAACTGAAGACCAAGGTGAAAAACATGAGGGGAGGGGAGGGAAGTGCCAGTTCAGTTCTTTTTTTCTATGTGCCGAGGCCTCAGCTAGGGTCTAGTTTTGCCAAACCACACAAACTGACCCTGGGAGGGCATATCCTGCAGAGTGTTCAAGCTGCTTAAGGAAAGGGTGAGAGGAAGAGCAGGGACACCAAGCAGGGAAGAGACAGGCTCAAGCCTACACACAACTAGAAAGTGGCAGACCTGGAAGTAGGACCCCACCTCCTAGGCACAGTCCAGCGTGGCCCACAGAGCACCATCGCCTCTTCAAAATCCAGCATGCCTTCCCTTCCCTCCCCTGCTACAGCAGTTTTGTGTGTGAGTTAGGGCCAGAACAACCCTTGGCAAAAGTTTTATCTCCAATCACCATCTCTGTCCTCTCGTGAAAACTGCGCTCTGGGTTGGAAAAGCCACATGGAGAGAGAGATTTCTTCTGCAAGGTTGGGACAGAACAGGTCATGTCTAATTGCCATTCTCCACGCTGGCTGAGCTAGCATGCCCATCTCTTCTTCTGGGGGACAGGAAATAAGTGCTCCGAGGATGCAAACCCTGATTCCGAATCCCACTGATGCTTACCGTCTGCCTTTGGTAAACAGCACTCTGGGGCACGTTTTTCGATGGAAATGTATTAGATGATTAGATTTGATGGGAGGTATTAGGTAAAAGGCAGAGCCAAGAGGTGGGCGTCCGGTAAAGCATTCTTTTATGCTACATCATTCTCCTTTGCTCGCTGCGCATGGTCTGGGAGGGATTCAGAGTGACATCTAGGCCTCACAGAAGTCAATGCTAAAACTCCCATTGGCTGCAATAACGGAGGAGTTTCAGCCACTTTCCTTTTCCTGGGAGGAAGGGTATGACCTGGGTTTGTTTGCTAAGCTGTCCTGATTTCACTGCTGTGTGAGCCAGCTGGCAGAGCTCACAGGAGCCTTTATTGCACTGGGACTACCAGCATATACCAATCAAATTTGGGAAGAAGCACGCTACAAGAATTATTATTCGTTTTATTAGAGTTCTTCTACCAGGTGAGGAGTAAAGCAGCAGGATAAAAGGACACTGGGCAGCAGCGCTGACAGACTCATAGAATCATAGCAGTCGGGTCGAAGGGACCTTGTAGATCTTCAAGTCCGACCCCCTGCCAGGGCAGGAGAAAAACTGGGCTCAGATGACTCCAGCCGGGTAGGAATCAAGCCTCTTCTTAAAGACCCCCGGGGTAGGGGCCAGCACCACTTC
>NW_017728947.1:109859742-109862318 GCF_001723895.1 Crocodylus porosus
GGCCAGCAGCAATCGCCCAGGTGGTCAAGACTCTTCCCTGTGGTGTTCATGACTGCCAATGGACTATAGCCATAATACCAACTCTCCTAGCAGCAGGTGCTTTTACTGTTCCAACGGGCTACAGGAGTGTGTGAGGCTTTAAAAATACGGGCTGAGATATCCTAGTACTATAGGTGCCAACTTTTATTTAGGCCTAGGATGATGGGCATGTGGAAAGTTTTACGCATTTCAGATGACAGCCCTCTTCCCGAGAGGGGCCAGGGCCCTCAGGCCCCCATGTACTTGGCACCTCTGCCTAGTGCCCTGCGTAAGACCATAAGAGCCATACTGGGTCAGACCAATGGTCCATCTAGCCTAGTACCCAGTCTCCGACAGTGGCAGAAGTGGATGCTACACAGGGAGAGCACTGAACCAGATATTTGCTTTACCACCCTTCTAGTGCAAAAGTTTTTCCTAATGTCTAACCTAAACTTCCCTTGCTGCAATTTGAGCCTATTGCTCCTTGTTCTGTCAAACAATTGTGCAAACAGCTCTGCAAAGACCAGCATGATGGAGAGCAAAGCCCATAGACTGATGGTGGGTTTGTGCTGGGGGAGGAGGAGTAGAGAAACTGAGGACCCAACCCTGAAAATACTTATGTGCTGCCACAAATAATAGGGTGCATGTTCATAGGGGCACTGGAAACCAGGATTAGAAAGTGACCTCTTGGCTTAGTCTTCTGCTGTTACGCACCACCACCTCACGTCATCCCTTTCACAATTTGATCAAATTCCTTATTACAAGGACCATATTTACTCATATATCACATGCACACACCTTTCCCCCCCCAAAAACAGCCCTCCAAAATTGGGGGGCATGTCTTAAGCAGGGAAGCTGATTTCTGCATGGGAATAAAAGCATGGAGATGCTGTAATGGCTGCACAGGGACACTGTACTTGCTGCTAGGGACCCTGCTGCTCTCCAGCCAGCATGCAGCGGTGGGACCCAGTTTTAACTTTTTCTCAGCCACTGCCAAAAATGACTGCCAATTCAGCTGTGGTAGCAAGAGGGTTAAAACTAGCTTTGGACTAAAGCAGCCAGTAATCCGACCGAGGGCAGGTGAGCTGCTCTATGTATTCAGCTTTTAGCCACAACTCCACACAAGGATTTTTTTCTTCATTCTCCTTTCCAAAATGAGGTGGGCGTTGAGGGGGGCAGGGGAAGGGACATGTGGGAACGTTCAGTAGTTAGGGATTTTGCCCAAACTACTTTGGCTGGAAAGCTGTTGCAGAACCTAACTGCAGGACCTCAGGAGTTACTGCACTGGTTTTAGTTTTCACAACAGTTTAAATCTCACAGCAGGCTTTGGTTTGGTTTGTGCTGACTTCAGCCAAACTCATGGTAGTCAACGGTGCTGCACTTTACATTGGGAGCATGCAATACAAATCATGCATTGGGTGAGCCTTAACTGGAAGAGTTTAGATCGCTGGCAAGGATGAAGTAATAGGGTGTAAAGGGAGACTTGATAAAGGAGACACAGGCCAGGTCAAATTTTGGCAACCACAGCTGTGTCTGTCAGGGTTACCGAAGAGACAGAATTAACAGCTGTGCTGGTAGCAGACCCCAGCATATGTGTTATCAGATGGGAAGAACCGTGCCGGTGCCTGTGCTAGTGTAGCTAGCCGCAGGGAGGCTACTGTAAGCTGCACCAGTTGGAGCTGGACAATAGTTTTTTGATGAATAACAAATTTGCTGGAAAATGGAGTTGGGGAGGATTGGAACTATTCAGTGAATTTGAACCAAATGCGGTGAGTCAGGCTGACTCCCTGCCCTCCAAAAAAAAAAGGGCAGAACTTTCAAAAAACAATACTGAAAGATTTTGACACTTTGAAAATGAAAATGCCCCAAACCTGTGTGCTGGCATTTTCTAAAAAGGTCGAGGTTTATTTCTGACACTCATTTGAAAGCGGACTTAAATGATAAAGGAAAAAAAGTAATTAAGAAAAAGGTTGAAACAGCCCACAAGGAAAACAAAAAACATTTCAAACAAAATGTTTCCAATGGATCCAAAATTATTTTTTTCCATTTTTTTTCATTAAAAAAGTTAAAGAATGTGTTGTTTTGACCTGAACTGAATGTTTTCCTCCAATGTTTCACTCAGCTTTTGAGCCAATACATCCATTATGCAGCCCAATGTAATGCTGGCAAAAGCACAGCCCGTTTGGCATAAGCTGTATCCACAGGAGGAATGTTTTGCCAGTATATATGGTGGTATAGCTACAGGGGGAAAGTGCTCCCAATGCAGACATGGCTGGAGGGTGCTCACAGGAGTTGGGTGGACATCGAAATATATAACTGCACCTTACAGTGGTTACATATATAAAACTTCAGGTATTTATTTTTAGAAGACCAATGCCTTTTAGCTCTGCTTGACCCTTGCTCATGAAAAGAAGCATGCCAAGGAGACCATTGTTCACATAAGATGGGGCACCTAAAAATAAATCCCGTCACCCCACGGAAGACAGGAATTGATCATCACAGGAGAGAGGGAAACACAGTGTATACTGCAAAGTGGCAGCATCGCCTGCGAGAGAGAG
>NW_017728947.1:109863708-109901071 GCF_001723895.1 Crocodylus porosus
GGACATTTTGCCAGTGCCAAGATTTTAAGTGACATCACATTTAAAAGAAAAAATTGGCCTGCTCTATCAGCAAGTTAGGCCCTTCTAATTGTGAACGAGTGTCAGTTTCAGTAAATCTATTTATTATTTGCAAGTTCTCACTGAATGCTTTATACAAATGCTCTTCCACTATTTTGCCTATTTGCTACTTATTATTCATGACATGACTGAACATGCAAGCCACATGGTATAGGTATGTTCCCTTAGTGGATGATGAGAATAACTGGTAATAAGATATGAATAGCAAATACTCCTGTTATTGCATAAATACTAGAGCTGTGTGAAACACCATCATTTCATTTCAACATCTGTTTCACCGTTTCAAAGGGACAGTGTTTCATTTTGTGGTTTTGTTTCATTTCAAAGCACTGTCTTGTTTTGTTTCGTTGAAACTCCTTCGTTGTTTTGATATTTGGCCAATAAACTATAATGGGGAATCATGAAAATGTCTAAAACTTTGTCATTTCCCGCCTGATTTGGATGAAAATTGCAGGGATAGTAGCCCCTGAGGGCATGAAGCCTGCTAAGTTTTAAGGAGATAGGTGCAGAGGTTTCTTGGACACTGCACCTCAAACTGCAAAAAGCAAAACTCACCACACTTGATGGCAGCGGCAGCCTCCTGTCATCCAAAGCACAGATCTGGGGGCCTGTACCCCCGGGACAGCTGCGGGGCTGTGCCAGACTCCTGGGAGTGCAGGCCCCAGGATCTGGGTCAGATGACAGGAGGCTGTCAGCCTTCACCCAGAGCTGGGGGAGACTAATGCTACTGCTGGCCCCAGGCAGCCTCCTGTCATCCAGCCCACTGGCGGGAGGCGGGGAGAGCCAGGGCTGTGCTCCACCTCCTACCGCTGGGCTGAGCTCCATGGGGATGCAGTGCTGTTCGGAGCGCAGCCCTGGTTTTCCCCTGCCTCCTGCCACCGGGCTGCTTGGAAATTCAAAACATTGAGTGCCCTCATTTTGTTTCGAAGCTTTTTGTTTTGTTCGATTTCGCTGTTCCAAGCTTGAAACACGTCGAAACAGCTTTGAAGTGAAACACTGATATTGCACAACCCTAATAAATACTGCTCTTCAAATAAAGACAAGGCAGTGTCCAAACACTAGTACAAACAAAAACCCATTTTGTAAAGAGTGCATAATAAGGAATATGAATATAGCCAAGCCAAATGGCCAACTGGGAACGCAAATGCGTGTGCTGCTGTTTTTATCCCCAGTATTCAGCTCTATTATTAAACACAGAAGTTGCCAAGGATGATTAAAGAAGAGCTTGTTCACTTGGTCATATCATTTCCAGCTCTGCACTGTAGAGCATAAGTGGACTTGATAAAGAAAAGTTTCCAGAGCATTTTTCTCTCTCCTGTGTTGTATGGAAAATGAAGGGCCTGGTCTAACACGGGCCCACTGAGCTGCAAACGTTTGGGTTCTAGTCCTGACACATGGATGCCCCGGAGAAGATGCTTCCTTCCTCCTCTGACAATATTTACTTGTCTGCTATACAAAGGAGAGGTGAGGATTAGTTAATGAATATTTGAAAAGAAATGGTCTTAATTATTGTGAGTACATGAGATAAGAAAATACCATACACCCATACAAAACGGGGGCCTTAAAAGCCAGTTTCTGGTTCCCATCCCTCCACCAATACAGGCACGTGCCACACTTCAGGCAAGTTGTGAGTTAAGGACAGAACAACTAGGTGCAATTCTTCAGCCTGTTTTATCTAGGCCAGGCTGAAAAATATGATGTTGTCTGCTGACCTCCGAGCTGTAAAAGGTACATTTTCTTCCCGCAATACCCCCCATTCTTAAACAACTGCTTCCTCTCTTACCTCCCCCGATTCAGATTATAGGATAGAAGAGTTGAGCGGGAAGGAGCGTGTGCTTATCTCGGTCTCAAACCCTCACTTTTCTGGTCTGCTCCCTGAGGGCTGAGAGAAATCTGAATTTCATTATCCTGTGTGGGGTTTTCCCTATGACTTTCAGCTTTGCTGGCTGCAACAGCTTAACAAGACAAGAATTCAGTGAGGAATTGCTGTAATATTACAACCAGAAAGCAATGGTCAGGCGGCACATCATGAAACTCTTGAGAGTCACCCCATCACTTATGAAGTTGTTTTTTACCAATATGCCTTTTATCATCACCAATAATAATAAATCTATCATTTTAAGTTATATACATATATACACACACACATACACACACGCCCTTTTTTAAAATCACGTTTTAAGTTAAATATATAAATCTTTTTTTAAAAAATCATGATCACAACTGTATTTGAATGACTGAAACCATCAGAAAGAAAAGAAAAAGAAAGGGGAATATGATCAGCACTAGCCAAAGCCTGCTGTATCCCAGCATTAATGCATAAAGCCCCAGAAGTCTGCTTTCCTCTCTGTGCCTGGGTAACCTTCCACTGACTATTTTAGTACTGCCTCATCTGCCACATGGTAAAATGAACACGCTTGCCTTTGAATCTTGCCGTTTAGAGCATTTCAAAGACCCCTCCCGTGTTATTGCCACATAAGCATCAAATACATAGCAGGAACTAACAATGAAAGAGCTGAGACACGGAGAGCCAAGAAGCCCCGTGATGCGTTTGGGAAAGCTGCAGAGTGCTAGTGACATGTATGAATCACTGAGGCTTCACTCACAGAAAGTCAATGTGATCACCAGAACTACATGCTAAAAATGCCCCAGAAGTATTTTTAATTTCCATCTTGAGCTTCAATGGAAGCAACAGACTTTTATGGCTAGCCCTGGGAATCTGCCCATATTTCCTTTGACTTTGTTGAGGGAGGCAACACAAAATTCCTAGTTTTTTACCGAGCAGGAAAGAGATGGGACACTATAGAATGAGCCCAATATCACTAGGACTTTCCTCTAGCATGCATGAATGCAATGTGTTTAGCAAAGCAGATACATGGCTGCTCTGATCACAACTGTCTGTTGAATGGATGGGTAGTGCAGCAAAAGGAAGGAGAGAGCAGTTCTGCTGACCAGGCTTTATTAAGACTCACTTCCAACTTTTTTTCTTTAGGGGGACCCCATAAAGCTCCGATTCCATTGTATAACCAGGGTTTAGAAACAGACTTGTTCTCACATACAACGACAATCCAGAGAGGTAATGTGACAACAGTGATGTGCCTGGAAGGATATAGAATTTTGAAAATAGGGTGCAACTGTGTGGTGCAAAAGCAACATCTTTTTCTCCAGTTAAAAATAAACACAGCTTTACTAATATGTTAGGGGCCCAGGGCTACATTATTCAGTTTAAGATTGAAGCAAACACAAATATAACTTAAGTGGAATGAGTTAAAAAATCTGCAGGGCTGTGAAATAGGAGCTCCATGACCAGGAGCAGCTAGCAGAACAAAAGACTGCTTGATGGGTGGAACATCAAGACCATTAAAAAGAAGAGAGGGCTGTTAACACACGTGGGGAATAAAGAGTTTAGAAGGGATCAGGTAGATAACAAAGAGCCATGAAGTCAAGTGACTCCCTCAGCACTGCCTGACTAGAAATGCTACTGCCACTGCCAAGCAGTTGGTTTTCAACTTCAGGTGGTGCAGAAATCAGAGGGGAGGGGGGGTGCAAGTGCACCAGTGCCTGCCCTGGATCAGCCCTGGTCATGTGTGTTGGTGAGATGAGTCCTGAACCAGTCTCTGACTACCGGCCTAGGAAGAACTCTACTGCATCCAGTAGATGAGGTAAAACCTGGGTCTTGACAACTTAAGGGCAATAAAGATCTGCAGGTATTTTAGCAACAGACATGTGTCCTGGCCAGATTTCAGCCCTGTTCAATGCATTTGGCCAACTTCGATTTCTCCCACTGTTTCAGATCAATGTTATTCAAAAGTGCTGTATCATTACATTATTAGTACTGCTGCCTCTGGTAAATGTTTCACACACAGCAACAAGGAGGAACAATGCCTGGGTTTTATTTTTTTTTTAAACAATTTACTGGGCCCCCGCTCCTTCTGGTGTCAGTCCATTACAGCAATGATGCTATGCACAACTTTGCACCAGTTGATGATTTGGTCCATTATATATCGTACGCTGTTTTTCAGAGCACACATCACTGGCATATTTATTATTGCACTACTTCCTATCACAATGACGAATTCAGGACTTGGATCACAGCCAGGACATGACTCAGTCTAGGACAGCAAGGGCCAACCTTTTGGGCAGATGTGCCAGAAACGAGCCCCACACCCTCCCCAAATGCCACTCTGATCCCCTTCCCCTGCCAGTCAGCTGCTTTGCTTTCTGCTCGATGCCCTGCGCTCTGTTCCAGTCTGCTGTTTTGTTTGCTTTGCTGCTCCCTGTCCTATCCACCACTATACTACCTGTTCTCTCCCCAGTCTGCCAAATGCCAAGCACAGAAGCTGCCCAAACTGCATGCTGCAGGTTGGCCAACCCTGAGCTAGGAAATGCCTTTCTAGATTGATGACAGTATCTGTAGCCCATTCTATACCACCATCCAAATCATATCCAAACCGTGACATGGTATCTGCAATGTCAAACACTCAAACTACACAACACAAGAGTTGTGAATTACTGTTATCTTTGTGCATATTGGAAATAGTCAGCATTTTTAAACAGAGATATATTCTCTTGAAAACTGACATTTTTATTTTTTGAAAAATCAAGTTTGGTTTTTGGCAAAAAAAAAAAAAAGAGATGATTTTGTTTTTCCTACCAAAAGAAAAACCCGTTGCAGAATATTTTTTAAAGATTATAAAAGTATTATCAAACTATTTTTTACTGAAAATAAAATAATAAAATGTATAGCCATTCCTGACAAGGGCTTGTTTCATCATATAAGAATATAGGAAACTATAATCATGGCATTCCCTACCTCTGGGCGCTTGACTTCGCACCCATATTTTTTAAGTGTCGATATTGGTGTATAATTTTCTAGTTTTTCTTAAACCATACTCGGAAAAATAAATAATAAGAAAATCCTGGAAGCACACACTTTTGCAGTGTTTTTTTCTTTTAAATAGAATTTATGTTTTGTTGGAACCAGAACAGGGTAAGTTTCTTATCTCTTTTTCAGGCATGAGGTTCACACTTAACATAATTAGAGCATCTTTGAAATTACTATAGTAGGTGGCTTTATCATGACTCAGTATTGTGTTCTGAAAAGAACATGTGAATTGCTAGTGCCTCAGAGCTATTTATACCTCACCTGCCAGGAAAATTTACAGATGAACAAACTAGCAAGGGACACATTATTTAAGAGTGAGTTCTCATGATTTAGAAGGGAAGAAACACATAATTACCTAAGGATACAGATTCTGGGAGTTCTGCTTCTCTTAAAGACTCTGTGAGACTCATTTCAGTTTGTGATTTAGTTCTTAGTCTAAGTGATTCCCCTATGGAGATTGTTTTTCTCCAGAATTGGACATCTTAATTGCCTCTTTTGCTGCTGTATTACTTTGCTGCGTCACCAAATTCCATAAACCAATGGTATCACACACGGCCTGCAGAGCCATCCTTCGCAGTTTTTAAGGTTCGGCTCAAGAAAGCTCTAGCTGGAAAAATATCGTTGGGGCTGGTCCTGCTTTGAGCTGGGGATTGGACTAGAGGACCTCCTGAGGTCCCTTCCAAGCCTCATCTTGTAGGAGAGCAGCTCTACCCAGCCTGCTGGACTACCAATGAGCCACCAGAACGTAGGGGTGTGTGGCCTGCCACTGAATTCAGAGACTTTCGCCTTCACTGGCCATAGTCAAGCTTGCTGCCACAGGCCCCAGACCCACTGCTACTACTAGACCCCTCAGCTACCTCTGGAGCTGTCACCACCACCACTGCTGCCGGACCCCCTGCTGCTGCCACCACAGTGGCCAGTGGCCATTCCCATGCCCCAGGTTGCATCCAGCCTTCAAGGAGTCCCACAGTCCAGATTTGGCCTGAAGTCCCAGGTGAGTTTGGCAGTCCTGCCACAAACAACCTATGCATGATCACATCAAAAAATGGGCACTCAACGTCATGCAAAATTTCTGCGCACACTTAGTTCAGCTGCACCTGCACATCACTAGTCGGATGCCTAACAGATCAGGTGGATATGCAAACACAGGGAAGAGGAAATCAGGCACACAATGGCACATGCACTTTTGCAAGTCCACTGCCACACAGTGCATTTGTCATTTTGCATGCTGTTGAGTAACTCTCAAGGGCTTCCCCTCGTGTGGACGGCTGGCACCAAGAAAACTCCATCTAGTCTTCAAGATGCCACATCTGTACAGAGGGAAACTGAGGAGGGTTTGGGGTCTTTGACAAGGACACAGTGAAAACACCAAATACCAAGAGATTTAGATTGAATTTAGGCTTATCAGCAAAGCAACTATGGGATTTAGACAACTCCTCCATTAGGTATAGTTGTCTCTTTCAGTAATGTTAATGGGATTAATGTTCATGCAAGACGTGCATCTAAGCCACCCAGGTGGCTTTGAAAGATTCAGCTGAAGCTCTAAGCCAGCTGTTTGTCAGCTGTCCAGGCACGGGGCTCTTGTCTGGCACCAGAAGGGATTTAACTTCTTGCTGGTACAGAAGATGTTGTGGGATTTGCTTTAACATTATAGCATATCACAAAGTAAGGACAGCATACAGCTTCACCCCCCAGAGGAAGCACTGGGAGGCAGGCGGACTTGTGGAAATCTAAGCAGCTAAGAGGGGATAGACAAAGGAAAGGTTAGAGGGGACACAGCCCTATCTCTTTTGTGCCAGCCTCTCTCAAAGGAAAACACAGACCCTGAATTCATCAGGGACCACAGTTCAACCTGGTCTTCAAATGGGCTATCCCATAGGGCACTAGGACTGCTTGCAGTCGGACCACTTTGGGCTGAGAGTCCATTGCATCCCACAGGTAAAAGAGCTGGGTCCTACAAGATAACCCAAGTACCTGGAAGGGCTTTTTCCAGCTCAGGGTTTCAGGCCATTAATTCTGCAGCACTCGTCTTCGGGCTGCACTAAGGACTGCACAACCTCAGTGCTCTCCGCTTCTGTCCAGCTTGTTGCAGACTGGCTTCTCTGCTCACTACTCCCAGTCACTCTCCTCACTTGTGCCTGTGACCCGTTTCCTCAGTTTCCAAGTGTAGCCCAGTGGATCCCAGTCACTTCTTCCAATTTAAAGGGGCCACTTCTATTTTCTACACTGGACTTCATTTTGGGGCATCTCACCTATTCAGTATGGGTCCAATGAGGGCTTGTATCCTATATTTTCAACATATTGACCTTAGCATCCCTACACTCAGCAGTTTCTAGTTGCTGGCAATCTGCTGTATTATGGACATTTAACTTATCATTCTGGACCCGATGCTGCAGTCATTTGAGTTTAGATAGCAGCAGAGCTCTCTTAGGCAGCCGGGTTGAAGAGGTTGATAACAGACATATAAGTCCACATGGGAACTGATTCACTGAACCTTGCACATCAACATCAGTGGGGTTTTCACAAAGGACAATAGGAGTTAGGTACTCAACTTTCACAGACACACAATGAAAGGATGTCACATTCCCTAGACCTCTGCAAACCCCAGTCTACATAAACAGTCAGTGCTTATCAACCCTCCAGCTCAGAGAGAGAGCTTGGACAAGATCTTCAAGACCCTTGGACTATGAGGCTGGTCAAGCATTGAAACAAGCTGCCCAGAGAAGCTGAGGGATCTCCATCCCTGGAAAATTTTGAAGAACAGGTTGCAGAGACACTTGACTGGGATGGTTTAGTCAGAGATCACCCTGCCTTGAGCAGGGACCTGGACTAGATGATCTCCTGAAGTTTCTTTCGGTCATACTTTCCTGTGATCCTAAGATTACAGTAAAACATGTCATGAAGTATGTATGGAAGAAGAGAACCACAACCATAAAACTTGGAGTTTTGCTTGACTTGGAGTTCTCTTAACCCAGAAGGAATCCTCAGACTCCTGGAAAAGTCATTAATTGATGTCAACATTTCCAGTGCTTAAAAGAAAAAGAAAAAGCAAGAGAGACTTACTTTTCCTCCTCTGTTCTCTTTTGGTCTTAGCAGTCCCAGACTCTATGAATAACAGAAAGGGGTGAAGGTGATATAGGATGTGTTTTATCAGACCTGGTTGGAAAATGATAAGGCAAAAAAAAGTGAACACAGGAAGAAAAAAGCAGAATCCAAGACACTGCTCACTCAGCCATCAGGTCTAGCAGTGTTTAGGTGGAAGGTGTCCTTGTGACATACAAGCACTGTCTCTCCATGCAAAGCTGACAGTACACATTTGTAGGTTTAATAGAATTGCAGTGAAAAAAAAAAAAACACCTCAAGCCACAACCTGTTCCCCACCCCCCCCAAAAAAAAAAAAAAAAACCCAGACCCCAAACAGTTTTAAACTGAATGATAAGAAATGAGCCTAATGAACAGTGAGACACTGGGATCCACTGCCATGACTGAATGCTACTGGGGGAAAAAAAAAATTAAATTCACTACAACATAACCCAGGCAGTTCTCCAAGAAGTATCCCCTCTCCAACTGAAGGGATCAAAGGAGGTGCACAAGCACTGTGGGAGGTGTAGAGACTCTCCTCCCCCTACAGAACAGAGCCAGACCACCAATGGGGACTTAACCATATACCTTTTAATACTGGAGACATAAGAGGCATAAATCAGAGGGTACAGTGGACACTACGACGCCCCAAGGAGGCAGGATTCAACAAAGGTTAGACACTTACCATCACTGACAAAAAACAGGGTTAACAAAATATAAAACACAAACAGCAGAACAAACAATATGGGTTGGTAAAATATAAAAAGGCACAAAACACAAAATGTCAAGTGACAAGGAAACATAGGGCCTTGGTACCTGGAAGGGGGGAAACACAGTGGCCCCTTTCCACTGCAAGAAGAGCTGCTCCCTGTTAGCTCACTCACCCCAGATCACTTCTGCTGGGACTTGAACCCAGAACTGCTATGTAGCAGGCAGGAATGCTGCCATGCAGCCTCCACTGGTAGCACTGCCCCAGCCTGCAAGGGGACTTGACCTTCCCGGAGCCCCGGCCTCATGTCCAGCTGCCCAGCCTCTGACTGGAGGAGCTGGAAGCAGGGCTGAGAACCCCCCAGGTCACTGCTCAGATCCTTGCTGGAGCGGGGGAGCCTCTCCTGCTGGCTGCAGCCTCTCCTCGGGGATCCTGGAGCCCAGTGGGGAGCCTCTCCTGCTGGCTGCAGCCTCTCCTCGGGGATCCTAGAGCCCAGTGGGGAGCCTCTCCTGCTGGCCGCACATTGCCTGCTGAGGGTCCCACTGCTGCTTGCAGGTCCTGCTCCTTCAGGCTTTTCCAGGGCACTGCTCCTTCCCCGCTGGCTCAGCCCTGTAAGACTCCTTCCTTATAATCCCTCACTAGTCTCTCCCCTGAGTCAACCCAGCTGCCCCCTTTTATCCCCCTCCAGGTGACCCAAGGGACCAATCGGGACATGGAGGGGGGAGTCTCTGGGGCCTGATTGGTGCAGAAAGGGAATCCCAAGTCCTCCAATCATCTTTTGCCCTTTCAAAACCCCTGGGCTAAGTCACTGCCAGCTAGCCTGTCACAACAGCAGGTACTGAAAGGATGTCCTAAAGTGCAAGTGGTCTGTTATATCAGTCACCCACTTCTGATTCACATTAACAGGACTCACAAAGATCGGGTGGACAGACTCTGAAGCTTGTGCGCTGTTTGCTGCTCTGCAAGGACAGATTACTAGCACCAACGTGGACCCCACTTGGGCTCACTGTAGATGTAGGGTGTACTTACGGGCCTAAGATAGACGCTTTAGACAGCCACAATGTCTCTAATTCCTATCTATAAGCACCAAAGAGGACCTTACATGTGAATGAATCCCAAGAGGAAATGAGAAGCCATTTTACCTCCTCCCCGAAGCAAAGCAAGCAATCAACACTCAAAAAGATACCAGTAACAAAGCTATGCTCTTCCCGCTCATGCACTGTACATAGAAGATGGCCACAAAGGGGGGCTTCTTTTCCACTTTGCTGCTGGACACCCCAAGTCCATTCCCTGCAGGGACCACTTTTGCTAATCCTGTGTCCCTGGGACAGTTGTGGGTAGGACAGCTGGATTTATACACAAGAGCACCTCCTGTCAGCTGCAAAATACTCATGGCAGGAGCAGGATCAGCTGTGTCCTTATTCCTCTATCTGTAGTTAAGTCAGGGATGAAGGTACATCCTGAAGGACCATGTACTGTACTTCTACATTAGTCATCTGAGGACACTGGTTCCAGCTGCTTCCCCTTTCTCTGTCTGTTGGTCCCCAAATGACTGTGGCAGTCTGGGGACCAACAGCACAACTTCACGGGAGGCTGACTCCTGGGCTGTGAGACCACAGCCATTAGCTGGAGGCATCCCAGAGGTCGAGTCTTACGCCATATTCAGCTTTCACATCTCCTTCCGGATCAGAGTCACTCAGAGATTATGTTTCCAAGGTCCAAGGTCTAAAACAAGCAGGAGAGCACTGGAAGGACCTCCTGCAGGCTGCTTCAGGGCTAGCCAAAACTTTTTTCCAAGCTTAAAAAAAGCCTTTGTTAACTACGTGGGAATCTTTTTTTAATGCCCATGTCTATTTTCTATCAGCTTAAGGCTTCTGTCAATGATTTTTTGTACTCCCCCTCCCCCCAAGATGAAAGTCAAAGAATTCTGAAAACCAGCATTTTGGGAAGAAGGATTGGCCACAAATTAGGAAAGAAAAAAAAGCAAAAGTTGATGACAAAATTAAAATGTTACAGCAAACAAACTAACTACCCAGTATTTTACTTATTGCACCCAGGGCGACTGAGGAGGGTGTCTTAGTTTACTGGGATTGTTCCTGACCTGTTGCATTTCTTAGCATCCCACCCCACTTCAATAAAACCAGGGCTTTGTCCCATTTTCGGAAGAACTGGCTCAGTTGTCCCTACCCACTGTTTCCTCTTCCCTGAGCACCTCTAGCTGCCTTTCCCCCTCTCCATTTATTCCAAGTTGGACCCAGCTGCTTCCTAGGTCTTAGCCTGATGAGTCACCACTTCCCTCCTCCTCGAGCTGACTCTGAAGTGCTGCCGTGATGGAGCTCAGCTTGTGCCTGGAAACATGAAATCACAGTGAGATCAGCTATGAAGAGGAGGGGGGCCAACAATATTTCCACAGAAATGTCAGAGGGAAGGAAGAGTCGATGACTAGTGAGTAACACCACAAGCCTCAAGAGGCAGCTGTTAGATGAGAGTCAGGCACGGAGGAGTCAAGACGGGATCAGCAATGGGAGGTTACAAAGCTGGAGGTGAAGAGTGGGAAGGGCAGCACGTCCCCATGGACCACCCAATCCATCTAAGAAACACTACAGCTCCAGTGCATGCTGCCCTTTCCATATCCGTCTCCCTCTTTCCAAGGACCAGCTGCTAAACCGCTCCAAAATTTCTCCGACACCCTGTGCCATGTAGCCTGTGCTGGGTGCCAACGTGAGAGGATGCCATGTTTCCAAAACTAAACCTCTTCAGAAAGACGCCTAGTTAGAGGTACTGCAGCTGCAAGTAACATTTGAACCCGTGCCGGGAGCCGGACTGTCGCAGGCCACCTGGCTCCACCATGCTCGAATCAGTCCTTGAACCTTTGAACTGACTCCCAGGTCTGAATTACTCAGTCCTCACCATGGTCTTTCTCTGGGCTTCATGACACCGATAATGCCCTGGGTTCTTCCACAACACAGAGCACAACAGTGCCAAGAGCCTGCCATGCACACCACCGGCCTGGCTGAATTCTCACCCCGTACTCTTTTCCTTCTTGGGGAAACCTGTGTCTTCACGCAGACAACTCCCGCTCTAAGTCTTCTCACTCACCTCCTCTTCCGGTTTGCTTGTATTTTCAGGTCAGCCAGGCGACATCTCCTCATTCACTAATTGGCGGAGCCAGCTGTGGCCCTTTAGGTGGACAGCCTGCTAACCAGCTAGCTAACTGCTCCAGGCTGTAAGCCTGCAGCCTGTTACACTGGCTTCATGGAGCCTCCTCCATGCTCTTTCCTCCTGCAGCCTGTGCTCCTTGCTTGAAGATCCACGGAAGTCATTACACGTCCCTCTGACCTGGGACCGATGCCTATGCCTTAAATTGCCCCAGACACTCCTTGGGCCTCACTGCCCTTTCAGCTAGCAACAAACTTAGGAGAGCCCTGAGTGAGCTCGGACATCTGCCACCAGGCAAAAGATCCCCTTTATTTTTAATCACATATCTTGCAACTGGCTCTTGGGGCCCAAGGGATTTTAACAGACGACATGGCAGACCAGACAAGTCCTATTTGCGTCCCTATGCACGTTCCCATCAGAAACTCTGGCATCCTATTCAGGAACAACTGTTTGACGCTGAGGCTGCTCCTGATAGGAGACAGGTGAGGTTTTTATACAGCACACAGTTAGTTTTATTCTTCTGCAGTAGACCGCATATTCAATGTGTTCACGCATGTGCAGGGGTTGGGGGGGGGGGTGCATGTGCGTGTGTAAGGCATAAGGCAGTGGCACGGGACATACGTCAAGCTATGTGAGCTAGGGAGCTGGCCTATGAACAGCAGTTACTTTCCCATATCCAACAAACTTCTGGACATTTCTATTGAGACTAAGAAACCGGAGGGGAGCAGTTGCCTTGTCTGCTTTTGGGAACCTTCTGATTTGACAACTTCTGTGCCCACCTGTTTCCCAAGGGGACCTCGCCTCTGCAAATTCAGCCCTGTCCCAGCAGACAACACTGCACTTTACACTGTCCTCAAGAGAGGAATGAAAAAAAAATAACCAGTTTTGAAGAGGCACCAAAACCATTTTCCCAGACTGTCCAAAAGGACTGCTCCTATAAGGACCGGGGGAGAGAAGAGTTGAAACAGAGAGAATGACACCAATAAGGGGCTAAAGGGCTCTCTGCTGCAGCATTTCCCAACTTGTGGCCAAGAACATCTCCAGCAGCTGCCTGGGGTGCGCAGGGAAGAGGCAAGGAGCCTGATCCACTCCCGGTTTTCTGCAGAAGCAAAACTGCTCAGTCATTTGAGACTGGACAAGCTCAGATGCCAGAACTGGTCTGCAAAATACCACAGTACCTTGGAAATGCTATGCACAAACTATGCATGAAAAATGCAAAACTATGTATGAACTCCTGATAGTCTTCAAGAGCAGGATAGGAAATAGCTTATTTGCTTAGTCGCAAGATAATTTCATCAAAATAAACCACTGAACACTACAATATCTTGACACCAATTGTAGCAGATAAGAGCTTCAGAAGGAGGTAAAAAAATCTCCCATAATGCATGTGGCTCATTTAAAACGGGAAAATGTATCCCTGTTTCCAGCTGGATGAGCTCATCCAGGATGGCCGATCACTTTCATATTTTTATCCCCGCTAGAGTAATCAGAGCTTCATAATGAAGTGGTAAATAGGACAAATGTCTCCATTTGTGGACTTGAGAAAGGTCAATTCAAGATTAATCTTCCACGGGTACAGACCACGAGGCAGTGGCTTACACACTGTGAAATTAATAAAGTGTTTAGTGTGGTGTGCACTGATTTCTCTGCCTCCGAGTCAAAGCAAACAAAAAGGGAAAACCAAAGCTATCTGAGTGGTTGCCAGATATTTTCTTGGAGAGTTGGAGACAGGAATGAATTAGAAGAAAGTCAGCAGAGCATAAACTACAGGAGGCAAACTCCCTTCACAAAGGACAAAATCCCCAGCAGAGGTGAGTTTTTTTTGTTTTTGTTTTAAATTTTAAAGCTCAAGGACATACAGGGATAGCAGGGAGCAGGAAGCCAACCTGGATTTGGTTTTCTTCAAGGATGAGGGAATTGTCTTCAGTGCACTGATGCTGATGTATATGAGCTGAGAATCTGGCCGTGGGTGTTTATAGTCGGGTCTTCATAGTAAGGCAGGGGTTCTCAACCTTTTAAGACTGGAGGCAGGCATAGATAGCCTCAAGACAAACCTTGGAAAACACTCACTCTTAGTTTTCATTCTTTTCATGTCTACAGAAAAATAATAAGATAGTTTTGTTCTGTTGCAAAATGCTCAGAAAGACCACAATTATGGATTCCTATTTAAATCTCTGGCTTTATTTTGTGAATCATGTTTGCACACCTAGCAGGGCCAACATTATGTGGCACCCTTGAAAGGATCTCAAAGCAACCCAGGGGGCTGTGGCACGCTGGTCGAGAATCACTGTAGTAAGGCCTTGTCCAATATACAGTAGTCAAAAGTGTTAATAAATTAACCTATGGGCCTGTTTAATGGAAGAATTCCAGCTGGGATTTTCAAAGGAAGTTGCAGCCCTTGTGAAGGAAAAGAACACTGTAAATATCCTCCTTCAACATCTCCAAAATGTATTTTGAGGTTTGCAGTTGGGTTTAATGTTTTATTTGTTAGAATATACTTTCCCTTCTTTCAACCCTACGAAGGGCTCCCAAGGATTCTGCCATTATAAGAATTCTGTTTTCTGCAGATAACTGACTCTTAGTTACATTTTGGCTGGGCCACATTAGATTACTTAGGAAATTAAGGCCTCCATACATGGTTGGACTTCTGAAAAACAGCATAGATGGACAACATTTTAGAAAAAGAGGTTGCACCCCTTTTAGTTTCTGTCAAGCTAATGTTGGCCAAGGACATGGCCATGTCAGGGGCTCCTGGGATTTCTCCGCTCCTCCTGAAATCAGCCCCCTTCCAGGCCACACTCCCACCTCTTTCCAGAAGTCCCTACCACCTCTACATCTGCTCCCCTGTGCCGTGCCATGTGCTCTGTGTGCCCCCTCCCTCTGTAGGACTCTCCCCTATGGTTACAGTGGTTAGACGTTATCAAATCTCACTCATTCATCTTGTGTGCTGAATAAGGCAGGGCTCTGGGATAATACAAATAGAACAAATCAGTTATTTGAGTTACTTAGTGCTTGTCTAAAGGCTCCCCAAAGTGCCAGGGCAAGTACCAACATCGCACAAAACCTGTCGCTGAAAAGTAATGTGCAAAGTTGGCATTTGCTGAGCTTTGAGAAGGACAAGAGAAGTTCCCACTTGTAAATATTGGCACGTACATATCCCAGGCAAAAAATGTAACGTAGGCATGAGTATGTGCTGGTACTAAAGCACTAATCAAAATCTCACAGTGTTTGATATGGAGAGACTGGGCCAACCTTACTGAACATCCATGATCTCTAGCAGGATGTCCAAGCAACTCAAAGACATTATGAGAATGTTAAGGCTGAAAAGCCCAGCCCCCCAAAAGTTGAAAATGCCAAGTGTGCATCTGCCCGTGTAACACGGTTTTGCCACCTTTCCATGTACATGGATACACGTCACTGCTAAAATGTGTTCACAACCCTGAAACAAGCAGGACAAAAAGCAGCTGATAGCCAGGTGTTGAACACAATCGAAATGCCACAAGCTTTCTTGTAACAGGGAGAGGTTTCGATACAAAGGTCTCGGTCTCCTCCCACACACCCAGGGAATTCCTCAGAAGTCAGCTGAGTTATATACCAGGGTGGGAAGAGAATCAGATGCAAGACATGCAGCCACGTGGACTTTCTGTTTCAATTGCATCCTCAGCAGAAGTAAAATGGGTTTTATCAAATGCAAATTAAATTATGTATCCCTCAGACCTATGTTGTTGTGAGCTTTGATTTATTCATTTTTCACTGCCTTTCATCTCAAAGTGCTGGAGGGTGCTACAGTGAAGCGAACACCAAGAGGTGATTTTAATAAATTGTCTCAGCAGAGAGGGAAACAATTTTCCAGGAGAGGTGCATAAAAGGGGCTGACAGAAGTGACATTTGTTGCACGACTGGCCCCCTGAGAGCGCTCTGGAGCCATGACACAATACATTGTGCACAGCTGCAGTCCTTTAAAAGTGGCCGATTGCACGACAAATTAACTGTCATCTAATGAGGGATCTGGCACGAGCCCCCCGACCCCCACCTTGCTCCCTCAGCCCCCAACCCCATGGCTGCCCTACCCACCCCGGCTCCGGCCCTTTAAGAAAAAAAAAAGAGAAAAACCCCAGGACTCACCAGCTCCTGCAGCAGCCTCGGGGCTTTGGGGGACTCATGCAGAGCCCCCACATGGCACAGGGCAGTGGGGATTGTCCCCCACTGGCAGGAATGGTGAGTTCAGGGTTTTTCATTTTTTTTTCCTCAAAGGGGCAGAGCTGGGGTGGGCGGAGCTGGGGCAGGCGGGGCAGCAATGTGGGGGCTGGAGCAGCAGCCAGGGTCGGAAGGCTTATGCAGTGGGGATCACCCCCCACCCAGCACCGCCCGGTGAGCTGGGGCTTTTTTTCCCCCAAGTGCTGGGAGCTGGGGTGGACAGGACAGCCATTGCCGGGCTGGGAGAGTGGGCAGGGTATGGGCCTGCCTGATTCGGAGATCCAGCAGCAGCCGAATCTCCGAATCAAACTCGACCAAATCAATTTGGGACAGTGATTCGAATCACCAAATTGAATCACTGTCCCCTGAATCAGCCATATCTAAATCCGAAGTGAACACAGGCCTAGTAACTTCAGTCTGCTCCCTGGAGATAAAACAAGCAATCTGAAGTCCTCCAGCATCCCAGGATGCACCACACCCAGCCCCCTCCCCATCCGGAGCAGGGATAGAGTCCAGGTGTCCTGGTTCCTACCCAGACCCCTACTCTTCAGCACTCCAGTGGCAAGTCGGAGCAAGAAACGGCATTAACCTTTAATGTGCAACTCTTCCCAGCATGTGCTAACTTTAACACTGATTCACATTCCACGGGCTGAGTGTGACGCGCAACTTCACCCTGCCTCTCAATGAAACTATACTATGGCAAAATGAGATCACACAGTCCACGGAGCAAGCAGAGGATATAAGTGGGGGGGATTAAATGATGGTGAAAATTTAGGAAAATTCCTGGCAGAAGCAACGTTGGAAGGTTGCTTTCTTTGCTGACAATAAATTACTATTTTTGAGTAGAATATTAAAATCCAGCCTCTCAATGTCTATATATTTAACACCTTAATCTACATGTCAGCAAAACAATAAGGCTCCAAACAGGACACCAAATAAAGATAAGCCTGCCTTTCAGGGCTTTGCTGATTCAGAGCCACATGACCCATTTTTCAGAGGTGCTGAGAACCCCTTAAACCCTTTCCTAGCTCCTTTCTTCAGTCAGGTTTTATTTAATGGCTTTGCTTCAGACACCCATGTTCAGTTTGGCTAAAGTTCCTAGACAGCAATATTTTTCTGCCCTCTTGGTATTGGGCTGACATGACAAGGATCATCTTTGTCACCTGTACCCTGCTAATGACAACTCCGTGGAAGACATGCTGCTCCCATCCATCACAGGGTCATGTCTAATATTACAGAGGCCTGCTGTGCAGAAAGGCAGCACCTGTCAGTTTTCTCAGATCTCTGTACCTTAGAGACTGCTAAGAGGGAACATGTGCTGAGAAAGCAAGTGAGGAGACAAGGGGAAAAAAAAGAAGAGAAAGGGGGGCACGAGATGTGGACAAAAGCATGCCTAACGAATTGGCCAAATCTTCAGCTTCCTTTGTGCACAAATGAAGTTTATTTCCTACCTATGGGGACTTTTTACCACCTTTAATTTTCCCTGAGCCTGATGAAGGGCCTGTAAGCCTGAAAGCTTGCAGAAAAAGTTTGGGTTTTTTTCGTGATTTCTGAGTTGGTCTAATAAAAGGTCTCATCTCTGAACCAAGAGTTCTGGAGGTTTGCATTTCTAATGAATTGCAGTGTTTTACTGACCACTTGCCCCTACCCCCAGTTATTGTAACCCCAAAGAAATATTTCTGTTCTTTTTATGCTGTTCTATGATCATGTTGTTTTTTGCTGTGGGGTAACATAGTTTTCCACTTTGCTGATGAATTATAACCATTTTATATAACTCTGAATAGCAACACTTTGCCCCCCAAAAAACAAAACAACATGTTCTCCAGATAATGCTTGGGTCTTCTCTAAAAAACAATGTTTTAGACCACATTTGTTTTAAAGTGATTATTATAGCACAACAGATTTTGACCTGGATTTGGCTTCACTGCCAAAGTTACTTTGAGATGGTTGGCTTAATAGTGTAGCTGTGTTGTGCTGTGCTGTCGTGCAAAACCATGGTTTCTGAGGGATCTGGATATAGAAATGCACCTGACAAAGTAGGTTGCTGCCTATGAAAGTCCATCCCTCCTAAGAAATCGGAGGGAGTTTCCGGCCTCCCAGCCATTCCTACCCGATGCCACGTGATAAACACAAGAAACAACTGTGGTACAGTGAGCAAAGAGCTTTATTCATATAAGGAAAACCACCTTATCACTAAACCGACTGTCTATTGTTCACTTGCTGCTGCCTGGACTCTTCCTCATATCTCTTCTACGTTGCTCGCGCTCTAAGAAATATAAAGCTACCTGCGATATCTTATAAATGAGTTCCTTCATTTAAAAACAAATACTAATTATGATATTTATGTAAATTATTGTTACCATTGAGCAAATGATAGAAACATTTTTAGGTAGACATCCCCCAAGTCTTAGTGATGGTATTTCAGCCAGATCTGTACTTCAACGTCCAGCAGCACTTGAGAAATGATATTTTACAGCCATAAATGTTTACTGAAGTCACATTTCAAAGTTGCAAAGAAAAAGGGTTTTAAAAACAGCCCAAGTAAGTATTAATCAAGGACATGCTTGCACACTCATCCGATCAAGGTCCCCAAATAAAAGCAGCCATGTGACTCATCTGACAGGCTACAATTAAGCAAGATAGAGTAAATTTCGCATATTCACAATCAATCCAGGGAGGGAAGATTTGAAAGAGAGTAAAATTGCCCAATTTGGCTAACAAATGAATCTCAGGAAAAGAAATCTGCTCACAAACATGAACACATTTGGAAAGCAATGCCTAGCTTTTTCTATAAATTATTTATTAGTAAATTATTTGCTAAATATTACAGTCATCTGGAGAATTTCAATTGGAATACATTCCCAGGGAAAGCTATTTCAACCAACCTCATTTTGCTACTTTTTGGAAAATCATATTGCTTCTATGACATTTCCCCAGGAAAAAAAAAATTCAAAACAAAAAAAGATCATTTCAGACTATTTTGAAGCCTTGCATCAGATTTTTAAAGTTATGATTCAGATTTTTTGAGGATGTTCATGTTGATGTTATTCCTACATTATTTCAGGACATGGCAGCAGGAATAGGTGTGCTGACATTTCATGCTAGGTATGAACACAGAGACGTCTGGAAGGGAACTTCTGGGTCTGAATTCCACCTGCCAAAGTGCAGGCAACCACCTCATTCAGACATTTATTAAGCTCCATTGTAGAATTACTGCTTTTGTCCCCACAATTTTTTTTATTAAAACCTTCTTTTAATTTCTAATCTAAAAGTACTTGCTGGCAGGTCATATCCATTTAGACTCGTGTTGGCATTGTCCTTTAGGTTTAAATAACTCTTCTCCCGCCCTAGCGTTTGCCTCCCCAATGTATTTCTTAAGAGCAGAGGCATGTCTTCCACACCTTTGTTTGCGAGATTGAACAAGCCAATTTCTTTCAGTCTTCTCTCCTGAGACAGGAGTCCCTGAGTAACCTATCTCTGCACCTGCTCCAATCTGAATTCATCTTTCTTGGAACAGCATGGCAAAAAATATTTGCAGTATTCAAGATGTGGAGGGGGAGGGTTTCCAGCACCTTGTGCAATGCTCTCAACCCTTCACCCGTTGCTTCACCTGGTGCTTCCTAGAAATACCTCATGTAATGCTCCCAAGAATCACATTTGTCATTTCTGCAGCACATTGCTGGCACATTTGCTATTGCTTCTGTCCTCAAAATCACTGTCCCCTTCCATACTGCTCACACCACCTAATGTTGAATAACAGCAAAGATTGCCCAAAGCTAGCAGCTCCTAGAAACCAGGGCAAGCAAAGAGAACAGGAGAAGAAAAGTCCTTCTCCTGCCTGCTGCCCCATGTATTTCTCCCTTTCTACTGCAAGCGATGCCCAGTGGGAGATGCAACCTAATTTTGGAGAAGGGGCGGGGAGAGGAACTAAGACAAGATGCGACAGGCTAGCTGGCAGTGACTTAGCCCAGGGGTTTTGAAAGGGCAAAAGACGATGGGGGGACTTGGGATTCCCTTTCCTCACCAATCAGGCCCCAGAGACTCAACCTCTGTGTCCTCTGATTGGCCCCTTGGGTCACCTGGAGGGGGATAAAAGGGGCAGCGCGGCTGACTCAAGAGAGACCAGCGAGGGACCACAAGGAAGGAGCTTCAAAGAGCTGAGCCAGCAGGGTGGGAGCAGTTGCCCCAGAAGCACCTGAAGGAGCAGGACCTGCAGGCAGCAGTGGGACCCTCAGCAGCGCAGCGTGCAGCCGGCAGGAGAGGCTCCCTGCTGGGCTCCAGGATCCCCGAGGAGAGGCTGCAGCCAGCAGGAGGGGCTCCCCTGCTCCAGCAAGGATCTGAGCAGCGACCTGAGAGGATCCCAGCCCTGCTTCCAGCTCCTCCAGTCAGAGACCAGGCAGCTCAATGTAAGGCTGGGCCTTAGGGAAGATCAAGACCCCTCGCAGGCTGGGGCACTGCCAGCCCTGGTGGCTGTGTGGTACAGTTTCTGCCTACTATATAAGAGATCCAAGTTCAAGTCCCAAGTGGGGTGAGTGAGCTAATGGAAAAAAACTCTTCTTGCAGTGGAAAGGGGCCATTGTATTTTTCTCCTTTCTCCCCCTCCAGGTACCTAGGCCCTATTTTCCTTGTTATTTGACATTTTGTATTTTGCGCCTTTTATATTTCACCAATCAGTATTGTTTGTTCTGCTGTTTGTGTTTTACACTTTGGTTAACCCTGTCTTTCGTCAACTGGATGAATGTGTCTATGATTTTAAGTGTCTAACCTTTGTTGAATCCTGCCCCTGCGGGGCACTGTAGTGTCCCCTATACCCCCTGGTTTATACCCATTATGTTCCCAGTATTGTTCTCTCATTAGAAAGTATATGGTTAAGTCCCCATTGGTGGTCTGGCTCTGCTTATAGGGGGAGGAGAGTTCCTACCCTTCCCACAGCGCTTGTGCACCTGCGCTGATCCCTTCAATTGGAGAGGGGGTTCCTTCTTGGAGTGCTGCCCGGGTTACAAAATCAAATTCTGTTGAGCTGTTTGCTAGGAAATCAGCATCCGTGTCCTTCGACTGGGCCATGCGTTACTTTCACTGTGTCTTTCCCATTGCATAAGGTACCATAAGAGTGATGTTGTAGCCATCCATGATGGTCCACAGATTATGAGAGAAGCAAGGATTTCTTTGGGTGACATCTTTTATTGGACCAGTTGTGTAGTAGAGTCAGACCAGCTTTTGAATGCAAGGCACTCTTCAGCAGGTTGCTGATAAATATCTTGCATTCGAAAGCTTGTCTAACTCTACTATGCAACTGGTCCAATAAAAGAGAATCGCCCAAAGAAAACCTTGCCATTGCATAAGAAAATAGACAAAAAGCCTGTTTTAAGAGAAGTTCTATTAGTGGTTTTAGTTAGAGGAAAGGACGACAAGAGGACTGTGACATGTTAGAGCAGGGCTGTCACTGAGGATGTGTCTACACTTCTTCTGAGGTATGCCTAAGAGCACCCCTATGAAGCAGGCCCTGCCTGCTCTTTCACTTTCCACCCATGTTAAATCCTGGAAATAAAACAATAGCACACTGCACACAGCAGATCCAGTGCCTTACTCTGGGGAGTTGGTACACATGGATAAGTGGGGCATGCTCCCTGCAGAGCGCAGAAGCTGGGTAGATGTGAAAATTTAGCTCCACTCATGACTTGCGTTAGGGAAATATTCTATATTGCCCAATCCATCTAGAATGCAATTTTTTGGACCACACACACACATACACAGGCTTAATTATGGCACCTAGACTACTCAGCTGGAGCTGCTGAAGGAAGACAGTCCAGTGGGACTTGAGAGAGGCAGGTTTACTTCCCTTCTCCACCATGTGGCATTGGAAAGGCATGGCCACCTCCCACCTTTAAACCCAGAACAAGGCTCCCCTCAGTGGAGTATTAAATTCATGATCTCTAGCAGGATTTCCAAGCAATGCAAAGACATTGCAAGAATGATAAGGTTGAAACGCCAAGCCCTCAAAAAGTAGAAAAAGCCAAGCGTGCATCTGCAGATGCTGCAGCACAACTAACTGAAGTACCCCAGATGAGGCCGAGAACCTAACAAGGTTGTAAGAGAGGTTTAATATTTATACAGATAATGAGGCTACCGCGAGTTATCAGAATTCCCACCACCAAACAATATTAACCTTTGGTCCTTAGTATTTTAGCCAATCACCAGCTACCGGAGATGAGATTGAGAGCCAGTGTGGTCGAGAGGTCAGCCCACATCTGTCTTTCTTGTGGGTTTCTTGCACTTTCCTCTGAAGCAACTGATGCTGGACACCGTTGTCCAAAGCAAGAGCCCAGACTAGACGGACTCTGGATTTGATCTGTTCTGGCAGTTTCTTCATTCCTAGGTTCAGCGGGGGTGGAGGTTGGCTCAGGTTTTTTTTTCCAACTTAGAGATCAAGCACAACAGGGATTTTAAACCACTGACTGTAAAGCACAATCTGTGCTGCCGGGGAAGGGATCTAATGGGTTTTTAGAGTTTCATTTCATATATCATTTAAGAGTCACTGCTGTATCAGGTCTTGCCATAAGCACAAAATGGAACGGGGCGGGGTTGGAAATTGCGTCTTATCTAGTCCAGGAACATAGGGGCTTCATCACTGCTTTTGCTTGCTTTGAGCAATGCTGACATGGAGGTCACTTTATTTAATGAAGAGAGGAAACACGGTGCAATGTAATTTTACTTGAAAACTCTGTTCTGACTCATCTAAGTGCACAGGGCACCTGCCATACTGAGGATTTCCAATGGCTACGTGCTTTCTGCACCGCATGGACAGCAAAGCCGTATGCAATCACTAAGGAAGAAACTTTGCTGGTTATCAGGTTCTGCACTAGTCAGGCCCGATGGATACCAGGACTTCATCTTCACTGAACCAGGCAGACAGTAAAGGTCACATTTGTGCTGAGTACATTAACCTTAGAATAAACAGCCTTTGTGTCATTTGAAATGTAATTTCATGCCAATAGTAGAGTGGTTGTGTCACTGCTCTCCAAGCAGTAAGGGCAAAAAAATAAGTTATCAATCCAGGGCAGCGTGCACCATTGCAGACTAAGCATTCAGCTTCTTGTGGCCTGTTGCCTTGAACTTAGCAGGGTGCGGAGCTGGTCAGAAATCGGAATTTCTGTCCTAGGGACAATTCAAATATTTCTAAATTTGATTTCATTCCAAAATCAAAACCGAAGGTGGGAGCAGCAGAATGGTCATGGAAGAGAAAGTTCTGGAAAGCATTCTTAGGAATTATCAAAGCACCGAGTTGCACCAAGTTTAGCATTTTGCAGCATCTGCTTGACGGAGCCTATGATGTGGCAGGAAAAGGAGCCCCACTCGGAGAAGGCCTCCAACTGCCGACCCCTGATTAGCCCAATGCTCCTGGCTATATAAGGCCTCCTGTGGAAGCTGCCCAAGACAACAGTTCTTGCTGCCCTCGGACTGCCCTGCTGTCTCCTTGCTCCTATATCCCGCTTCCAGATCTGACCACCTGCTGCTGACCCTGCCTGGACTTCGACCTGTGCCTCTGCCTCATTACTCGGTGTGGTTGCAACTTGGCTCCCCCAGGTACCCGACCCGGCTTGACCCTGACCTTCCCTTGCGTGCTGTTCCAACTTTGATTTGGACTCTGACCCAGCTATCCCTCGCACCTCCAGCTAATCGGCTCACTTCAGCCACTAGGCAGACTGCCCAAGCCTTGCTGCGTGACAAAAATGAAATGACTGGCGCCCTGTGGAAAAAGGCTATCCATTTTGCAGAGGATTTGGTAGTCTGAGATGTGCACTGGTTCCAATTTGGAATGAAAAGGAAACGCTTCAAAATTCATTGCGACAGAGAAGAGAAGCTGGCTCCAAAGCCACCTGCATGGTAGACTGCTCAACAGGCCCAGAGAGCCAGTGGTCCCCAAGCCCAACAGTCTTGTATAATGGGCTGCAAGGTGAGCTGGCCAGAAACCTGCTTATCCAGTAGGATCCTGCTGGACTTCTGGATGCGCTCTGTTGGGTCCTTGCCCAAAAAGAAATTGAGCTGCTTCTGCAAACTGTTTCAGTTTTGATGAACTAGCAAGTACCAAAGAAAAGATGTTTCATTAGGATATTTCCACAGCCGGTTCTAGTCGTAACTCCCAGCATGGGGCCTGACCTGGGGCACTTCGTTACGAAAGCATACCTCTCGTTCACTCATCGAGTCTGTTATCTGACAGCAGTTGTAGAGAACTGTTCTCTGCGGACCTAACACAGAGGGAAGAAACGCAACGCGCTTCACACTCATGTCCCAAAAACAGACCAGTAATGAAAACTGGGAAAATCAAATCAATACTACTGGGACCAACAAATATTCACAACACTATATATGGATAACTTCCACTAGCAGAAGACAAACCTGACAAATTCACAGCTATTCTCTATACCATTTTAAATATCTTCATGATGAAATATCCACAGTTGTCAGTGCAAGACTCATTGGTGCAACCGCCTTTAGGAAATAAGCTGTGATCAGTTCTAGCTATATATAATCTGCTCTCTACTTCTTTCCCACCATCCAGCATGTAACCAGAACATACCTCCACCATTGCTATTAGCATTCTTCTACACAGAAGGATTTTTCTACTTAGTAAAATGTTGAGCTCAACATTTTAAAGATGACCCTGGAAGCTTCCTAGATTAGGGCTAAATTAAAAAGGAAAATATATAATCAAGAAGGCAGTGAAGATAGTTTGGTAGTTCAAGGACCAGGGCTGATCTATTAACCACGCTTGAATTATTCACACTTCCATAAAGAGCCATCGTAAATTATTCCAGCCTGCCAAAATATCTTTTTGCTCGCAGGCTATCAACCACAAGCCAACGGTGTACTTGAACAGCAGACATGCACAAGTGCATTGCATGTTTCCATTCATCTGCCTAGCATCCAACATGCTACATGTTCCACTGAAAATAGGTGGGAAGAATGATCCATTACAACACAAGAGGCAAAAAAGGCACAGTACTGCACGTTTGTGAAGTGATGCATGTGTTCAGCCTCCCATCCTTCAGTTGCTTTTCAGTAGTCCTCAGATGCCACAGTGAGGAATGACCTCATAAAAACCCATGTAAATAGAAAGTGTGAGCGATTATCGTCATGGCTGAGGAGTGCTACTAAATATTCAAGATTATATATATGGTCCATTTACTATGTTCAAACTAAAAGTATATTTCAAGTATTTTATAGAGCACTACCCCTTAGCTCTGGCCTGCATACGTGGAAACAGAACAACAGGGTTTTGTCATGCACCAAGGATTTTAATAGCAGAATGACTTCAAAATCAGAGGCATAACTGCCCCAGGGGGTTGGGGAGAGGAGTGACTAGGGCCACCACCCTGGAGACTGACTTGGCTGGGGGTACAAAAAAAAGGCTGCTGTCCAGATGCCTACTGGATCATTATGCTGCTGTCGTAAACATAAGAATAAAATGCCAAAAATGGCCTTGGTAGCTGCTCCAAGATATACTTTGAAATGGCTGCAGGAGATCCTATGTCAGTAGTTCTCAGCCAGGTTAGATTCCGATTCAGGGCACCCCTCCATAGCTTGTTTGTAATTTGGTGTCACCCCAATTAAGAACCACTGCTGTGCTGCCGCAGCTCACCCAGCGCTTCTCAGCTGGGGAAGTGGCGGCACCAGGAGCACCCACCCATGCCTGCACTGAGCTTATCAGATAAGCTCAAAGCAGACAGAAACCTCTGCTTTTGCAGCACCCCTTCTTGGTATGCAGCCCCCAGGCCACCCACACTCCTGGGAAGAGAAGCACAGGACAGTTTCCACCCGTCTTGTGAGCCTCTGTTTCCAGGAGGCACTGTGTGGGGTCAGAGAGGGAAGGGCTGCGGCCAGATGTGCCTGCTTTAGGTACATCAGATAACCCCAATGCAGGCAGGTGCACCTGATCCTGCCGCAGCCTTTCCCGGTCTGGCTGCATACCAAGCACACTGCGCAGCTCCACCGCACTATAGCAGCAGCAGGAGTACTCACACCAGGGGCCAAGGGATCTGTGGCACCCTGGTTGAGAACCACTGTCCTACATGGGTACTGCCCCTACTGCATATTTATTTTTTAATCCTGCAAATCTGTTTGTTCTGTTCTAGAATTACTAAGACCCACAACACCCACTGCCTCACACTTACTTTTATAACCTATGTTGCTCCAATTTAGGCCTACACAGAGCCTATTGTCTCTTACAGGATTAACAATGGGTAAAATGTGCATTTCTAAAATGTTACTGACATTTAAACTGGTTGAAAAGAAAACACTAACTAGATTTTGATGTGCATTGTTTTGCCCTCAAAAACAAGCCAAAATTGCTTCTGAAGTGTATTATTCTTGCAACATTTCCATTGCCCTTTTTTTCTTGTTTGCTTGGAAAATTTTCAGCAGAAAAGGAATTCGTTAAAAATTGAAGTAAGTGGTAAAAAATTAAACAGAACACTCAAATTGCAGGAAGCTCTTCTCTGATCACTTGCCATCCATAAAGATGTAGTTCCACGTTCTCGAACCCTATCTTGTCCACGTAAAAAGTGAGCGGGTCCCCCTTTTGACTCAGTAGTACCATCCCCCTGTGGAGGCAAACACTCTTCTTTGCCACTTTCTAGTTCCTGCAGAGTTTACCTATGGGATGGTGTGGATGATATTTTTAAAGCATGGAATTAGATGCCAGCCATTAAAATCGGGTTCAAAATGCATCAGGACATACAGATCCAGTTTTTCTTCTGTGAATATGCTGGTAGTCAGTCGCATGGTTTCAAAGTGATCCAATCGGCGAGTGACAAACTGAGACATATGCCATCGCCACCGATTCTAAAATCAAATATACTTGCACCCATAAAGACAGTTCTCTGAAGAAATTAATTGCTCTGTGGCTTGTTCTGATTCTGACACGGTCTCCTTAGAACTTCTACTTTTAACCCAGTATTTTTTCTGTGAGCTGATTAAGACCTAAGAGTTATAGATCATATCTGCTTGCTTTAGGGGATAATCATGAAATCATAAGAAAGCAGTAAGACGTTAAATGTGAAGGATACTTTTATAAGATCAATAAGGAGAAACAACTATGAAAAACATTAACTTTACATTATGACATTTAAGCAGAAACAGGAAAGGTTGCATGAGCGAATAAAAAATAATCAACTTCAGACTTGTGCGATATTGCAGGCTGCTGCATCGGTCGCAAATTAGAACATAATATTCTACTTTCGATCATTCTTTTGGTCTATGCGGCCTGTGAAAGATCTAGGAGCATTTCCTGCGCTACTTAGGGACACATTTAAATTGCAGTTTTGCAGTTTTTGCAGAAACTGCAAAAACAGCAATCTCTGTGATCGCCGCAAAGAATGGCATCGACCGCGATTTCCCAGAAAATCGACCAAAAAAACCGTAATTAAAAAAAAAATGCTGGCTTGCCAGCGGGAGCCAGGGGTCCTTGCTGCAGCCTGCCTGGGAGCTGGCGCAGCAGCACGAAGGGCAGCATCCAAAACAGTGGCTGCCACCAATCCGCACCAAAGGGCAGGGCCGAACAAAGGGTAGCCAGCAATCAAGATGGTGGCCTCATCCCTAATTCCCCCTTACTCCAGGATGCACCTGTCTATTGCCAGCGAACCCCAGTTTAAATTCAAATTCAGCAGGAGAGATGTTTGCTGCGGCAAGTGTGCTTGGGTCAGGTGTTGCCTGTATCCCAGGTGTACAAACGACTATCTTGGGATTGTTTAGTCATCGTGCCATTTGTGGGTGGCATTTAGATGAGCAAAAAAACAATGCCAAGCCTTCTCACCAGCCATCCTCACAGTGTAATTGCTGGCAACTCTGTCCCTATCCTGTCAGGTCAGCGTACCTAACTCCTCCTTCACCGCACTCCCACTGGAGAAGCAAAAAACAGCACAGAAGAGGAGCTGGATGTTAAAAGACAAGAAACTTCTCTTTTAGTCTTGCTTGCTTGCTTCCAAAAGGGCCTCATCCGGGTTTCCGGTGAAGTCAATGGCAGTAGCCCAAGATCGAGTCCTAAACACAGTCTGTTTCTTAGTCTATATTCCATTATAGCTGGTTCTGCGAGCCTGTCTAAGCCCTGGTTGAAGGCATATCTAGGCTCCAATAGGTACATATAACCCCCAATGACTTCCATCACCTGAATTCTGTCACCTCACAAATATGCTGCAAAGTCCATCCATTTGGATGGACACTGGTGAAGAATGAAGCAATGGAGGTGGGGTTGGTCACACAACTAGCCATGAACTGACCCATGGTAGAGTGGGAGCAAAGAGAAAATGCAGCTTTTTTTGTATCATTTTCTGTTTGATAAATTCTCCATTGCCACATTTGCAGCTCTCCATCAGACACCAGAGCTTTGGGCACGCCTCTGCAGCAGAGTTTTACATCAAAAACTACATCAACTGCACAAAGCTGATTTACATCAGTCTAAAGCAATGGCTTTCAACCCATGGTCTGCAAACCCCGAGGGGTCCACAGACTATGTCTAAGGGGTCCGCAACAGATGACCGTGATCAATCAAAAGTATGTGAATACTCACACTTACAATTCAAAGGGGTGTGCACCGCCGTTCGAAATTTGCACCCATTTCCAAAGGGGCCCACATATGTAAAAAGGTTGAAAACCACTGTTCTAAAGAGACTCTGAGGAAGACGCTCATTAGCATTGACAACAGGGGAGAATAATTGGTACCTTTTGTGCATTCCTGGGCTTATCTAGCCGAAAGGAAATTTTTCATTTCATCTGATACCAACCTGCCCCATGCATTTTCCTGTTATTGATCACAATTCAGACACCTTTTATGATGCTGACTATCCCAAATGCACCCTACTTCACAAAGGAAAATTGGGTGCAATTCCCATCGTTGCAAACTGTCTACCTTATAAGGGCCCACAAAGACCAGAGCTTATATGGTTATATGGTTTTACATGGTATAGGCTTTCTCCTGTGGCTAAATCTACCTCCATTTACATTCTGGACCGCACATCTCAGCAAGGCACATCTTTTCTTACGGACAGGCATCAGTGCTGCACAAAGAGACACTAAGAAAACAGTGGCTGTTAATGGCAATTGTGTCAAACTAATCTCAGAACACATGGCTACATTTTATTATATAAGATCTCATGATAATTGAAGGCTGCATCAAGGGCAGGCGTCTAATTACTGCAATAAAAGAAACATTCACAGAACTCCTTTACCAGCTGCTATTTAAATAAGGATGGAAAAACCCAATTTTAAGATAAATTAGAAAGAAAATATTCAGTATACAAACTGCTTTCCTCCTATCTGAAAGAAGCTGGCTGGGATGGGCTATGCTTCAAAACTCATTTCCCATTTCTGCCTGGTATGACCTGGATGCACTGAATGGATTAAATTAGATGACAACACCGCAGTTCTGTAATGACTTTCATTTGAAGATCTTAATGTCTTTTTCCGAGTGATAATTCTCACAACTCTAGTGGGGTAAGTAAGTATTAGTACACCCATTTTATACGTAGATGAACTGAGGTAGTTAAGTGTCCTGTGCTGCACTGTCAGCTCTAACACATGCATTCTGGAGGTCCTGAGTTTACATTACATTAACTTTACATTATGACACTTAAGCAGAAACAAGAAAGGTTACACGAGCAAGTAAAAGATAATCAACTTCAGACTCACGTGATATTGCAGGATGCTGCATCAGTCACAAATTAGAACATAATATTCTACTTCCGATCATTCTTTTGGTCTATGCAGCCTGTGAAAGATCTAGGAGTCATTTAGCTCTTGACATAGCAAAACTCATACTTACTGTTTAAGCATGTGCTGTGTTCAACAAAGAACACAACAAGTGCTTATTCCCTCCAGAAGTTATGCATGTGCTTAAATACTTTACTGAATAGGGATAGCTGCCCTACAGACAGCCCATGGACTGCATCCAGCCTCCATGTGGTTACCCAGGGGCCCATGGGCTCCAGGTCTAGGCTCTGCTCCCGTCACTGCCCCAGGTGGTGCTGCCACCAGAACCTCCGCATTTTGTCTCCCTCTTCCAGTGTCTGGTTCCAGCTTCCCAGCCTTGGGGGCAGAATGGCAGAGTCCATGGGGCTAAGGCAGCCCATGATTGAGCAGGTCACAGGGTCCCTGAGCGGCATGGCATGGCATGGCATGGGAGCACCAGCATGGTACGGCAAGGGGGCACATAGTGCAGCATGTGGGGACAGTGGCACAATGTGGGGAGAAGAAGCCCACCAAGTGGTACAACACATGCCCTCCCCCCACCCCCACCCCCATGGTACACAGACGGGAGGGGGACATTGGCGGGAGGTGGGGGAGCGTTCAGCTGCCGGTCACTCTGTTTGACAGACCTGCTTTAAATGACTAGAGAAAGGAGGAGGAAATGAATGACCCTAAAGACAAACTTTGTCTAGAACCTGAAATAGTATGTATGCAAGTCTGTCCCAGCACTGAAATCATACTGTGCATACACTTTGTGAACCTTTGCTTTTTGTAATTAGAGTTTTACCACTTGGTGGGGAAAGAGATTCTTTCTCTGTCAACTCCTTCAGTTAAAAGAAGGAAAGCCCAGCATTTGTAAAGTGTTCCTACTTGTTAGGAAGGGAATCCAGGACAGAAATAGATGAGAGAACAGAAGTGCCGCATTAAAAATGTAAACCTGAATGTGCTCTTGCCCCACTTTGGAGGAAAAAGGAGCAGTCTTGACTGATCAGTAAGTAAGAACTGATGTATGCATTAAGCCGCTCACTTGAAAGGTATCTAACCTGCCCTAGGATGCAAAAGCTATCAACCAACATATTGGTGGATGCCACGAGCCCAGATATCTGAAGAGGACTGCAAGTGTCTTGTGTGTCAGTGGCATGTACCCAAACTTTTCCACTCAATACTGTGGCACAGCGAGCATCTGAACAGTTCTCTGGTACAGACATTACCATATGTACAACATCAGCTTGCACCACTCTTCCTTCCTCCATCCATTCACTGAGTTCCCTCTTTCCCACTCTCCTTCCTCTCACTATACAGTATTGTAGATGCTAGTTCACTTCATGCTAGCACTTACCAGAGGGAAAAAAACTCAGATTGGTTACAAATCTCAATAGTTTTTCTTTAATTTAATATGCAAATCACTCAATGGAAAATATCTGAAGTAGCTGCAGCTCCAAAAGAATGGGATTAGAACCCACCCACCCCCCAACCACTGGGGTAGTAAAGCTGCAGAAGTAGCCTGCTGCCTAGGCAGATAGCTAAACTAAAAGTACAATACAGGACATCCTGGAATCCATAGGTTGATGGAACTAGGACATGAGAAGCTGCTCTCCTTCCTTCTCCCTGCTCTTCTGCCTGTATGTAAAAATGCTGCATTACTGAGTGATGAGACTCCTGCATCAGAAGTGAGTCACTGCTCATAGTGCTTCTCGTCTCCCACCTCAATTCAGTTCCAGTCCTGTAGGCTGAATAACTTGTGTCAATATAAGACCTGATGGCTTTGACCACTTCCCCCACCCCGTTTAAGGTCAGCAGTTTAGTTAAATATAATAACAAAATGTTGCCTGTATACAGACTGCTGGTATCAGAGTGATACCACTCCTATACTGGGGCATGGGAATGAGAGTTTTTTCCTCAGATATGATTTCTATGGACTTAGGAAACCATATTCCAGTTCAGTTTTTATTCAAAGGCAAGGACATTTTGCTGTTACATAGAATCTTTCAGTTATCAACCTCTAACTGCTCTACAAAGGGGTCAAGGGATCATTCTTCCCATTTTACAGAATGGGAGACAGAGGCACAACCAGAGACGGTGGCACTGTCACTAGTTTTGCTGTTCCAAAGTCTTTGTTCTGTGGCAAGCCAATAAACACAGTCAAGAGATACAAATGCTGTGATCCAAAACAGAACACATCTGAAAGATCTGTACCACATCATAGCATAAAGGTGTGGGGCGGGAGCAGGGAGGAGGAAAAAGCTGGCAAGAAGCTCTATTAGATTATCTGATTCACCTTTGTGATGTACAGGGATATTTCTGAAGTTTTCTGGGGTTGTTCAATTTGATTACTCAGCACAACCCACGCACACAATATACTTGGCATAAGCATGGACAAGTCCACTGTGATCATTCATTTAAACATGATGAATATTTGGCCTGAGGTCTTTAAATGAGCTTTGAAGAATGCATGGGAAGTTATAGTGCATGTTTTAGGTCCCCTAATGAAGATGGCTTGTAGGGCAGGTTCACAGTCTGCTTTGTTCTAAAAAGCATTTTTTAAAAATAAATAAATGCCCATAGCTTAGCACTCATGCCATGAAAAACCCTGTGCTAGTACATAGTCACTCATGGCTGAGAGAAACAGGGGGAATTGGAGATAAATGTCAAATATCAAGCCTCAGAGAGAGTGGGAATGACTCTAGCCAACTTCACATCAGCAATCTGTGGATGAGAGCATACGCAGAAGCAAGCATGCCGCTCCTGCGACGTGTGGATCTGTGCGCCCTGATCCAACCCTTCCCCACATCCCAGCAAAGCTTAAGGACTCCAACAGGAGTTCTCCCTGAAAGGGAATACAAGATCAGCCCCCAACCATCTCTCTTCCCAAGATGCTGCTGCCCTAAAAACCAGTTTAAATTCTTTTTCTAAAATTGAGAAATTGCATTGCCCTTGTTCCCCCTGGTAATTAGATGGGAAAGACTGGATGGACTGATGTATGAGCTGACCTGTTCAATCTAAGCTCTCTTTTTCCTGCAGGCTTTGGCTGTGCAGCATTTTCTGCGAGGAACATTTATCACGTTGGGCAAAAGGAATCAGGTGAGACTAATCATGTTGCAGTGTAGACATGACAGCCACCACCACTTGAAGAAGGGCAAGAAGGGCACTGCAGCACCTGGAGCCCAGGAGATTTTCTGCCTGCAGAGATCCCAAGCAGGCTGGATGCCTCCAGAGTCCTAGGAGAGCCCACAGAAGTAGTTACACCATTTATGAGGGTGCAGCCAGGGAAACCCTGAGCCCTTTGGTGGATCTGTCCTGCAGCTCTGACCCCTGCAAAAGCACTGGCAAGGGAAGCATCCTTAAGAAGGTGTTACAGTACCATGCAGAGCCAGACGCAAGCACAGGTGAACCGGAGAGCTGCCTGGGGCCCAGACAGAAAGGGGGCCCAAAAATGGTAATTTTTTTCTGTTGTCTGATTACTATTATCATTATCTCTGGTGAAGGGGGGCCCAATACTAAAAGTTTGCCCAGAGCTGCCAGGAGTCTAGGTACAGTGCTGGCACCACGGTGTCCCTCACTCCCGTGCTGGAACAGCAACAAGAACCTCCTTCCTTGGAAGAAGCAGTGGTCTCCTCTCTGCTAGAGGGGCAGGGGTGGTGGCCAGGCAAGCCCCAGTAGTTACACCCTTGCTGCTTGGTTATTTGCTTGAAGGGGTGCGGCACTTCTTCCAGCTATGTGCTGTTGGGGTGGTGTTGGTTGGGACCCCAGAGCAACAGCTCCTGTCATTAAACACACCGCTAAGCTGCACGGAGCAGTCCCTAGGGTGGCCATCAAAGAGGACAGTCCAGTTTTCTGCTACTCAGTCCTCTATCAATAAGAAACCCAATGCCTTATGTCCTCTTTTTTTTCTTTTCAAGAGAAAAATAGCAGACATAAAGGTGTCCTGTTTCATATCGATAGAGGACAGAGGACAACTGGACTGTCCTCTTTGATGGCCACCCTAGCTGTCCCCCTTCCCTCCAGAGAGTTTCCAGCCTTTCAGGCCCAGGCCTCCCTGCCTCAGTGACATTTGAGACTCACTTTCAATCCTTTGTTCACAACCAGGAAGACTAAGCGGAAAGAGGCATCTGAGATACTGCCTTTCTTACCAGACCCCAGCAACTGGGGCATGGGGCACAGGTCTACAGTGTGCATGGTTTTATTCCAGCCATGGGATATAGGGATCTTTCAGGGCTGGCCCTGTTCCACCACTCAGTGCAGAAGGACAGGGAGGCCATGCTCCACTTCTGCCCCACTGGAGGTATCCATCATCTGAACAAACCCACCCCATACTTGTTCTCACAGGATGCTGGTGCAGCAAGGGCACAAAGGACTTCCCGTGCTCTCTTCCCTTCATACCCCTCTACCGTACCTGTGCGCCAGCAACTGCATCTACCTCTACCATTGTGTCATTGTTTTCCTGAGGGAAGCCAGATGTATTTATCCCAGGAAACGCTCAATATCAGCCTGCGTAATATATTTGGAAATAAATTTTCAAAGAATTTTAATTACTGTCAACGTATAAAAATAAATAACAGAACCCGTGTCCAGATGGTGTATTGGGTGGCATGGAGCTCTCTTCAGAAACATACAACTGCTGGAAAAAAAAAATCTTGTGTTGCTGTTTTAATCTCCAGTCCTTGCAATATCAGCCTGAAGCCCTTCCTGGCCTCAACCAAACCCACATTTTTGGGACGGAGGCTTTAAGAGGAGAAGCCATTCAACTAACGTGCTGGGCAACAACCAAAGCAGCTCACCTCTTTCATCTGGACTCTCTACAGACACAGATTCACCTCCGCAGTTTCTCATACAGGAGCCGTGCAGCAGAAAGGACAGATGCAAAACCTGTAGTTTCCCAAAGCACAGATTTTGCCTGAGCAAATTTCAGGGTCTAATTATTATTGCTTTATGAAGCACGACTCTTTCTCATTCCCTCTCCCCCATCACGAACAGATATGAACTTTTTCTTCAGGTTCAGTCAATACCAATTTGAAAGGAAGTCCCCGAAAAGAGACTGAAACCCCTGTAAGAATTGCTGTGCTTCATTCCTCAATCACACAAAAACCCTTCGGTGGAGTTTTGATATCAAACCAGCCAGCCAGGCTCAAAACACAGCCCTGGGTTGGCTGGAAAATATGCCCTCATCTTTTGACAATCCTTGGCTGGCTTTCAAGTTTATAAAAAAATCTCAGACAAAAGAAAGCTTGCAAGGTGTTAGGGCTCATTGACCAGGTAATGGTCAGTTGCTGATATTATTCATTTTTATGTATTTATTTTATATGTATTAGGGAAATGACTAGTACACATGAGTTCTTACCCCAAAAAGCATTTCACCTGGCAAATAAAAGTAACAGATCAAGGGTTTGGGAAGGGGGTATATAACATCTAAGCAGGGTAGCTGGAACACAGATTGATCATTCCATGTTTTGTTTTATTTGTTTCCATTTATCCGATGAACTATCCCCGCTGCCTCTCTACCTAGTGACGATTAGCTTCCCAAACTTCTCCAGCTCCAGCTATGCCAGTCAAATCCCCCCCTCCCACCCCCCAGTTTTTGGTTTCCATCCAATTGTTTGACTGGGTAAAACAAGCAGGAAACCACTTGATAAGCAATAGCACTGAACTGATTTCAGCAAACTAAAAGCTAATATTCAGCAATATAGGAGAATCTTTTATTCAGCAACTGAAAATAAAATAACCAGTCATACTTATCCAGGTGTTTTGCAGTAGGGAAATCATAGGAACACAGCAACAACAACTACAAAAAAGAGTCAGGCATGGATGAGAGGATACATTCAATGGGATGCTGCTGTATCCAGTACTATCAGCTCCTCCTCCCTTTGCTCAATTATACAATAAAACTGAAAATATACTGAATTTAAGAGATTTAAAACACAATAGCATCATGCTAATTTGTTAATTTGAAGTCTAATCAGTCTGCAACAACCAACAAGTAAACATCAGACAGCATTTCTACTGCTGAGTTTTGCTTCCCTCCTTCCCCCTCCCCTCCATCTCCCCACTGTTGGCACAAATAAATCTATTGCTAAGCCCTTTTGTAGAGAAGTCCAAAAGCAATATTTTCCCTATTTTCTTCCATAGCGAGCTACTTCCTTCCTAATGCACTGCATTCAGAATGTCTGAGTCTGATGGATGAATTTAAACCCGAAGCAGCTTTCACTGCATAGTGAAACCATAGCTTTTTCCACTTAGTGGAGATTTATACCATTTCAGAAACCACCCTTCTTTGTTCTTATATACTCTTAGCTTCAAGATTGCCGTGTTCCTCTCCACTAGAGAATACAGGCAGAGTATGAGGTTTCTCTTTGTGCAATTATACTCTTGAGAGAAACCCACCTCAAAACCCCCATCCATGCCCTTTTTATAAGCACAAACCACAGAGTGGCCTCACATTTCAAGCCATCTGCCTCCCTGCCAGTGTAAAGTTGCGTTCTACAACCTACCACCGAGATTAGCTAATAAGCAGCGCATCAGCAGATTTACAGCCTGTCCAAAGCTATAAAAACACTGAAGTGTTTTCCACATCAGCCAGCGGGTGTTAGATCCCATTGCACTACTGAACTCCAAAGCAACCAAGAGCCAGGAAGGCAGTAGCAAAACATCCATGTTGAGCACACCCCCTTAGGAAAGCCGGAAAGAGGGGGAATGATGCAGTATTGCAACAGAGCTGCCTGCAAATGTTCAGATAACATAAAACGCATGTGATTAAGCACAAAGAATTGCTGCCTCTGACTGCAAGGGATCAGGAGGGGACCCAACCCAAAATGCAGTGCCTAATGCCTCTGCAGTTATTGCATAACTATGACTAGTTTATAGCTCAAGCCCCCCCCGCCCAACTTAGTCCAGACAAGTTGAATACATTCAAGTTGCAAAAAGGGGTTCCCTCTTTTTCAGCGGATGGGCATTTAAATCAGAGCAGCCCATTCCCCAGTGCAGAGATGGCATGTCAACTCCCCCACGGGCTAGCAGTGGAGGAGGAGGGGGGAAGAGGAGGAAAAAGTGCTATCAAGAAAAATATAACGAGAAGCACTTGAATTCTAGCAGGAGCCCTCTGCGTTTCCTAAACAGGTGCCCGAGCAGCAGCCCCGCATCTGCCACAAGAGGCTCCCGCTCCCCTGGGCAGCAGCCCCAAAGCAGAGTGAAATCGGAGGCACCTGCCAAATGTGACAAACGGATGGGACGAAGCCGCAGCCCCCGCCCACCATTTGCGGGTCCTCCCCCCCCCACCAAAAAAAAAATCAAAAAGAAAAAAAGAAAGAAAAAGCAGCCCTGGGCAAAACCAGGCACGCAGCGCCGTGCCCACCCCTGGGCCCACCCACCCCGTGCCCCTGGGTGCAGCCCATGTGGGAAGGCCGGGCGCTTTGTGAGCATCCTTGGGTACCACCCTGTTACCTGTGGATGCAGTCGCCATGGCGACGGGCGGGGGCGCCGGGGCTGCGCCAAGCGCCCGCTGCTGCTGCTGCTGCTGCTGC
>NW_017728947.1:109901349-109913106 GCF_001723895.1 Crocodylus porosus
GCTCTGCTTGCAGCTCCAGCACTCCAGGTCTAGGAGGCTGCCGCCCCCTCGCACTCAGGCGTCGCAGCCACCAGTGCCCCTTTCCTCCAAGCACCGTCTAGTCCCTCGGCGAAGCTGGTGGCCGCCAGCTCCGTGCTCTCATAGAGTTCATAGACATTAGGGCTGGAAGGGCCCTCGTAGGGACATCAGGGGCAGGAAATCAGCTGGGGTCAAAGGATCCTAGCAAGATAAACATCCAAACATTTCTTGAAAGTGTCCAGAGTAGGCAGAGGAGGTGCTTGCACCACCTCGGAGGGGAGTTTGTTCCAAGCCTTGGGGGCTCGGACAGTAAAGAAGTTTTTCTTTATGTCCAGCCTAAAACGGTCTTGCAGGAGTTTGTGACCACTGGACCTTGTCATCCCCTGGGGTGACCTGGCGAACAGGCGTTCCCCCAGATCCTGATGCACACCCCTGATGTACTTATAGGCTGCCACCAAGTTGGCCCTGAGCCTGCGCTTCTCTAGGCTGAAGTCTCATGGCTCGCAGCCTCTCTTCATAAGGCCTGTTCTCTTGCCCTATGATCACGCGCATGGCTCTCCTCTGGACTCTCTCAAGCTTCTCCACGTCCTTCCTAAATTGTGGAGCCCAGAACTGGATGTAGTACTCCAGCTGCAGCCTCACCTAGGCCAAGTACAGTGGAAGGATGACATCCTGGGTCTTTTTCAAGATGCGTCGGTAGATGCAAGCCAGAGTTTTATTCGCTTTGCCAGATGCGGTATTGCATTGGTGGCTCATATTCATCGTATGGTCAATCATGACCCCCTAGTTTTTTTGGTTATGGTGATAGCAAGTATAGCATTGCCGAGCCTGTAAGTGTGATGTGGGTTTTTATGCTCAAGGTGGAGCACCTTGCATTTCTCTGTACTGAATGCGATCAGGTTTTCATCCACCCACCTTGCAAGCCTGTCAAGATCACCAGCCTATTCTCAAGTGTGGACACTCTTCCCCAAAGGCTGGTGTCGTTACCAAACCTGGCCAGTCCGATTTTGACAACGATGTCCAGATTGTTTATGAAGACATTAACAAGTACAGGTCCAGGAACGGAGACTTGGCGGACACCACTAGTCACCGAGCGCCATGTTGATTCAGTTCTGTCACATACCACTCTCTGGGTCCAACCTCAGAGCCAGTTCTCCAGCCATCGGACTGTGTAGTAGTTGAGGCTGCAGTTGCCCAATTTTTCCATGAGGACATCATGGGACACCAAGTCAAAAGCTTTTTTAAAGTCCAAATATATGACATCAACCTCTTCCCTCTTGTCCAGGTGATAGGTCACCTGGTCATAGAAGGAAATGAGATTGGTCAGGCAAGACCTACCCGCAACAAACCCGTGTTGGCTGTCCCTCAGGATGTCGCCTTCTGTTAGCCTGTCAAAAATGGTTTCTTTGATAATTTTTTTCCAAAATCTTCCCAGGGATTGAGGTCAAAAAGGGATTGGCCTGTATTTTCCCAGGTCTTCTTTCCTCCCTTTCTTGGAGATGGGCACCACATTGGCCCTCTTCCAATCTTCAGGTATTTCGCCCGAGCCCCACGAGTTCTTGAATATCCTTGCCAGTGATCGTGCTATGATGTCTGCCAGTTCCTTTAGCACTGCTGGGTGCAACCTATCCAGACCAGCTGATTTATGGGGGTCCAGCCTCTCAAGATGGATCACAAGATCCACGCCAATGGTGGGCATATATTCATCGTCACCCCTGTCATCCTGCATCGTGTTAGGCAGGGTGGTCCCTTTGGGCTGGACGCTGCAGGAGAAAAAGCATCCTTTTGTTGGTTTTAAACTGACTGACTCCTGTAAAGTTGTGACTCCTCATTCTGGGGTTGTAAGAGAGTCAGTAAGAAGTCCCTATTGGCTTTTTCTTTGCCATTTACTCTTTTGTAAACCCCCCACCCCCCACATCTTTTTTCTAAACTGAGCAGGCTTGGCCTTTCAGAGGGAAGCCCCTCTATGCCACTGATCATCCTTGTTGCTCTTCTCTGACCCTCTTTAGCACTATATCTTTTTTTGAGGTGAGGGGATCAGAACTGGGCACTGTATCCAAGGTGTGGACACACCATGGGTTTAGAAAGGGGCATCACGATACTTTTGTCATGTCAAACTAAGCTGGTGGGGCTTGGGTTTGCCTCTCCTCCTTGCCCTTGTGTTTGCTGCCTCGTTGACCGATTCGCCTCCCAGGTGAGGATGGGGGGAGACAGATTCCTTCTATCTAGGGGTTGTATTGTTCCAACACAGTGGGCTTTGGAACTCCCTTTGCCATTTGATTGGCTGCATTTTTTTCCCCAACCTGGCATGTGTTACTTTTATAGGAGCTGCAGTGATAGATGTGCTCAAAACCAGCAAAATGAAGCACGCTGCAAATATGCTCATCCCTAGAAGACTGTTCAGTCAGCCATATCACAAACTGAGGGGGCTTGGGCATGGTCTTAGAAGTTTTCCTGACCCTCTAGGCCACTAACAACAACCATCGAAGTGAGCCCCAGGCAGAAGGATGGTGGATTCAAGCCAGAATCTGACTCAGGTAGCTCCCAAGTCTGAATAAAGCAGTATGAAACCTCCAAAGGAAGAGACCTCTCATAAATGCCAAGAATAGTGCTGAGTACTATTGTGAGTGTTAAGTTCCAAATGATCAAAAGTAGATTACTGTACAGAAACAGGAAAATAAAACCCCCAAACCAACCCACATAGCCACTATAACAAGGAGCTTACAAACTGACAGCTAGTGAAGGCAAACTGCACAGATAATGCTGCATCTACAATACAAAAGCTAAAGCCTGGCTTCAGTGAATTTGTCTTCGGTCACTCATGAAAGGAAGCTGTGAGAAAAGTTCTTTTCTGTAAGCCTGGAGCAAACACCATCCTACATAGATATTAATAAAACAAGAAAGCTCTAGTGAGCATCGGGAAGCAGCACACCTTACTTGCACTAAAAGGACTTATTTTTCCCATTGTTTCATGGATATGGTGGTATTAGTAGCTGCTTTATATATAGGCCCTGGGAAAATAAACCCTCGCAATCAAACATTTGGAAGGGATGCCTGGGTCAGACAGTTTCTCCCATGGTTTGTAATCTCAGTATCCTCTGGGAATAAGTTATAAATGTAACCTGGTACATCCAAGGTTGTACCTAATTCTCACTCAGATGTGATGGGTGGGCAGGAAGGGGTGCTGTGAAAGGGATGCCAGAATTTTGAGCAGATCCCTCTTTCTTCTATAGAATTAGCCGAAGCCCAAAGTTCCTAACTATACAATGTAGTGAGTTATAATATACATAATCATAAAAATAAATATCATATACATATATTTACACAGTGAACATTAACCAATAACCAACGTCAAACCCTAAATAACACTATTTAACCATCACAATAAACAATTTCAGCAGCATCAACACCATACATCACAATCCAACATTTCAGTTTACAAAATACAAGGTGCAAAGAGAAACAATCTTAATAACATCTATTCCTTAATGTAGTCCCTGACCCATGGCGAGAGATAGTCCTCCTTCCAATGGGGTCCCTTGGGGGGTGTCCAGGAAGCACCAGGGGCCCCTCCCCTTAGGGTCTTGACTAGGTGTGGGGGGGGCGCTTCTCACCCAGCCCCTTCTCTGGGTTTGCCCGCCCCAAACATCTTTCATCTGTGGGACCCAAGGGTCCAGTGACTCACGCTCCCTAAGCTGGCGGTGGTCAGGGTGCAGCTTGATGGGTCTCCTCTGCTGGAGCGCCTCTCCAGGCCTCTCCTGCACCACTGGGCTCCTCCCTACCCTGTCTCCTGCTCTGGACAGCGAGGTCTCAGATCCTCCACCACCGCTGGCTCCTGGGTGCTGGGCCTCATGCTGCAACACTACTATTTCCCCATGCCCTGGCTTGGCACTGAGGGCTCTTTTAGCACAGGCCAGGCCCTTCAGGCTTTGGCTGGCCATCCTCACACTGAGAGGCTAACCCAAGCAGCCTGTGCTGCTCCCTGGCTCCGCTACCTTGCGCGCCACCCTGTGCACTGTGTGGCCTGCTGGCCCTCCAGGGTTGCAGGCTTGAGCTACCACTTGTGGCTCCCAAAGCCTGGGCTCCGTGCACCGAACCGCACACCGTGATGGGCCTGAGTGATCTCACACTGCCCCCAGGCCCAGGTTTCCGTGCACCGTCCCTGTGTGCCATCAACAGCCCGAGCGGTCTTGCGCTGCCAGGGACATAGTTTATAGCCGTGTCAATCTAAGAAGCAGAAGCAGACAAAATTCTTGTGCTAGAGGCAATATCTTTTATTAGACTTATCCCTGAAACATGGAAGATACTGTAATTAGCTGTTTGGAAATGTAAACTTCATGGCTAAACAGGAAATAGGCAACATTCAACTCCCTGCTTGATATTTGACACCTTATGGGAAAAAACCTGCTGGAGCTTGGCCTCTGCTTAATCTGCATATTCACAGAGCAACTTTTACACAAATGGACTTTGAAACCCAGGGGAAGCACCACATCCTTCACCTCTCCTGTGCAAGATGAAGTTTCTTTTCTACCTGGGAGAACTTTTACAAACTTTGAACTCTCCTCTGCCTAGAGATGGGTGTTTGGATCCAAAAGCTTGCAAAGAGAGCCATTTTTGTTTGCTATTATTGTGCTGGTCTAATAAAAGATATCAACTCTAGCACAAGAGTTTTGTCTGCTTCTGCTTCTTAGAACAACATGGCTATAAGCTATATTCTAGAACCGGACACAGACTGAGGATGTCAACCAGTTGGTTTGGATTAGCCTTCTGTTAGCACATATGGTATTGCCTGATGTTTTAGTTATACAGGGGCTCAAACACACTAAGATGGCCTTTATAACAATCAGTCACCTTAAATAAGCATACAGAACTCAGCAAAGAGACCTGGATCCATCACCATCATGTGAAACTTAGTCTCCTAGGGAAGGAAAGAGAAACCTAATATCTAACAGAAGTTACCTATGGCTTCCCTTTCACAGGCAACATGTACTCTTACTATAGATTTATACCAATGTCACTGCGTGGGCACTGCGCTACAGCAGTGCTTCTCAACTGTTGAGTGGCAGGCTGTGGGCTTGCAACTAGGCTGTAACGTGGGACAACACTCCCCTCTGGTAGGGAGAGAGGGAACAGAATGGGGGAGGTGGATGTCAGTGGCAGAGGGAGAGAAGGAAGAAAGGACAAGAACTTACCTCTAGCAAAAACAGCACTTGCTAAAGGAGAGTGGGGAGGAAGAGAGCAGAGAGAGCTGCAGAGAGGATCAGTGACGTGATGCGAAGCAGGGAAGGGGATGTGCCACACAAGATTGCTAGCCGCTGATCAGTGCCATAGCAAGTGGGGATGAGCAGGGCGACCGCACAGGCGCTGAAGCAAAAGGGTGCCAACAGATGCTGCCCAGCCAGGGTGGGACGCAAGATGGAGTTGCAAGCAGCTCATTTGCATGGCGTGGGGAAACGGGAAAGGCAGCTCCCACTGCTGTGTGCAGTCCCAGGCAAGCATGGGGGGGGCATGTGCCCCCCGGATCTGTGTGCAGGGCAAGGACAGGCTGCTGCGGGCTTTGCCCCGGATGCCAAACTTCCTTGCCATGGGACTGCCACTGCCCCATGCCCTGGCCTGGGTTCAGTCACTTTAGAGGCTGGATCTGGCCCATGAGCCAGAGGTTGAGCACCACTGCTCAGTGTTGCCAACTCTCATGAGCTGCCAACTCTCATGAGCTAAGTTTTTCACATTCCCAAAGCGCAGTCTTTAAAAACAAAGCCAAAAATCATGAGAGTTGGCAAGACTTATGCTGATTTACATCTAGAGCAGTAAACACAAAAAGAATATAATCCCTATTGCTTAAGACCACCCTAGGTACAGACAGCAAGCCACTGATTTCAACTGAATGATACTGGGGACAAGTCTGGACCTATATGTCTATATACACATGCCAAAAACCAACAGGTACATCTTCCAAAGGCAAACCTCATTCTGCATGGTTGTGAGCAAGAGCCTAAAAACCATTATGGTAGAGAATTACAGAAGGAGTAACCACTGAACCTCTGCCTGCTTATTAAAGAGAGACAGGGAGTAGCAGGAGTGGCATAAAGCAGACCAGTGTTTTTGCTACAGGACTCCCAATCAGAGTGCAAGGCAGGATTTTCTTTAGTTCACTGAAGCCTGTGCAGATCTGAGATGACCTGGAATACATCTCACATCACTAAATCGTTAGCTTCTGATCAAGACTGAAAACTGGCCTGTGGAATTCCAGCTTTGAATGCCTGTGCTGGGATCCTGTTGACTTAAGCAGGGGCAGCACATGGGGTTCCAACAGCAAAGTTTGGCCATATAGATAAGCATGGGAGGCAAAAGAAAAATCATCATTTAGGAACAACTGCAAGCAGAATAGCTAGCTTTAAAAAAGTTGGAGTCCTCCATTTTGAAAATGCATTCACAAAGCCTTAAAACATCTCTGGATCTCTGTACAAAGGGAAGCCAGTGGATCTCCTACCAGATCCACCAGTGTGGATTTTCACCAAGCTTTTGGGAAGATCTGGCTGGGGCAAGATTTCTCTGTTTATACCCAGCAAGGGATGGAGCTGAACCAATATGGGGTGCAGAAAAACATAACTTTTCTTTCACAATCTTAGTTCACAAGATCATCCTGCACTCTGCATTGTGCTGCACTGAAAATTGGCTATCCCAGGACTTAAATTCCTGTTGTAATCAGCAGAATCAGCAACATTTGCTGCTCAGGTCCCTACCTTCAGGATATTACAAGGCTTTCAGTGTATGAAGGCCAAAAACAAGCACACACAAATTGCTACCCTTTCCATTACGGCCCTTTGTGCTTTGGGGCTGAAGTATATAGCTAGGTCAGAGTGACTTTGAGCCTAGAGGGGTTTCTGGTCTCAGTAACAGCATTACTGGCAAAGAGCATGGAACCTGGTGGAGCAGGTCAGCTGATTCAGCAATAGAAACATAAGCTTCTCTTCCTTAAGGATTTATTCTTGCAGTTTTAGGGCAAATTGGTTGCAGGAAGAAAGAAAAAAAAAGCAAAAAGCTTTTTGACATAAGAAAAAAGAAAGCAATTCCCAGGCCAGCCCCAGAACAGCTGAGGAGGAAGTATGGCCTGGTTTGAATTGGGACTCAAAAGGCTAGCTTCCCAAATGTCATAGACCCCCAGTCCTGGATGAATCACTTACTCTGTGTGCTCCTATTCCCATCTGTAGAAAGGAAAGGCATGATGCAATAGCAAGCTCATTAGTGATGGGGGCTTTATCCATACCCAAAACTCCAGGACAGGGACTGTTTCCTACCATGTGTTCCTATAAGAGCAAGGTTCAATTATAGCTTCTAGTACAGTGACTCTCAACCAGAGTGCCTCGAGACGCTTGTGCGGCACCCCAAGGCACCCTTGAAAGTAAGATTCACAAGATTAACCCAGAAATTTCAAATAGGAATCCATGGCGTTAAATATGCTCTGACCTTGTGTGGACTTTCCAAGGTCTTTGCAACAGAAGAATTGCTCTATTTTTTTCCTCTAGTCATAAAGCAAGGGAAACCTAAGAGACAGCATTTTCTAACGGGTGCTTTGAGCCTTAAAAAAGGTCGAGAACCACCTCTCTAACAGCTACTCCACTGAAAACAGTGTGGCTGTTGGTATTTTGCTTAAATTTGCCTGTATCCCCTAGAAGGCAAAGACTCCACTGCCTCTTAACCATAGTTTTCCCTACATCGGTCATCACAACAACCCATGCATACACTACAGTGGCTGAGAGCTCAGTTGCAGGAAATAAACCCCATTCATCTACTTCCGCTTGGCAGTCATTAACCCTGGATAGAAACCACTAAGGATGCCCTGAAGGTGCCCCCAAAACTGCTCAAAACTGTTTTCCAGCATATGCAGAGGTTGGGAGAGCAGGACATCTTCACCCTCTCATTTCTAGGGTTAATGCCTTTGGAGTGGGAACTGACAGGTGGGACTTATTTTCTCAGTGGTACATGGCACATTGTCACTGCAGTGTGGATATACCCCTAATTCCTGTAGCATTTGAGCTTTCTACTAAAGTCATAAATGCTTCTGGACTCCAGTTGCAAGGAAGATGCCATCAGAGATGATGCCTTTGAAAATGCCTGGCCAAGCTGCTCCTCCACATCCACAGCAGGGGTTCCCAAACTATAGTACATGTACCCCTGGGGGTACACAAGATATCTCTGGGGGGTATGTGGGAGAAATGGTATAATGGCAGATTTAATTTTCATTATAATATTAACTGACATTTAAATGGGTTAAAATATAAAATGTATGGTGGTAGGGGTACATGGGCAGCTGGTAAGTCTGGAAAGGGATATGCAATAAGAAAAAGTTTAGGACCCTCTGATCTACAGCAACAGTACCATTAGAAACAGAGGGAATAATTGCACTTATCTGAAAAGGGCAACTTTATAATAGTTTACATGGCAACGCTTAATCATCTCACTTCTGTCCACCTTAAGCAATGCATTGTATTGATGTCTTTACATATCACATATTAGACAGAAAACCATCAGGACTCTGGTAAATAGTCCCTGGTTCACTCTCCTTCCAACTTCTACTTGTACAGGAGTGGGGTGATACGTTGTGAGTTCAGCAACAACACTTTGGACACCCCTGTGTTGAACTAACAGTTATTTATTATCATAACTCTCTGGAATCATATTCAGGGTGGATCTTAACCATGGCCTCAGTAGATGTATGCAGAACTTATACTTGCTCTGCCTCTGACTTGACCTGACCCAGTCCAGTCCTGTGGAGGGAGGAACCAAGAAAGCCTCTGGCTCCTGATGGCAGAGAACATGGAGTCCCCAGTGCCACAAAAGTGCCACAAGCAAACTGAACCCTGCAGTGCTGAACATGAGGGTTTTGGCCTTCGAGGGACAGTACAAGGAAAACACAATAACACACAACGTGGGGTACTAGATTGCAATGGGAGGACTAGATACACTGAGTGCTTGGGTTTCACTAGCAGTCAAGCAGAAGCTCAGTGAGGATTCATCTTTTAGGGGAGGAGCAGAATCTGTTTTGAAGCCATTGGAGAATTAAATAGTAGCCTGAAGTAGCATGCAGAGTTCTCCAAGGGGCTCTTCAGCATATTATTAGCTTTTTCCTCTCGCTGTGCTGTGATGCGCATTGTAAACAGACTAAAGGAGCCTAACCAAAGGTTATTTGAAAAAGGGAAGAGTGATATCATATACAGGCCTACTATTAAACAAAACCCAAACAGAGTCAGACAGAAGTTCAGTTAGAATCAATAAACTCAAGATGTTCCAAGACACGTGTTGAGGAAGAAACCTATTGACTTTTAAGCATCTGCCAAGCACCATACCCAGAGTTACTTAAGGAGGCTGTTGTTTGCGCAGGCTTCTTTGGACGTGCTTCTGCTTAGGAACAGATCCTTTCTTTTTACAAATCAAAAGCAGTGGAGTCACCCAAGAGATTCAAGCTGACATTTCATATGGGTATCTCAAATAAGTAGAGCCAGCCTTCACAGAATCATGGAGCTAGCAGGAAGATAATTTTAGTTCAACCCCTTGGCTCAAGGCAGAATCGCCTCTGTCCAAACTAACTCAGATAAACTTCTATCTAGCCAGCACTTACAACCCTTCCAGTGATGAAAATCCCACAGTATCTGTAGATGATCTATTCCAGTATTGAACAATATCCAACCTGAAAGTCTCCCTTGTTGCAATTTAAACCTATTGCTTTTTGTTCAGCATCTAATGGACAGAAGAAATGAATCACTACCCTCATTATAACAACTTTTTTGTAGTTGTAGACTTATCAAATCCCCACCCCCATCTTCTCTTCTCTAGATTAAATCATCCCACTTCTTCCTACCTTTCCTTTTAATGTCATGGTTTTTAGACTTCCAATGATTTTTATTGCTCTTCTCTGCTGTCTTATCAGTAAGTCCCAGTGACGCCTGAACAGCAGTATTCAAAACTGGATGCTACACTCCAGGTGAGGTCTCACTAGTGCTAAGTAAGTCGATTACTGTTGGAAAAACAGGAGCAGTTTCCCTGGGAATATCCATCCCTTGCCCCTTTGTCATTCTGTACCTGCACCCTTCCAGATTTCTACAAGAACATTAGGAGCAAGCATTCACTTTCCCATTGGTGCCCAGATACATTTACCTGTGTGCAGTGATGAAGGGTAGCCTTCATGTCCCTGGCAACTCGTCAGTACAGCTGTCGTACAGGTTACACACCACTAGCATCTACAGTCCAATGGAACTAAGCATTTCTAGACTGAATTGTGTGTGGCAGGAAAGGGTAGCAGAAAACCTGTCTGCGGAGAAGAGAACTGCAGTCATTTCCTTATGTTCCCTAGGACTTTTAAAACGCACAGGAGATTGTATCATTTACAGCAGACGAGACCTGCATTTATCATGCTTAAGTCCTTGAATTACTACTCTGTGAATATTGACAATACTTCAGCTACAATGAACACATTATAAATATGCAATGTTTTGTCCTCAGAAATGCCCAATTTGTTACCCGATGGAGAGAAATAGGGCAGGTATACATTGTTACAAGACTGCTGTGTCCACATGCATGTAAAAAGCCTGTTAATAGATAAGGTGCCAATAGATAACAAACAATCTAGCCTCATTCATGATCTTGGAGGGTGGTGCACTGCACATGGCTTCCACCGTACGGCTCTAGAGCAGACGTTAGCACCAGTCTTCCCTCCCATCAGAGTCCTGCTCATGGTTTCTCAGGTACACCTCACTGGCACACCTATTTTTATTCCCCTTTTACAGCACAGGCCTGCTTCTCTTGCCTCATATACCAATGTGAATCGATAGAATGGCACTTCTGCAAAGGCAATTAGAGAAAGCAAAAAATCAGGCTCAGGACTTCTGGTTTCTACTTATCCATTTCACGATTCTTTTATCCCTGTGAAGTTGGCAAGAGTTTTATTTGGGGAGGAAATTTAACGTTCAAAATATCATAAACTGGCAAAACAAGAATGAGAGACAGACAGAAACACTATCAAACCTGAATAATACATGTTGAAATGCTGCAGGCAGCCAATTGGAGAATTTTAAGATGTGGGCACTGTCATGGGCTGCACTTCTATCACTTGCAGGGAGATGAATAACCTAACTCTGTTGCCAAATCAGCTGATGACACACAGGACCAAGGGAAGGCTCAGAAGAGGAATCCAAACATTGGCACCTTGTCCAAAGAACTATACATCGCTGCATGATTGTGCATGGATTGTGTCCTTTCCTTTGCAAGTTGAAAGGTCAGCAATGCCCCTCTGTTCCCATTCCAGATTCAGGGCTGGAATAGCCTCAAGTGATGGAAAGGCATGGCTAGGTCTCAACACTTGTGAGCATGAGCTGAATCCAGCACAAGAACATTAGGAGCAAGCATCCCACCCACAACTCTTGCAGCCCCTTGAAAACGACACACGAGTATACAGGGCACAGGTCTCTGACACATGAGTCAGAGAGCAACTGAAGGGGGCAAAAAAACACTGTGGTACAAAAAGAACATTCTTAATAAAAGAGGAGAGAAGTGGTCATGGCATTGCCCTAGCATCTGGCTGATCCAGGTTTAAATTCTGTGTTTTACCATGGAATATGAAACCCCTCAAGGCTAAAAAGCACAATAGACTTAGGTGCTTAAGTCCAAAGTATAGATCCTCTATTCCCCCAACTCTGGGGTACCTGCCACTGATGAGCATGCTTCAATAAAATTTGAGCCAAA
>NW_017728947.1:109913206-109922065 GCF_001723895.1 Crocodylus porosus
GGGACTCACCGGTCCTGCAGCGGCCTTGAGGCTTCAGGGGGCTGGTGCAGAGCCCCCGCGCCCCGCAGGGCAGCAGGGGGCAGGGGGAACACCCTCCGCCAGCAGGAGTGGGGAGTCTGGGGGTTTGCTCAGTTTTTGTTTTCTTAAAGGGCCTGGCAGCACCCAGTGAGTGGGGGCTTTTTTTCCCCAAAGTGCCAGGAGCTGGGGCAGGCAGGGCAGCCATTGCCGGGCTGGGAGAGTGGTGGGGATGGGCCTGGGTGATTTGGAGATTTGGCAGCAGCCAGATCTCTGAATCAGATTCGGCCAAAGCAATTTGGGACAGTGATTTGAATCACCGAATCACATTGCTGTCCCCTGAATCAGCCAAATCCGAATCTGAAGTGAATACTAGCCACTTTGCACAGACCTAGTCTCCAGGTGCCCTGCACTACTTCTTACTCTGCTCCCAGCAGTGAGCACCTTCCTCCAGCTCCACGCAGGTCAGACTGCTGTCTTTGCCTCTTGTGCAAGGCTTAAATACCTCCTGGCTCCACCTCCTTTTGAACTGAGGGCACTTCAGAAGGCCATTACCTAAGGAGCTGCCACCTGCTGGTTATCTGGGGCTCTGAAGCTTTCTAACTCTACTGCCTCACCCAGGGGTGGGTGAAATACAGCCCGTGGACCAGATCTGGCCTGCAGTGGGTCCCTCGGTCCTCTGGCCCAGGTACAGTCCAGCCCTGGCATGTCCCGCTGCCCCCTGGGACACACAGCAGAGCTGGGGGCGCTCTGTAGCTGGATTTCCTTTCTAGGCAGCCCAGATGGTGGTGGCTTCTTCTGGCTGCTGCTGCTGCCACTGCCAGCCCCAGCCCTGCAGTACTGGTGGGGACCCACACTGCATAACCCTGACCCCGTATGCCCCGTATGCTCTGGGCTGTTGCAGGGTGAAGGTTGACCAGCTCAGGGGGCACATGTGGGCATCCCATGCACACCCCACCAAATGCACAAACCCCACAGCCACACCCTCCCCCGCACACAATCACACACCCCACAAACCCCACACCCTCCCCCACACACACTTGCCACACACACACACACACACACTTGTGCAGCTCTGGGGGGAGCCCCACTCACTGCTACGTGCACACTCCCTTGCGCACACCCCACCCTCACACACACTCCCCCAGCCACCCTCCCTCTCCACACACCCCACAAACCCCCATACCCACCTACATACATACCCACTCATCCCCACAAACCCCCATACTCACCCACATCCACAACTCCCCCAAGCCCCATACACATACACACACAAACCCCATACCCACCTCTCTGTACCCCGCACCCCTCCACACTCCCCTACAATATACAAGAGTAAGACCTCATTTTGAGCTGTTATGCAGTCACCTCTCCATCTACTACACAAACACATACAAATCAGGACAAAAATATTTTTAAAAATAAAATTAAAATGTTATTGTCAGTTTGATTTTTAGTATATAAATTGGTTTTTTTCTGATTCTAAGATGGCAAAACCCCCCTCCCAAAAGGAGAACTTCTGGGGACAAGGGGAGAGACTTCCGGTGGCAAAAATCAGGGGTTAGGAGGGGGGACTTCCGGTCCCAAGATGGTGGCCAGGGGGCGGGGCACCTGTCAAGTGGCGGGGCTGCCCTTGCGGTCCTCGGCAGCTTGCCAAAACTCATTAAGCAGCCCTCCAGCCACAATAATTGCCCACCCCGGCCTAGCCCTATTCTCAGTAACAGGGCTTGGTCTCTATTACACAAAGTCCTAGAGGGTAGCAGTATTTAAAACACATCCTTCTCTTCAGTATTTTGTGCCGGTTAGTTTAGGCAGCTCCTCAGTCAGTAGCTTGCTTTGGTGAATCCCATTCTGAGGTGCCTGAGCCACTGTAGGAGGAGACCAATTTGGACATTACAATTCCACTAAGTGCCTAAAGCTCAGGCATCTCTATACTGAATGCTTAACATCCACATGGATCCTTGTTGTGGATCTAACTTTCCCAGCCTAGCATCCAGGATCCCCACCTGTAAAATAAGGATAACCATATTTCACAAGGATGTTGTGAGGAAAAACAAAATTATGAGATGAGCTGAAGGCTGAGTGGACATGTTATACCCAAGGCCAAATCTGAGAGCATGGGAACTTCAGTCTTTAGTAGAACTTTAAAGTTATAGATTTAACAGAAACACAGAATCAAGCCCTAATTTTCATTTATGATTACAGGCAGTCCTTGGATTTACGACACAATTGGTTCCTGAAAACGGCACCTTAAGTCAAAACGCTGTAACTCAGAACCGGTTTTCCCATACAAAACAATGTTATAAATGGGGGATTGGTTCCTGAACTAAGGCCTGGTACCCTATTTTCACCAAAAATAACCCAGAATTTTATACTCACTCAATTATAGATGAGTAATGTAGCTACATTAATGTATTTATATTGTAAATAGCAATCATATTGATTTGGAAGAATCCTTTGAGGTGACTTTGCTGGACTTTTTGAATGGCTCCTGGCTGGAGTCTTCTCAGGAGTCTTGTCTGCAGGTTTTTCTGGAGTCTTGTCTGCTTTCTTAAAGAAAGTGTCCAAGGAAGTTTGGACAGATGTTCTCCAGGGGGCTGGGCGATGCACTGAACTTGTTTGCCGGTGTGGTGCGGCATCGAATCAAGTGTTGTAAAGTTGAAACTGATGTCAGAAAGTTGAAACAGGGTGTCAATTTATAAACTGTAAGTGTGAAATGTTGTAACTCGAAACATTGTAAGTCACGGGAGGACTGCCCGTGGTCTTACTGACATCAAAGACATTTGCCTCATGTAACCCTTTTGTAGGGTTGGGATTTGTCTGTGCATTGTAATTGACACGCCATTTATCTCTTGATGCCTGTACTTCAAAGAGGACATTACTGCTTTTTGTTTAAAACATCGTGTTGTCATATTTTTGGTATACTGCGTTATCAAATAGGAAATTACAACCTGAAAGCCTACGCCAGCTTAACCCATCTGCCGCTTTATTTCTTGAGTTAAACGTTCAGAATGAGTCCTGCATGCTCTGCACACCCAAAACTCCAGCTGACATCAGGCTTTCAAGGGCAAGGTATTCAGGTACCATCCCCAATATGGAGAACCTTTAAAATCAGCGCTTTGATTCTCAGCATTTTACAAGAAAATAAAATAAATACATACGAAGGTTTTTATAACTTAGAAGGGTGGCCTGTTTTGTTTTATTTTTTTTCTGAATAGAGTTTACCTATGAAGGCCTTTCCAAAAACACAGCCCACTCGAAATAACAGCTCTTCTGGGTTTTACGGACTGTAAACAGGCTTACTCTGTAATTTAAGTCACTTTTTCTATGATATGCTGCAGTGAGTACAAGGCCCTCTGGTGGACTGTGGAAAAACACTTTTTTCACAGCAAACAGTATGGAATGGTTTTAATTAGGAAATCGTTTCTAGTATAAACACAGGTAGAGCAACTTGCAAAACTGGAGATCATCCTAAGCAAATATCCAACAATAACAAGTTTATACAGGTATATAACCATAGCTAGTTAGAAGGTACCTACCTATAGCTAATATCTCAATGCACCTTTCCTATTAAAATGAAGTCTTGCTGTAAGGGAGGTTTACCAGGGTAAGCAGGACAGAATCAGTCCCTTTGTGCTCAAGAAGGAACAAAACAAAGCCCAATTCGTGGCGGTTTTTGTATCTGAATCCCTATCAGCTCATTAATGTTAAGTACTGTCAGACAAACGGATAAGCACAGAAGCCAACAAGAGTCAATAAAAGATTGGGGAGAAGGAAATGAGGTTTTGCCCTTCAAAACAGAAGCGGGGGAGGGAGTAGCTAAGGGCAGGCAAACAGGAAAATGAAGAGCTGCATATTTACAGGGCTTTATGTTAGGTGAAGTAAATGCTTCCCAGGCATGGATCTGCTCACATACTCCCACGATCCAGAGAACTATGTTAGCAGTCACTTTGCTGCTGGAAAGTTGGAAAACAGGAGCAATCTACTGTTCCTCTAGGTCTGGCATGAGACTAACACCCTTAACTCATGAAAAATGCAATTGCTAGGAATCTGCAAAAAGCCTCAAAAAGTGGGGGAAATTATGAGATGGAAGGTTCTGCAGTGCCAGCGAGTAATTCATGACAAAACCCAAAGTGAAGATCAGAGAAAGACACTTTCACAGAAAACCTATGTTCAGAGAGTCCTGGAGCACCGGCTCCTAAATCACTCTGCCCATAGATTGACAGTGATGAGAGGAAGACAGCAAAGGGCAAGATCCTGACCTATCATGCAGTGCATGTACTTCCGGCCCTCTTGCTTTCCCAATGAATCATTGGAGACCGATACACTTGCCACTGAGTTTGCTACTTTAAATTATATTCCTCTTAAAGCCCTGGGTACTGATCTGCAGTTTTATTGATCTGACTATTAGCTTGCTGAACAGGTTCTGAAGGCAGTTATCTTTCAGGCAACTATGGGCTACTTTTCTGATGCTGAAGGTAGAAACAGGCATTAATGACTAAATTATTTAATGCAGATTTGAAAGTTCGGAAGCTGTTCAGAGACTGCTAGAGCTTCAGCACTTATTCTCTACAATCATTTAAAATTATGGGGGAGCGGGTTGTATTTACAGTGATAATGATTTTCCCAGATAATGTAATTCCCAGATACCTAACCATTCCCTTTAGATTACCTATCTGTACTTGTCTGTCTTAATTGCCTCTATCCCGACTAGCTGTTGACACATCATTTAACCAATATTTGGGAAGCTGCACCAATTGCCTTGTACTAAAAGCTGCACAATAAAACCCAGGGTTATTTTGCAAAGAGCAGCCTTCTTTATAAAGCTAGCTTTTAGTATGGACTCATGTTGGTAGAAGGTTTTCTAGGTCAATTGCTAATAGGTCAGCCTATCCTAAGAGTCTCCTTACTTCCTTTGGAAAGGGTTTCCTAAACAGTTCCCTATTTGGAGGCTCACATATATTTGAAATGATCTTATCTGAGTTGTTATAATGCTGTGTGCCTCAGTTTACCCAACTAGCTTGTACATGGAGGGGGAAGAGTTAAGAAGGTCCCTGCTGCTAAGAGATCAAGCAACAAGACCAGATGGAGTTCCAGCATCAACAGGATTTGAATAGCTTTGCTGATATATCAGCCACGGTGAGATGGTCCCTGACTTTCTGGAGGCTCCAGAGAAGCTACATAAGATAAGCATGACAATGGGCAGAGCAGAGTAAACAAGGAGGATGTCAGCTCCTCACTAGACGGCCTGAACACAGGGACTAGTCAAGTAATTTTCAGGTACTCAGGGCTATGCAGGTTGGACTGGAGATCAAGGGACTCCCTAATCCTAAAAACAGGGCAGGGACTTCTTGTTCTGTGGCCTTTGCTGCAATACATGTTTTTACTGGAGAGAAGCTGTTGTTTTGCTGCTTGGAACTTGGAGTTGGACTTGTTCTCTCCAGCAAGAGATGAAGTCCCTTTCTCAGGAGCAGAACTGAAAACTAAGTCCTTGAGTCAGGGCCAAGAAGCAAACAGGGAAGGTTGGGGACTGAAAAGCCTGTGGAAAGGAACCCAAGTCCCACCCTCCTAGTCTACAAGCCATGCCTAGGGTGGTCTTCAGGGGGCACGCTCAGAGACCAGACAAGCTGGGTTGGGATTTATCTACCCACCTTTGAGGATCACTGCCTTCAGAATATAAAATACTAGGTATTATTATTACACATATTTTTGATGGACTGAGCCCTTAGTTTTAAATTTCATCCAACAAAACATCAGTACTTGCTGCAACTGAGCTAAAAATTGATTTTTCCCCCATTTGATTACAGTTCCAAAGAAGCATTGAGTCAAACAAAACATGTATTCTGAGCAAGATGTCTTGTTTCAGCCTTTTTTTAAAGGCATAAATGGTAAAAAAAAAAAGTTAATTTTGAAAGTTTTGATTCCAGCCGTGTTTAACATTTTTTAATGTTTTAGAGGTTTAAATGTCAAAGAAGAAGGTTTTGACTTGACTGCACTTTCATTTCCTCCCCAACTGTAACAACTCCACAAAAATTACATGAATTAATTAAACACTGCAGTCTACCTGAATATGCATTTTTTTGCTGAAAGAAATTGCCCCCCTCTGGTACTAGCAATATTCAACGTTATGTCAAGCAACTCCAGGCTAAAGTAACTGGAGAATTTGAGCTTGTTGTTACTACATTAATTATTCGCTCTCCACATCTATGGTTCTTGGATACATTCTAAAATACCAGTAGTTTGGCAGTTTGGTTAGGAATAAAGAGCAACAGCTTGAAGTCAACCATGTAACCAGGCACAGGGAGTCCCAAAATGCCCCAAATGAGCATTTATTTCATTAAGGAATGTGGTGTCAAGATGGTAGATTAAAAGATCCCTTTCAGGATAATGACATCTGTGTCTACAGAAATGCAGGGGGAAAAGTCGTAATGTCAAAGAACCAAAACTTCCAAACATATACTTGGATTTTACAAAAATCTTTTGACACAGTGTCACATCCCATTCTCATAAAAAAACTAAGTGGCTGTGACTTAGATGAGTACACGGTGAGGTGGGTGGCGAATTGGCTAATGGGATGGCAGACAGGTCGGTCTCGACCTGGAAAGATGTGGGTGGTGGTATCCACCAAGGCTTGGTCCTCAGGCCAGTGCTGTTCAACATCTTTGTCAGTGATTTGGACAAGGGCATGGAGAGCACACTGTCCAAATTCATGGATGACACCAAATTATGGGGCAAAGTAGACACACTGGAGGGCAGGGAACGGATTCAGGCATATTTGGACAGGCTGGAAAAGTGGGCAGAACAAAATAGGGTGCAGTTTAACAAGGATAAGTGCAGAGTACTGCACCTGGGGAGAAGGAATCACCAACACACATACCGATTGGGAAATTACTTTCTGGGCAGAACAGCAGCAGAAATGGATCTCGGAGTCATAGCTGACTCCAAGATGAACATGAGTCGACAATGTGACAAAGTGATCAATAGAGCTAACCACACTCTATCATGCATTAACAGGTGCATCGCAAACATGTCTAAGGAGGTGATACTTCTCCTCTATGCAGCACTGGTAAGGCTGCAGTTGGAGTACTGTGTCCAGTTCTGGGTGCCGCACTTCAAGAGGAATGTGGACAGCATGGAGAGGGTCCAGAAGAGGGCTACTCGGATGGCTAGGGGCCTGCAGGAAAGGTCCTACAAAGAGAGGTTGAGGGACCTAAAGCTGAGAGGGGATCTGGTGGCTGTCTACAAATTCATCAGGGAGGGAAGTGGGGAGGGGGAGCAGCAAGGTATAGGAGATACTCTGTTTACCAAGGTGCCCTTTGGAGTAACCAGAAACAACAGCCACCAACTGACAGAGAGCAGATTTAGACTAGGCATTAGGAAGAACTTCTTTATGGTAAGGGTTACCAGAGTCTGGAATGGGCTTCCAAGGGAGGTTGTAATCTGCCTCCCTTGGAGGTCTTTAAGAGGAGGCCTGACAAACACCTGCCTGGGGTCATCTGACCCCAGCACTCTTTCCTGCCCAGGGCAGGAGGTTGGACTCCTACTGAGGTCCCTTCCAACCCTAAAAATCTATGAAATCTATGAAATATCAAAAACTGGAAGCCATCTCAGGAAGCTTTGTTTCACCAAATATTTATAGTTTTACTATGGTTTGTCTTCAAATTAAAAATAGGACAATGCACCAGCATTATTAGGATTCCTATCTGCACCTCATACTAAGGATCAGCTCTAGCTGTTCTTAAGAAACATTTAAAGTATAAAGCATGGAACAGCATAGATGAAAATCAGCTTCCTAATATAATTGGATATATAGGTCTGGATCCACAGCAGTGTACATTCACAAAGGATCTACTCCATTATTTCAGATGTGCCCTTAAAGTATTCTCCAGTTACTGCTTCTCAGAATCAAGTCTTTTGACTTATTGTATTGTCTTATTGTATCCTTCCCCATTTTGCTCTCACCATACTGCCACTTCTACTACTGATCTTGCAAAATGTTGCAGCAGCACTATACAGAATGCCATCTGCAAGAGAACTTTCTGTAATTTAAGTGTTGAAAGAAAAACCCTCCATGTATGAGAGGCAGAGCAGGTGGGATTCCTTCAGATTATTTCAATATCTCATTGTCTTGCCAGCTGGGTAACGAAGGCCTTTGGGGTGGGGGTGGGGCAGCTGGGTGGGGAGCCTGAGCCCACAGCAGGCTGCCTGCACCCAGCCCCATCTCCCATGGGCTCCACTCCAGAAGTACCACCATCCGGGCCCCATCTAGCAGGGTTGGGGGGCACAGGGGGCTGTGGGCAGGAAGTGAGGGTCATCAGCAGGGCCAAGAGACTATGGGCAGGGAGTGGGGGGCACCAGCAGGGCCCAGGAAGCTGTGGGTGGGAAATGGGGAGCACAAACAGGACTGGGGGGCAGGGCATGGGTCAGGAGTGAGGGGCACCAGCAGGGCTGGGGGCTATGGCTTGGGAGTGAGGCACACTAGCATTGGCAAATGCAGGACACTGGCTTATCAGGGCTGTTCAAATGTCACAAAGCAGTGGAGAGGGGAGAGGGGACAGCCACAGCTGGACACTAAGATGTGGGGGGATGTGGGCATGCTAGAAGGAAGGAATAGGCTGCAATTGGACCTAGACAGGTTACAGGGGTGGGCAGATGAGAATAGGATGGGATTTCAACTCCGACAAGTACAAAGTGCTGCACCTGGGGAGGAAAAACTGGCATCATACCTACAGGCTGGGGAACTCCCTTCCCGTCAGTACAGAGGCAGAAAAGGAACTTGAAGTCATCATTGACTCCAAGATGAACATGGGCCGGCAGTGTGGGGACGCGGTCAGGAAGGCCAAC
>NW_017728947.1:109922321-109929463 GCF_001723895.1 Crocodylus porosus
AGATTCAGATTAGACATCAGGAGGTGCGACTTCATGGCCAGGGTGGCTAGGATCTGGAACCAACTTCCAAGAGTAGTGGTGCTGGCTCCTACCCTGGAGGTCTTTAAGAGGAGGTTAGATGAACATCTTGCCAGGGTCGTTTGACCCCAGTACTCTTTCCTGCCATGGCAGGGGGTCGGACTTGATGATCTATGACCCCAGCTGACTTCCTGCCCTTTGGGCAGGGGGCTGGACTCGATGATCTCCCGAGGTCCCTTCCAGCCCTAATGTCTATAAAATCTATGAAATCTGCTCAGGTCCCTTCTGACCCTAGAAACTATAAAACTATGAAACTATGACCCACGCCCTGGTGAGTGAAGGGGGCAAGGGCAGCCCTGATTTTCCATGATAAAAAATCCAAAATCAAACACCGAAATTTGTAGGTATTTAGAATTTATTTTATTATAGTGATTGAGGCACTGGTAGGCTTCCAAATTGCTTTAATATTATAAATGTATCAGTAAAACATTGTGTTCAACTGATACTTATGTATATAGTGGCATTGCATTCTAATCACAGAAAAACACGGATCGGGGGGTGTTAATCAGAGAATCTGTGATTTTTTCTATCAGAGAATTTGTAAGTTTTAAGCAGACAAAACCAGGATCCCCAGCAACCTGAATACAGACCTACAAATTAAACCAAGGAGTGTTCGGTGGAAGAAGCTGGTGTACATGTTATATGTGCATCTAGCGAGATCACTAGAAAGGGTCAAGAATGAGTTCCTGTTGCAGTAGCTGCTGCAGCTGGCAATACCAAATGCAGTGGGAGAGGGCTGGACTTGTCAACACGCAGAGCCCGAATTCTGGGGTGGGCTACAAAATGACTTCAGCTGTTTGCCCACCAATTTCCATCTGCATCACAGCACTGTGCAGCAGGTTGGCCTGCTCACTGGGGAGGAAGGCTGTTCTCAGTGATTCTTAACAGTCAGCGGTGCAGACCCTCAGCTGTCGGACTGCTGGTTGGTCCATTAACTTCAACGGGAGCAGAATTAGGCTAATGCTGCGTGGTTACTCCAAGAACAGGGAAATTCCTAATAGCCTGCTCCAACTTCCTGCTAGAGAAGTAATATCCAGCTGCACAGTCCTTTCATTCTTCCCTGTTGGCTTGCCTTGGCATATACCAGATTCCCTGGGAAACTGCCAGAAAAAAACTTTGTTTTCTATGAAAAGGGAGATTCTCCTTTACTGGTCCTAGAGGCCAGCTTTTAACAAGGGCCCCTGTGAGTGTTTAACCCTCTCATAAGTGATAATCCTTGCATTTAAAATAACTGATATTATTTGTTTTTAAAGAGACTTCATGATACATCCTCTCAACTACTTGTCCTGTACTTGGATCAAAGTAAACTCCTGGATTCCTTCCATCCACTAAATTTGTAATTCTATTAAAAAAACAATCAAGTTTGCCTGACCAGATATATCCCATGTAACCCCATGCTGCCTCCTGCTCAGGATTTCATTATCCTCCAGATAGAAAGTGATCTTATATCCTTGCTCCCTCCATATTTGTTTCAGGCATTTCACTAGAACTGCAAATTAGGTTTGGAAGAGAGTAATTGCTGGATGACCCCTTTTCATTTCCCTCACTAACAGCACTACCTTCGATCTGCTGGCCAGGGAAACGCCAATGTAGATTGTATGACCCTTTTAATGTGCCTTTCCTGCCAAAACCAAAGAAGCATAATGCTGACAAGTACATTAATTTGCCCTTTCCTCTATCAGTCTTAAGTCTAAAAGCTTGGCTTTCCCGATCAATAGCACTTATGATGTCTGGGGAAGCCAGACCGTCATGGGTTAATTCTCTTCTGGGTTCTATCAGCTCTCCTGTACCAAGCCTTCCTTCATCGGTGCTTTCCATTTGGAGGCACTGAGTCAGCAAAATACTCTGGTATGTGTTAGCCTTTAAGCACAAGTAGTGTCAGAGTCAGACACCGAATCAGGGCATGAGTTGTCTTCACGGCTTTCTTATTAATCTTCCTAGTTCTTGCAAATTAGAGATTCAAAACCAGAAAGACAAATTATTTGCCACTCTTGTCTGTAATTTTTGAAATTACACATCCCACTCTCCTCATTTCAAACCAAACTCATAGGCAAATACTGAATCAAGTCATTGAATTGATTCAGTCTTTGCACGTTCGCCAGGGGACACTAGAGCACAGCTCTCTGGCACATAGCCAGCATAGGCTGTAGGTTCGCTTCCTCTTCCTGTTGTCCCTGAGGTCTCTGGGATTTGCAATCTACAATTACAGCAGCAGGACTCTGCAGAGTTGCTCATCACTTCCTTTTCCTGTTCCCAGGTGCCTCTGGGATTTGTAGTTTACAGCTGCAGCCAGAACTACGTAAGCCAGAAAAGCAGAGCAGCTCTGTACTTGGGGGAAGGCAAGTTTAACCCCCCTCCCTGGCCCCAGACCCTAGCCAGAGTTTGTCGGGGGGAAGGCAGTGAGCCAGCAAGCCAGCCCTCACTGGTCCAGCTAGGGAGCAGAACCAGCCCTGCTTTGTGGAGCAGACAGCCCAGGCCAGGGCTGCAAAATGCTGGGGAACTGTGATTTAACTTGAACCAGGAAGGGTCTGGGACAGAAGTTTCATAAACTGATTTGACCTAAATCAGTTAAGTCTGATACTGAATTCAACCAGGTTTATCTTAAACCAGCTTCAGCCATTTTGAAACTGGTTGGTGAGCACTGAGCTTCTGTTCTGTTACAGGTTTAAACCAGTTTTTGATCACTTAAACTGGTTTATATGTAACTTCTGTCCCTAGCTCTAGTGAAGTATGAAGGAGTAGGTCTCAGGACAATCATTTTACAGTGCACATACCATCCCCAAATTACAGGTTTCACACAGAAAGTCAGTCAAGGGACTTTTCTTGCCTTTCGTATACTGTTTTCTTTCTCTAGTTCCACCTCTGTTTCTTTATTCCTATTCTAGTCCTTTCACCCTTTCATCTGATCTTTAGTCCTTTCCTACCCCATTTCTGTTGTCCTCTTATTTAATCTTATATTTTCTCAAAATGTAAACTACAGGCACAGCTTCTCAATCTCTTCTCCACTCATTCACATCTCTCTTTCCTGCTTTCTTAAGTCTGTTCTCCTCCCATTGTCTTTAATTCCAAGCTATCAATTTTGTACTCCATTGTTTTTTTCCCTGGCATGTTGATCTTTACTATGAGTTTCAGTCCTATCTGTAGTTTTATTTTCTCTCCTAGAAATTCTGGTATTGCATAGTATCATAGAGGAAACAATTTCCTGTCTGTGAAAATATTCAAGATTTTAAAAATTCTTCCTGTTTCAGAGGAATGAAATAGAGGCTTTTGTAAACGTTATATGAGAAGTGAGGACTTCTGTCTATCCCAGTCAAGAGGATCGGATGGGATGTAGAAGATCAGATTTGATTTTATTTGCTCCCTTCTTGATTCAGAAGGATTTAAACTTGGATCTCCCACAGATAGAGAGAGTGCTAACCATGGCACTTTCCCAAGGAAAGTGTAATTTAAAAGGATGCACTCCTGCAAAAAAGTGTTGATTTTGGCCAAAAAAGGGTAAAAATTCCCAAAGGGCTCTACTTCAAAGAACATAGCCCATCCCCCTACCCCCTCCAATTGTCTATTTCTGCAATAGGTCAACTAATGGGCACAGAATAGAATGGGTTTGTAAAAACAGCTCTGCAACTAACATTCCTCTGTTTCTTCTTATGTGGCCTCCCTGTAAGTTGAGCTCCATCACCTTTTGGGAAATATAATCAGGAAACAACACGTTCTCAAGCTGTCTCTAATTTTTCCTCTTCTGTCATTGTGGAAGTGGGTGGTATGTCACTGCTGGAGGCATACATTTCTGCTGAGACTGCTCACGCCAAGCTCTATGTGAATGAATTCTTCGCAGATTTTGTCTGTGCATATGATTATGAATTTCCTTATGGGAAGTCTAGGTTAGCAGAAAGAGTGATGTTAATCACAACTAGCCAAAGGATTGAAAAACATGGTTCAGGCACCAAGAGCAACGGGTCTGGGGCACACAATGTGTTTTGGCTTTTCTGCCACCTTTATTCTCTGCTCTGGGGGGATAGGTGGTCTCTCTCTCTTCTGTGTTGCACCCACTGATGTAGCATGTTGAGGGCATGCCCTTGATATAACTCCTTCAAAGTGTTGAGCCTAAAAGCATTAGGCCCTGTTGGCTGCTTCTAAGCTGATTCCAATTCGATCCATATTCTTTATTATTTTGTTTACTTTCTGTCTCTGCCTTTTTCCACCCACCACATTTAGCTTCTCCTCACAGGGAATTTTAATGAAGTTCCTACCAGGTATTCAGGCCTGTCAAACTATTTATTAGAAAGAGCTGCGCTTTCTTGGTGGGATATTTTTGCATGCTGATTGCTGAGTTGAACAGGCAGCTGTTGTGCAATGAGGTGTGCTGAAATCATTGCCCCTCTTGGATGTCACAGAAGCAATAGAGAGACCATGGCAAGGTATGCCAAGCTGGAGCCTCCAGTTTCATAGTTTCATGTACTACTGGGGTGAAGACTAGCCTGCTACAGTCATATAACTCACCATACAACCAAATATTTTTTCAGAAATACAATTGGATCTTTTTTTAATGTTGCTTTTAAATTTGCATTCCTATTCTATATGCTGGTGAAAAACAGATCACATTCTTTGATAAGCAGAAGACAGGTGCACCACAGGCACAAAGTGATTATTGACTATACAAGTCTATAGTCATTCAAGCTCTGCTCATGCTTCTGGAAGCTCTCTCATTTGCACTGGTCATGACTAACACCTCAGTGCAAGTATCAGTCTAATTACTGCCATGCTAGAAATGGAGATCTACCCTACTGATAATGCACACATACACGACCAGAGGGGTATGAACCATTTTTGCTAAATCTTATTTAATCATTGGTTGAGACTTCCAAAACAATGGGAAAGGATGGTGTTATTGCTAATTTTAAAAATTAAATTTCTAACTAGGGACTCTGGAGTCCTCCTTCGGAGTTAGGTATTGTTATGCAGTTACTCTTGTTTTCCCCTATTTTTCATTTTTCCTTTGTTCATAGTAAGAGGTTTAATAAATAATTAGAACAGTAACATTGGAGAGGATGTTTCATTCAATTCTCAATATTTATCTCAGCTTTTAAGACACATGCATGCACACACACACACACATACACATACACACACACACACGACAAATCATATGTAAACTTAACTTTCTTTGTGGAATGGCTTTGTGTTCTTGGAGTTTTTTAGATGCATTACATCCTAAAATTATAAATAGGTTATTTTTCTCCATCACCGGAATAAACTAAAGACATATGCATTGGTATCAGCCTTCCCATTTGAGAACTGAGGTGCAAATTGGTATATAACATGCCACCTATGAAGGGATGACTAGCTTCTTCATTGAAGAAACTTTCACAGGGAGTGCAAAAAATGACAGTTTCTCATAGTTTAATTACCAGAGCATTGGAGTTTGCCAGGTTTTTGCTTTCCTGGAGCAAAATCTAAATGGCACCATAGAACAAAAGTGTCATTAAACATGCTATGACTGTCTCTGGCATTCACTGCTTTTCTTTACCAATAAGCATCAACCTTTATCATGCAGCTACGCTAGTAATTTTTTGTAACCTTTGTGAAATCTCATTGTGAAACAAATACATCTTCTAATTTTAAATGTGATCAAATCCAGACTGATACAGCAACTTCTACCATTTTTAAGCTATAAATGCTGGGTCTGGATCTCTTTCTTTATCGCAGGATGTAAATAGCTCTGTGAGAATTTGTTTGTACTAGATCCAAGATTTTGCTCATCATATTCCCCCAGTTTGGATTGATAGGGTTTGGCCCTTTTCCTCCATGCAGACAGACCAATTAAGGTACTATTTCATATTAGAAAGCTGACTGCACTTGTTCCAGTTGAGAGGCTTTTCAATTTCCATGGTGCCTCACAGACAAAGAGACGTGCCAACATGACGCAGAGAAAAGTGAGAGTAGAAAAAAGGGTGGACAATTTCCTTCATTTCTTTGAAGACTCTTTTTGGCTTAGATGTTACATAAAATCTGCTGCTGCTACTAAGGTAGAAAGTCACCCTTCTTTTAGGGGTTCTGGAGTTAATGTTGGGAAACAAAACCACAATATAAAGAGAACTGAGTGTCAAAATGAAAAGGTCAAAAGTTTATTGCTGCATGATCACAGAGGCTAGGGACAGGAGTTACAAATAACCCGGTTTAAGTGAAAAGAAACTGGTTTAAACCTGCAACAGAACAGAAGTTCAGTGTATAGAAACCAGTTTCAAAGTGGCTGAAATTGGTTTAAGATGAACCTGGTTGAATGTAATATCAGACTTAACTGATTTACGTCAAATTGGTTTATGAAACTTCAAGTTAAATCACAGTCCCCCAGCATGCTTTGCAGCCCCGGGCTGGGCTGTGTTGTCTGCTCCAGAGAGAAGGGCTGGCCCTCCCCCTGCCCCTCTGCTCCCTAGCTCGGGCAACAAGGGCTGGCTCATTAGCCCTCACAGGCAAACCCTGGCTGAGGTCTGGGGCCAGGGAGGCAGGTTAAACTCACCTTCCCCTGAGTACAGAGCTGCCCTACCAGCTTGCTTAGTGCTCAGCGCAACTATGGACTACAAATCCCAGAGGCACCTGGAAGCAGTAAGAGGAAGTGATGAGCAACCCCACAGAGTCCTGCTGCTGTGATTGTGGACTGCAAATCCCAGAGATCTGGGGGACAGCAGGAAGAGTAAGTGAACACACCTCCCAGGCTATATTTCAGTTTATCATTTTTCAGGCAAAGAACTATTTTTGTTCAAGCTTTTATGAATTCAATGTTACTTCCCCCCCAAGCAGAGCATGGCTGGGGCCTGACCACAGTCCCTCCACTCTAGCAGGGAAGGGGGAAAAGCCATGGAGTGGCTGGCAGGCTTCTGTTTTGAGCCACTGCAGGCATGTAGCTGCATCTCCTGAATCAAAAGTGAATGTGTGTTCATTTGCTTATTGGTTCAAACTCTGCAGCTTAGACTTTCATAGATTTCACAGATTTCATAGACATTAGGGCTGGAAGGGACCTCGGGAGATCATCGAGTCCAGCCCCCTGCCCAAAGGGCAGGAAGTCA
>NW_017728947.1:109929652-109929883 GCF_001723895.1 Crocodylus porosus
GAATCATAGAATCACAGAGTCGGGAGGGACCTAGACAGATCATCGACTCCGACCCCTTGCCATGGGCAGGAAGGAGCACTGGGGGGGCAGGGGTCATAAGACCCCAGCCAGGTGCCTATCCAGTCTCCTCTTGAAGATTTCCAGGGAAGGTGAGAACACCACCTCTCTGGGAAGCCTATTCCAGGCTCTGGCCACCCTTACAGTGAAGTAGTTCTTCCTAATATCCAACCT
>NW_017728947.1:109929983-109950579 GCF_001723895.1 Crocodylus porosus
GAGCCACCAATGTGATGTCACAGCTGGTAAAGCAAACAAAGCTCTGGCTTGCATCCATAGATGCTTCTCAAGCAAATCTCAAGATGTCATCCTCCTGCTGTACTCAGCCTTGGTGAGGCCGCAGCTGGAGTACTGCATCCAGTTCTGGGCTCCACAATTCAAGAAGGATGTCAAGAAGCTTGAGAGAGTCCAGAGGAGATCCTCGTGCATTATCAGAGGGCAAGAGAACAGGCCCTATGATGAGAGGCTGCAAGCTATGGGACTCTTCACCCTGGAAAAGGGCAGGCTCAGGGGTGACTTAGTGGCTGCCTATAAGTATATAAGGGATGTACATCAGGATTTGGGGGAACACCTGTTCACCAGAGCACCCCAAGGGATGACAAGATCCAGTGGTCACAAACTCCTGTAAGATCATTTTAGGCTGGACACTTCATTACTGTCCGAGCCCCCAAGGCCTGGAATAGACTGCCTCCAGAGGTGGTGTAAGCACCTACTCTGGACACTTTTAAGAAACATTTGGATGCTTATCTTGGTGGGATCCTTTGACCCTAGCTGACTCGCTGCCTCTGAGGCAGGGGGCTGGACTCGATCTTCTGAGGTCCCTTCCAGCCCTAATGTCTATGAAATCTATTTCTCTGTCTTTCCATGCAATCAGGAGTTACTGTCTGAAAGGATGGTAATAACGGTCATGACAGCAGTTCTCAAACAGGATAAGACCACATCTTGTATCTGTAGGACTGTCTAATCAAGAGTGCTGGTTTTCAATTAACCCAGCTAGCAACATAGATGACCTTCCTTCTGCTTAGTTAGGTTTTAAAATTAATTCCAAAGAGCAACCTTTTTATCAGTTGTGGCTTCTCTGTGCTTGGGAGCAACACCAAACACTTGGACTGGAATAGCACACCTCAGAGAAAAAGGTAAGAGTAGATGGCCTGCAAGAATTTAAGCCAATCTTCAAATATGTATTATTCTCTCTGAACTAAGGCTGGGTGCTTAAAATGATACTTGTCTCTTTATGTGATTGTAAAGTGCTGCAAAGTATTTATTCTCAGCAGCAGTCAACCATACCTTTTTAATATGGCTCAATCAGTCAGAGCATTTAAAGAACATTAAAGGCCAGAAGCATCAGGGCTGCAGAAGAGGTTATAATAATTCACCTGCTGGGACTTCTACAGTGTCATTTAGACTTGCTCTCAGGAGGATGATATACACTGGTGGTACAAACACCTTAGCCCTCTCTACCCTACATTTATCACAGTTCCAATTGCATTCATTGTAATGGCAAGAAGTTTCTCCAGGCAAGATGGTGTAGATCCAGAAAGGATCTACACAGCTTTACTTTCCAAATGAAGGTAATATCAAGTATTTAAAAATAAATAAATAAATACAAATGATTTCTTTACAATGGAAAATAACACCACTTCTGTAATCAGTGGCTTTCTATATTCTTAAACCTATCAAAGGGCATAGCATTGTCTCCAAGTCAGTTAAAATACAATGCTGTATTCCCTGCCCCTCAGCTTTCAAACAACCCCTCCAACCTTGCCTAACTCAAACTCGCCCCTCTCAACTGACATAAAATGGGATGCTTAACAAGTGCATCTCCACTACCACTACAGTCAATACACCCACAACAGACCCATCCGAGTCCATGGATCCTACATGTGGCTTTTCCACAATGTGATATAGATTCAGCAGGTACCATGCATCAACTGCCCTCATGGTAATTATGTGAGTAGAACTAAAAAGCAACTACATGCCAGAAGGAACCTGCACAGGAAAAACATAAAGGACAGAGATGTGCATATGTCAGTAGGAACACATTTTTTACAGAACCACAATACCCTTTCTGACCTCACTACCCTTGTGCTCAAGGGAAATCTGAACACCTTTAAAAGGCAAACTTGGGAACAAAAATTCATAAGCTGGCTGGATGCTAAGTACAGACAATCAAAAAGCCCAAGGCGGAATCGATCCAATCAATGCAGGTTTCTCTAAGCTGCGTAGACTGGATTAGTACCGAAGGGCAGTCATGCTCCCTCTTCAGTTGGAAAAGGCACACAGAAGCCTGAGCTGGTGAAGCCAGAAGATGGGGGGCACTCAAGCACATCACCCAGCCTGCTGGCCATTGCTGAGCCAAGCCAAGTGGGGGCCATCCCTGATTAGCTGCCTAGCACATGCCCCAACTCCCTGCTGCCCTCCTACAGGACTCCCTTGTCCCCATGCCAGTCCCCCAAGTGGGGCATCTGCCCATGTGCGGGAAGCCCCATGCTTCAGGGGGTTTTCACTACCTGGGCCTGGGGTTCCCTGGAGTCAGTCTGACCAGCTGCAGGGAGCACTGCAGCTGGGTGGCTTCCCTACCCTCGCATGGCTAGGCCAGGTGCTCAGTTCCTACCCTGCTTCCCCGCTCCATGCAAATCTCTGACCCATAGGGGAAGGGGAGGAGTTCCCCATCTTGGTGCTGGCCCCCTGGATTTGGGCATCTGCCCATGTGGGGGGAGCCCCATGCCTCAGCCCTGGCCCAGGCTCCTCCTGAGCCCTAGTCTGCCCAGCTGTGGGGATTCCCTCCCTCCACTGTGCAGTGGGGCCACCTGCTCAGCTCCAGCCCCTGTGAGTATCTTACCCACAGTGGGGAGCAAGAAAGGAGTCCCCCATCCTGGTGCCAGGGATAAGGCTAAGCAGCCATCCCAGCTGCAAGGAGTGGGGGTGGGGAATCAACCTTGGCACAGGGCTCCCCACATCTGGGCAGTCTCTGGTTAAAGGTGAGCCCAGGCTGGTGAAACCCCCCAAGGCATGAGGTTCCCCCTAGGTGTGTGCAGATGCCTGCCTCAGGGGTTGGCACCAGGAAAGGGGACTCCTTTCCCCGCTTCTCCTGGGATGCCGGGGAACTGCAAGGTAACTTGAGTCAGGAGGCCAGACAGAAGTTCGATAGACCAGTCTAAGCTATACTTATTAGATCTGATACTACTTCCACTCAGGACTATCTTAAACCAGGCTCGGCCATTTTGAAAACAGTACGTGCACTGAACTTCTGTTCTGTTACACGTTTAGACAGGCTTCTGATCATTTATACTGGTTCAGGTGTCATTTTTGTCCCTAGCCTAAGGATCAAGGACTGAACACCCATATTGATATTTTGACACACTGTAATCTACTCAGTTCCTGAATTTCTTCCTCCACAAAACAGGTATTAATGAGTGACCCCCACTTCCTTCTGATGGGTCTTGATCTCCCAGTAAGGAGCTTCTTTTCTTCTGCTACTTGTTGGTCTGCTATCCCTGGGAATTTCCCTCCCTACTCCAATTTCACAGCTCTACTCTCTGCTCTTTACTTTTGCTGTGCCTGCTTCCCTCCTCAGACCTAATGAAAAATGTTTTGCATTTGAAAGCTTGTCTAACTTGATTGCAATCATGCAGTTGGTCCAATAAAAGAGATCGCCCCAAATAAATCCTTGCCTCTGACATAATTCCTGAACCATCATGGCTACAATATCACTCTCAGACTACCAAAGCTGTTAAAAGTGGATAGCAAACAAAACATACAGCTGTATTATATATTTTTGGTATGAAAAGCCAGGTAAGATTGTATCAGTTTTATTAACTATGACTCATGGGGGAGAAACCTGATTTCTATAATATAATCTGTGCCAGGTATTAGTATGTTTTATCTAAGTATAAGAAAGTATGCAGAGATGATATTAGAGGCATCTGGATTAATAAAAGATGCACTGTACATCAGAAGACTATTGGTGATGCAGACAGCAGCAGCCTAAGAACTGCACATTGATTGGAAACAACTATGAATTCAGGGTGGTACAGGTTCCAGAAACAAATACAGTGTTGACTGTTTTCCAACCCCAATGAGAACATATTGCCCACTGGCCTATAGAAATGTCAACACTGGGAAAAAGCAATTACAGATAGGCATACTTGTGATGCATAATACAAGAAAAGCTGATGATCCGTGGTTTCAAAATTCACTAAAATAATCAGCAAGACTATAAGCAAGCAAATCCAAAAATAAATGTACAGTTGTGAAGCATCATCAGAATTTATACAAGTCCTTTTGCTAAACTGTGAACGTCTCAAATTACACTGAAATGTTTTAGCAGAATTTGATACAGTGGCAGGGAAAAGATCACACACTGCAGAAACAGATGATTAATTCAGTCATTCTGAGACCTGTCTGAAAATTGCTTACATTCAAATATAGGTCTAATGGCTGCAGTCTCATGGCTTTAAAAGTCTGTACCTACAAATATGGCAGAAGTGCTTAACAGCTTAATAAACTGGCAAGCGAAAAATTATCTAGTGGGAATGCCAGTTCTGCTTCTCACAATCTGAGTTTGTGATTAATATTGGAAGGGTGCTCTGAGCATCTGGTGCAACTGAAGAGATTAGAGGTTGTACATAAACACATTTGATCTCTTCACAACAGGTCACCTCAGGAAGTACTTTGCATCTCAAGAGGACAGAAAGTGTTTTAGGAAGATGTTCATCTTAATCTTACAATACTGGTGGAAGAAGAGTGCATGAAAATTTCCTTCTCAGAGAGAAGTTCTTGTGCCAAAATGTGATCATTTGGCTTCCTTACACAGTGCCAATAATGAATCAGTCAGAAATAAGCTCAGAAACAAAGGCTGTTGCATTTTGTGATTATTTGTACTACTAGTCATCCAGTCTTAGACCTAACTGCCTACTTTTAATGCATGGTTGTCTACCTGTTTTTAAATCTGTGACGCTTATTATTAAGATGATGAATCTGAATGTCAGTTGGTATGGGGGGTCGGGCTTGAAGATCTACAAGGTCCCTTCCAACACTACTTCTGTGATTCTGTGATTCTATGAACTGATCCAGCTTTCTATGCTAGTTTTAATGAAGGATCAGGCTTTTCTGGCACCTCACCATTCACACAAGAAATAACTGGTGACTGTCACTTTCTGGACAAGACAAACTTTTTGTTGGGCAAGGCAGCATATGAAACGAGCATTTATTTTAAACATACATCCCTACAGCAGTGGTTCTCCACCATTTTAGACTCAAATAACTCCCTGTTAGACTCAAGGCATGCTTCAGGAAATGCCAGCTCTTTGCTTTCACTCATTTTTTGCTTACAGAAAAATGAGAGAAATTCTTCTGTTGCTAAGAACTCAGAAAGACCACAATAGAGCAAAATGTTTTTGATACCATAGATTCCCATTTGAGATCTCTGGCTTTATCCTGTGAATCATGTGCAGGTGTTTGCATACCTGACAGTGCTAATATTGCCCAGAACCTTTAAAAAGATCTCACAGCACACCAAGATGCTGCACCACCCTGGTTGAGAACCACTGCCCTACAATAATACTAACAGTTAAGACTAATACTAAAAACCAATAACTAATAATAATACTAATAGTAATACTAATAGTAGTACTAATAGCTGCTTTTATTTTGAAGTTAAAAGGATGCAGAGTTTTATTCCGTAGTTATACCTAGCATCATTTTAACTTTCTCCTTTTCTGTAAGAAGTTCAGATTGCATCTTGTGTTCATAGTTGTGTCATGATGTGTTACCTGGAGAGCCAATTTATAAAAATTGTAAGTTTATTTTATTACAAACTCCTTGGCGTAAGAAAAAAAAAAGGCCCAATACTAACCCATGCTGGACCGGATGCTGGAAGTGAATGGGACTAGAATTTATATGGAACTGGAGTGACACCTGGCGATGTGAACGAGTGCTGCAAAGCTGGAAAAGAGCAGGATGATAGTATTGGCTGGGGCAACTTTTAAGCTATTAAGAAAACAGGTCTCTTCTCCCTGGAGGAAACGTTGACAACGATGCAACAACAAAATCCTTTAACGATCCAGTACATGTACACATACAAAAAAAATCAGGCAATCATCATCAGCTCTTACCTACTGCTCTTTAGCAGAAGCTACAACCACTGAGGTGCTGAACCTCTGGACTCGGTCTGGCCTTCGGGTTCTGTGTCAGTTGTGTAAAGGGGGTGGTAAGTCTGGGGCAGCCTCCACCTCCACACTCTTGCCCAGGCGTAGACGTCAGAGGTCTTGATGGTTGCAGGACTCTGTACAAGTGGATTCAGCAGGTACCTGGTTAGACCCTCTTACACATACTTGAATGCCACGTGCCCCTGGAGACTGGTGGGGGCATGGAAACTGCCTGCAGACCGGGGAGGCGGTGTCAGAGGCAGGGGGTGGCGAGCGTCACCACTGTACACATACGCCTTGATCCAGAGGATCAGTGATTGCCTGCTTACATATTTCTATAAAATGGTCAGGTTTTAGCCTCACACAGAGGCTAAAACCTAAGTATTATTTATACACACACACACACTTACTAGGGTTGCCAACTCTGAAGCTATTCTGGGAGACTTTTTTCCCCCTTTAAATATCCTCTCAAAATCTCTCAGATTGCTTTCAGTAGTCACCAGGAGATGGATGCTGCTGAGCTCCCGGTCAGTCTGGGAAGGTTGGCAACCCTGACATTTATGGACACACACACACACACTTTGGCTATAACCTGGCCACTTTCAGTGAGCATATTTTGTAATGCTTATAAAACATATATATGAGAGACATATTTTTATGATTATAAATCATATATATGGTCTATTTTTATTATAAATCATATATTTTTTCATGATTATAAATCATATGTATCTGATGCTTTTTCTTTGATTATAAATCATATATATGAGGTGTTTTCATTTTTATCAGTCATATAGATGATATATTTTTCTTCATGATTACAAATCACACATCTAGGATATAACCGTGTCTAATTTGCAAGCAGCGCTGTCTTGATTATTACAGCTGTAAGTCTGATACATCAGGTATATAATAAAGAAAAAAACCCGGGTGCTGGCCGACTAGGGCCGGGTCCGAGCCCGTTCACGCACCGGCCGCCCGCGCGGGTCAGACACGCCCTCGAGCCCCACAGACTGCAGCGGCTCCGGCCCCGCCCCCGGGATCCGCCACGTGATCCCGTGTGCCGCCGCCTCTGGTTGGCTGCTGGGGGGAGCGCGAGGGTTGCCTAGGCAACAGCGGGGCGGCGGTACACAACCGCTGGTGCCGTCCGCCAGGTAGGTGGCGTTGGGGGGAAGGGGAGGGGCAGCGCCCCCTGCTGGCGCCCAAGGGCCCGGGGGCAGGAGCCCACGGGAACCCCCAGGTCCGGACCCCCCCGCAGCGTCCGCTGGCCACCCTGGGGCTGGATCCGGCAGGAGTGGCCCCCAGATGAATCCAGTCCCCGCTCCAGGTGGCGTGACGCTGCGCCACACGGTGTGTCCCCTGCGCCCCAGAGCAGGCGCCATGTGGGCCTTGTGTCCTGGACCAGCCACCTGTGTGGCTTGTGTCCCAGACTGGCCGGAGTGGGTGCCACATGTGGCCCGTGTCCCAGGGAAGTTGCCACACATGGCTCATGTCTCGGAACAGGCGCTACACGTGGCCACGTGGACTGCGTGTGGCTTGTGTCCCCAAGCAACTGGATCAGCCACTGTACAGGACTTGTGTCTCAGAGCGGGCACTGCGCGTGGCTTGTGCCCCAGACCAGCCAGAGCGAGTGCCACACGTGGCTCGTGTCCTGGACTGGCCAGAGGAGGCACCGCAGGTGTTGGATCTGGCATGTGAGGAGGGGCCTGGGCTGGTGCTGCTTGCGACCATGTCCTGGGCTGGTCAGGCCCCTGCCATGTGCTGCTGGCAAGTCAGTGGAAGAGCCAAGGCCAGCACTGGGGCTGGATGTGGATGACAGGGCTGCGCACGTTGGATCTCACCAGTGGGTTTTATGTTTGACGCACCTGCCGAGGCCGTGGAGCCACGTGCCCAGCAGGGCTCCTTCAGGCCCGTCTCAGTGTCTGGGAGCATATTCTGCCCTGAGCAGGGCTAGCCGGCTGCTGGGAAGTATGATTTGATTCTGAGGTCTTGTGATTCTGTTATTCCATTATTTCGTGAGCCTGTGCATTTGCTGTCTTTAAGGTGAGACGGGGAAAAACCCAGCCTCGATTGCTCATCGTCCTTTGAGACACTGAAAAGAGCAGGGTTCACTCTAAATCCTAGCTCTCACCTGTTTCAGTTAGGTTTCCCCCAGCTCTTGAAATGGGATAAAGCCTTTTTCCTTTACAAAATGGCTGGATGAAAGCTTGGAGGAGTACGAGAGCAGTATCTCAAGGGTGGCAGGATGATCCCTTGCAATGTCGTTTGTTAACAAGCCAAGGAAAGAGCTCTTTGATCTTTGGAGGGAAAAAAGGCGCTGCATTAATTACAAAATGGTTGTGCATTAGGATCAACTGGATAACATTTAACTTCAGCCAAAGGAAATATGTGTGATTTCTTAAAAAATGTGTCAGCTAGTTGTGTTTTCATATTTTTCAGCCAATTTTCATGACTGCGCATGTGGGCTTTTCACCTCTTTGTTAGAAAATTACCTTACCTGGGAACCATCAATTTCTTAAACGTGTCTCATTTTGAAAGCATCTTTTCTTTATTTTTTTTCAAATAGCAAGTAAAAAAGAAACAATGGGTATGTATCTTGTGCCAAATGGAAGCTCATGCTTTTGAAACAAGGAAACTGGTTGTACTTGCAGAATGGGAAGTTGGTTCCTGAAAAACAGTAACTTAAAGAATTTAGGAGCCAGTGAACATAGGAGTGAAATTCCCATGCTGTAGGAAAAAGAGCTAGTGCAATCCATGGATGTACAAGCGAGTGATGAGCAGCAGTAAGAAGGTGTGTTAACCTCTGCAAATGGCACTGGTAAAGCTGCGCTAGCATCTGTGTGCATGATTATAAAAAGGATGTTGAAAAAGTGGGGAGGGCAAAGCAGAGAACCACAAACATTATACGGGGCCTGGAGAAAATGTCTTGCAATGAATGGCTAAAGGAAATGAATATACTTAGCTTGTCAAAAGAAGCCAGAGAAGTGAAAGAAAATACCAGTGATAAAGGGCTCTTTATCTAACACAAAAATAGGTACCACAAAAACTGAGGGCTAGACGTTAAAGTTAGACAAGTTGAGGTTAGGAATAAGGCACACTTTTTTTAGTAGTGATTCAATGCAGGAATGAATTTGCAGGGGAGGTGGTATGTATTCCAGGCATCAGAGTTTTAAATCAAGACCCAGTGACTTCCTGGAAAATACATTTTAGCCAAGCTTGAGCTGTCAAGCTCAGGACAGGGGTAACTGAATTAAATTCTTTGGCCTGTATATATAGGAATTTCGACTAAATGAACTAGTTTTCCCTGCTGACCTTAAGATCTGTGAATATAAATAGAATTAAAAGAACAAGTCCAAACATGTAAAAATTACCCGTTTTCCTCTGTTAATATAACTGTGACCCTGCTAAAGATACATTTGATACTGTATTTATTAGGAACTGAGACTTTCTTTCAAACTGAAATTCTGTGGCTCAGTTCTGTGGGTGGATACACAGTGGCTTAATTATACTGTCATTCTTCAAGCAGATAGATGGTGATTATTACTTGTAAGTGCTTGGAACATGATCCAAAGTGAAAACCAAAACCAGTACACAGCAGATATCATTAAAGAGCTGGTGAGTGTCTGCAAGTTTTTTGTATTTATTGGGGGGAGGCATGTAACTCTCAAAATATCAATCGATATCAATATATGTTTGCCAAAATAGATTCTAATTTATACTGAAGTAAAAATGCCACCTGTACAGAACTCTCCCTTCTGAGAAGTTCATAGGTTGGCACCTGGCATTTGATGCCAATAGGAGTCTGGAAAGATCAAAAACCATTCCGGCAGGGGAGTGATTCTCCCTTCCCAGAAGCAAGAAAGAAGCAAAGTTACTAAAGTGAGAATCTTGCAGGATGACATCCTCAGAGAACAGAATTTCAAGGTAATTTTCTCAGTCTTGTGATATATATAAAGAAGCTTTTTAATGACATCGAACAAAATAAATTCTACATTCTCTGCTGAAGCCAAATTTCTTAAAGTCCGTCCTATACCAGTCACCTTAGTGGCCCAGTTCGGGGTAGAATTAGGCTGTTAGTTAAAGTAATGGGAGTTTTTGGTTAGCAGGGACTGAAGGAAAAAGCTCAGTGGTACTTCTTATAAGAAGAGAGAATATCTTTTTTATGTCTAGGATTTAATGACATTTTATGTGTACTTTTTCTGGATCGAGCCTTGTATTTACCAGTTATTACTTGAACTAAGTGGCACAGAACTGAAACATTGACCCACTTATCCATGACACTATCTATTCCTCTTGCCATATAAATATAGATTAAATGAAACATTATGAAATTTTGGTCCGTATCATAATTACATTAGAATGAAAATTTGATCCTTTGATTGGAATTGAAGGTGCATTTTGAGGCTAGATTTGAAGAATTCCTGCAATGGACTTATAATTTTGTCTCCTGTAACTCACATCACATAGCAGTTGTTGCCAAAAGTATAGCAAAGTTGCAAACACATTTAACTGCAGAGATTTTCAGACTCAAGTGATATTTAAGCACCCAGTTCTAATTGACTTTAAGTGTGAGTTAAGATATTTTCATCCAGAATGATTTGTTCAGACAATAGACATGGAGGGAGCAATAATAATTGCAATAATAATGATTGCATTATATTTCCAGTGCACATGTAATGGATTGTCTTATGAGAAAGTTGATCAGGATGGACCAGAAACTGCAGTGCTGGAGATGTTTTTCTCAGGTTATCCCAGAATAGTAGGCATGTCTTTTTTCCCAAATTTAACAACTCTTACTCTCGTTGGACAAAGCATTCAAAAGATTTCAGACCTGGAGTATTGCCCATTACTCAAAGAGCTATGGATTTCTGAGTGTTGCTTAACGGTAAGTGAATTCTCTGATTTTTCTTTTCAACTGACAATGGCCAGATTCTGACCCCTTGACACTGAATAGCACATTCCAACCAGTTCACTTGATACCTGAAAACTTGACTAACATCTCTCCCAGTTATATAGTTGATCCAATAATCTTAAATCACCAAAAAAACCCTTGCTTCTCTTTTTCCTCTATAGGCAGTTTTGTTGACTGATTTGAAGACTAAGCCTATCCTAATCAGTAACGGGGACAGAATTTGACCCTCAAATATTTGTAAGCGCACTGATATTTAGACTCCTTAGGTACAAAGAGTCTCTTATGCTCTTTAGGTATAAAGAGATTCCACATTAAATCATACTCAAGTGATCTATTTTTAAAGCATTGCACTGCAAATGCATCATTTTGTTTCTCTTTCAACCTACCCCCCCCACTTTTTTTTTAAACCAAGGGGGCCAGCCCATAGCACATGTGCCACAAGCAGCCTGGGCAGCCTGTGTGTGGCATACAAATTGGGGAGGGGACAGATAGCACAGGGCATGGAGCAAAAAGCAGAACAGCAGATCGGGCAGGGAAGCAGGATTGGAGTGGCACTCTGGGAGGGTACGGGGCTACTTTGTGGCATGCCTGCTGAAAAGGTTGACCCCTACAGTTTTAAACTATGCAGTGAACCCTGTTTTTAGGAAAGTGGCTAAAATAAAAACTTTGTATTGAAAATAATATTGTTGCCAAAGAACCTCTTTGATATTTATATCATTAAATTCTAGCAACTACTTTCTTTTTTCTTTGTGGACTCAATCCAAAGGCCTGGGAAGTTTAAAACAGTTTCTTCAACCGGTAGGAGATCTGGTTGGCTAAGAACTGTCTTTCTGGTCTTCTGTGCAAGCCTGTGGTGTTTTGAAGAGCAGAACGCCTTTTTTCTCAAAGAGCACACTGGTGCTTATTCAAAACTAATGTGTCTCCCTCTGCTGCAGAAAATTGATAACCTGCAAAACTGTGTTGATCTGGAGAAGCTTTACCTGTACTGCAACAGGATTTCCAGAATTGAAAATCTGGAGAGTCTAATTAAGCTGAAAGTAGTTTGGTTGAATAATAATCAGATTAAGGACATAGAGGTGAGTCTTACCCCTCCCCACCTTAAAATTTCCTCTGGGTGGAGGAAGGGATAATAGTCTGAGATTTAGCTATGTAGTTCTATAGGAATTTATTAGCAGGATGAATTGACCCAGGAACGCCGGCATCTGGTAATCATCTCTATGGGGCTTCACATGGAATAGAGATTCAGAAGCAGGCAGCACAGCACACAGCTGATTGATGTTGACAGACTGCTGAAGACCCTTGGGTGTGGGGAAAAAATAGCACTCACGTGTAGAAAGAAACCCAGTGTCAATCCTAGAGAGAGGCAACTGGCTGGACTGAAGGGTCTGAATGAGAGGACCCAGTTTTTGGTAAATCAGATCACATTTAGACACAATATATTCATAGTTACGGATAGGGGAGGAGGAAAGATTGTCTTCTAGCCATTTCCATGAATATGAGGGCAAAACTGAGGCAGCATTGGAAGTGAAGATGGAATGATTCGTGGGAATGGGATATAAAGAAAGGAAAGACTGGGGCTGTGGAGAATGAGAGAAAAGAATGACTAAGTAATCAGGAAGAGCAAAATCGAAGAAGACCAAATACATTAACAAAACCGTTTGTTAGAAATCTCACAGCAAATGACGGTGGTATCTTATCTCCCGGCATTATGGCCACTGACAGATGTGGGGGAAACCCCCCCAAAAACCAGTGCTTTACCAGAAGAGGCAGTGTGTCAGTTTGATCCAGCTCCCCAGCATTTTTATAGATCAGGGGCTTCAGCAGCGCTTTTTGGCATTCTTACCTAAAGCTGATTCAATCAACTATTAAACAAAAGCACCAAAAAGCCCTGTTGAAATGCATGATCTATACAGTTGTTGGGTGAGCCGGGCCAAACTAACACTGCCTTTTCTGGGCATGTGCTGCACTTGGTGCAGGGACATGCCAAGCTGCAAGCAAAGCATGGTTTGATTTTGTTTTTTTCATGTCTGTAAGCAGCCTATGATGTCTGCCGTACCCAGAAGAGATTGATATCAGCGAGTCAAATGATGCATGTCATGTTATGGTGACAATGCTCCAAGAAATATGCAAGAGGCAAAAAATTTGGGGGGCATGAGTCAGCCACCAGTGGTGTCCTCAGATGGAGATGTGGGCTGCAGCCAATAGTTAGTCTGTACCCATGGCGGGGTACTGTGCTATTGGCTTTTTAAGTAGCAGCTGTGAAGTCAAGGAGCCCCCAGACTAAGACTATTTTAATTGCAGTATAATTTACATGATTTTCCACAATAATTCACACTGAATAACATTCGTTGTCAGTCTATTTACATGTCAAAATAAAGAGTAAAAGAACAAAAATGTATTTTGATCCTAATTTGATTTGCTTTTTTAAATTGAAATGAGCTGCTTTTGATTTTCAGTCTATTTTCTCTTCACCAGCTGCAGTATTGATGTTGGACTAAAGCTATCTTATTTACAATATTTACAGGGTTTGCACACACTGCAAAATTTAAAGGAGCTTAATCTTGCTGGAAACTTCATAGAAACCATTGGTAGGTGATAGTGTTCCAGCATAATTATTTTTATGCTTATGATGAATAATGTCTTTGTGTTGATCCTGCTTCCATTCAAGTTGATGGCAACTCCTGTTGCCTTGAGAGGTGCAGAGTCAAGTCTTATATGTCTTATCCTGGTCCTGCTAAAGTTAGTAGCAAACCCTCCATGGCTAATTCACATTTACACTAAGACCCTTTTATGTTGCTTTATCTGTGACTATTTAAGTGGACATCTATGGGTGTATGCCCCCACTATTTGAGTTGGTCTAATAAAGGATATCAGATTTACCTAAAGAACCTTGTCTGCCTGTGTCCTTGGACCTACAGCCTATACCCCTGCCTCAGCTATGGCTCTTCCACGCTGCCAGAATGGTATAAAGGGTCCTTGGTGTAATGAGGAGCAAGCTGTTACTGTCCTCAGTAAAAACAGAATCAGTCCCTTTGTGGTAAATCTGTTGGTTTTTTCTCACCATTTATTTTATATATTAATAAAAACATTCTATATATGTTTGAATGGAAATAAAAAAAATTACTCTGCCTATGATTTAATCCCTTGTAAAAGTAAAGCATATATTTGTATGGTTATATTTTGCATGATTATAACTTTGTATCTGATGGAAATGTGAATTTCCCCTAATGGGGGGCGGTGCAAATATACCTCTTCTTAATTTTGCTTGCCCTGGTGTTTTGTGTTAGGAAATTGTTTTGACTTCAACGAGCAAATGGAAATATTAAACCTCTCTGGCAACAGGATATGCTCCTTCAAGGTATGTTCAGGCCTCATGTTTCATTTCTATGTTCTTTTAACTTGTAATCGAGAACTGATTTGTGACACAAAGTGAAGAGTAATATGCAGGTCTAATACAAACTGGAAGAGGATGCAGTATTAATTTTTGGCATTTCTTTTGATATCTGTGTATTACTGGTACTTGTTTAGATAGCACAGTAAATGTGCACAGCAGCATAAAACAGTTGTGCAAGCAGAACAAACAAATGTCCTTGCTCTACAGACTTTTATAATAGTTTGGACTGGTAGCTCTTCCTAATATTAAAGTTGCCCACCAGTTCTCATCAGAAGACCCTTTTGCCATTTGATTATAACTTTGCTAACTCTAGCCATTTAGGCTGGAAATGTTTCCTGCTGGGTGTCTGACTCAGGCCAAAAGTTTTCTTTATGAAGTGTCAGCTAAACTAGCCTTTTCTGAAGATGAGGTTAAGGAAAATAACCAGAGATTAGAGCCTTTTCTTTGAGACATTCTGGTTCACAAACATACTTTGGATCATGGGTTTGCAATCTGGCAAGGAGCTGCTTTGGTTTAGGGAGGTGACTTTGGCTCTTCCTGTGAAATTCCTCTCCTGTTTGGCCAAGTTATAAGCATTAGAAAAAAAAATCTCAGTTTGCACATGCCTATTAGAGACTTAGTAGAATTCAGCTGCTAAAGTCCCTAAAGATTCCAGCTTCCCTGAGCATGTTCCAGTTCTTGCAACTCCCATCACTGATCAGACTGTGCATGTGTCATGCATAAAAGTAGCTGATTTATGTCTCATCCTCTCACAGCTGCTGCACATGACTAGGGCTGTACATATGTCAGCCAAGCAGGACAGCTGGGCGAGCTGCAGCCCACGCCTGTACCTGCTCAGTAAGATTTTTGCTGCTGTGGTGGTCAGGCTGGGACCAGGCACCCGAACTAAAAGGAGAGAGCTTGGCTCTGCTCTGCTGTCAGCCCTCCATTTACTAGTGCCCAAGCAATCTAGAAGAGAAAGGTATTTATTTGGCTCAAACACAGAAGCAGCAAGAGCCAAAAAATAGGTGTAGAGGAAGATAAGGAGTAGATTGGAAAAAAGTACCTGGAAGATGGAAATATTGAATAGCTTCTCATTAAGTGAGCACTTCTCTACCTTTGCACAGAATGGGGCAGAGCCCATGGGAGCAGATAGTATGTGACCCTGTATTTAAAAATTGCATTTGCACAGGGGAACCAAGAAAAATTAAATAAAAGATTGCACAGGCTACCTCAGTTCTGTCATTTCCTAACTTGAGTGTTTGACTTTACAAAACTTCATACTGATCTTCTAGCATAGGGTATTTTTGTGATGTGATGTGATAGCATAAAGGTTCATGTTTTATACATATTTTGTCCCCTCTGAAGAAAAGCAGGCGGGCTGTCTGTCTGATGTTGATCCCAGGCAATCTGTCACCAAAGAAATTAAACTTTAACATGCCACGTAGCTCAAGTAGCACTGCAGTAAAGTAGCAGGGTGATTTGCTAGCAAGCGCTTAACGCTGGAGTATAATAAGTAGAGAGCTGTGACTGTTTTGATACAATAACCAACATCAGAATCAGTTGCTGAAAATATGCAAAAAAAACCAAACTCAAGTTCTATTCTGTTAAATGCAAAAATGAGCACTGATGTTATGTTAACATTGAGAATATATGGTGGGGCATATTCACTCCTGCAATGGGCAACTCCAGGATTTTGTAAAGAGCAGTGAAGGAATGGCTGCGTCTCTTCCCCCTCCCCATCTCCCCAACACCATAGCGGGCAGACCACCCCAGAGGAGCAGGAGCAGGAGACTATTTTTAAATCCCTCGAGCAGGTAAAAACTTTCCCTCCTCACTTCCCTAGGCCTCAGTGTTCAGTGGCACATTCCCTCCCCTCCTCTTCTCTCCCCCATGCACTGCTGCTGCCACAGTCCCCAGCTAATGCAGGGGCAGGAAGGGGGAGCTCAAGAGTGGTGGAGCCAGGCTCAGCTAGTGACAGTGACAACAGTGGATGGGTTTTGGCTGTCAGAGAACATGGGGGACCAAGCAGGGGGGAGGAACCTATCCACTGCTGCTGCTGTTCCTGGCTGAGCTTGGCTGTGCACGGAGCCTGGCTGGAGTGGGCAGAAGCAGCTCTAGAGCTCTGCCCTCATATCTCCAGGACAGCTGGAGACAGCAACAGTGGCGGGGATAAGAAGGGGAAGGGACCTGGTATTTGAGCATGGAAGGAAAGGGGGGATTCTTCATTAATTCCAGGACTTAAAAAAAAAGACTCCAACTGCTGCTTCTGCAGCGTGATTGACTGAAAGGAGGGGGTGTCCACACCACTGCACCACCCCTCCCCACCCCGGATCTACCCTGACTTCTGCTATAAGTGGGATTGTCTCTAGTGACTGATACCAATAGTGAATTTATCACAGGGTTTATAAGAGTTAAACTTCCCACAGCAGTGTTAACCTGGACCCTTTGAACTTACATCATGTGTAGCATTTTATATTATCCTGTTCAGGGAAGCATGTAGTTAACTCCCCACATATTTGCACAGTCAGATGATTTGGTAATTTGTGGTGGAGCTGCTGGTCTCAGATTTGTTGCTGTGAAGTAGAAGGAGGGTCAAGTCAGGATACTGAGGTTCATATTCTTCCCTCAGAGGAGCCGCTTCTTCCTGACAGCTGGAAATAGAATTTCATTTCACAGACGCCTTCCTCTGAGGGCTTATCACTCCCGCATAATTGGAGCAACTCCCAAAATAAGTGGACCCCTTAAAATCTGCATAGGTCTTGGGGACTCCATAGAGGCACAGATGCATTGACATGTAGACTTTGAGACTCTGTTGCCTCCCAGTCTCCCTCCTGCAGCTGTTACTTGGAGAAAACATCATCCACAAGCTGTTGCCCCTACAAAGCTCCTTTTGAAGAGAATGAGGGCTGGAGTATCACAACTCCAAGGGAGAAACAGGCACATTAACATTTACAGGGTTAGCCATTACCTGAAAAGGAATCACAGGTTTGGGGAATGTGTCACCTTGATCTGACCTTGTCTTCTCCAGGGCATGAAGCCTTATGCCAAGGGAGTCGTGTCAGGGGAGGATCTCAGGGCCTGGCAGAAAAGGAAGATAATGCAATGCTTCTGCCTTCAGAGACTACCCCAGATCTGCCTAGTCCCACTCCCCCCACCTCCATTGTACAAAGCCTTTAGTGTTAAAAATGGTGACTGGCCTTCATGCTGAAATGCAAGCTCATTTTAATAATGACCGTTATCATGTTTTGTTTAAGGTTTTTCATGGTTTTTCAGGAACTTACCAACTTGGCAATGCTCCCTCACCTAAAAGATTTGGGACTGAATGATCCTCAGTATGAGCCCAATCCCATCTGTCTGCTCTGTAATTATGCTACTCATGTGTTGTATCACATGCCTCAGCTTCAAAGGCTTGACACATATGATGTATCCCACACCCAAATCAAGGTCCTGGCAGAGGCAAGTATAGGTTTTATCCTCTAGCTGTGGCAACAATATGAATGCTCTCTTTTTCTCTAGATCTTTGTTTTTAGTGACAACTAGCCATTGTTACCCAGCTTTTGTCTTTCAGCCAACAGGTGAAATACCTGTTTCAGGTGTAATGTTATGCAGTGCTGGCAACCTTTGTCATTTGTCAGGAGTCTCAAAATATTTGGTTTTCAAATGATTATGTGAGACTCCCTTCTCTCCTTTAAAAAATGTATGTTTAACTTGAGATAAAATAATTGAATATATGAACCACTAAAGCTTTGAAAACTGAAAGCAAATGTAAAAACCCCCCAATTTTTCTCTCTCTTTTTTGTTGTTAAAATCTTTCGTTTTTTGGAGGCCTAAGTAACAGTTTTGGAAGGCCAGGTGTTGTCAGTATTCACCATTATTCTTTGCTGTTGAGAGGCAGAATGTTACTGAATTAGAATTATTTGACTCCCTCAAAAATGTAGTGTAAGCAACTCATTTTAAAATGGACCTGCCATTGTTTAAACCAGTGTTGCTCACAGGCTCCAGGGCCCCAGACTGCCTTCATCTAATCCTGGCTAGGTGGAGATGGTCCTGGTTCCTGCTTTGATCCTGGTGCAGAAGGTGGCACAGGACCCTAGGGCCAGATGAGATCAGGTTCTAGGGTCTTGTGCCACCCTTGCCTAGCACCCATGCACCAGGAGTGCCCCCCCGCCCCGTGCCTGATATAGCCCAAAGGGCTGTGGGGCACCCCATGGGCCAGATGACATGGTGCTGGGGGCCAAATCTGGCCCATGGGCTGGGAGTTGAGCACCTTTGGTTTAAATAATCTAAAACAGAATGCCAAGTTTCTATGTATACCGACGTTATATAAGGTACAAATCTACTCTTCTTTCTACAAGTGTTTATATTAAGAGATTGTAGCTAAAGCAATGGCAATAATTACAAGAAATATAACAGAAAAATCTAGCATGCCAGAGGCCTGCCATCAGTTGAATCAGTCTGCCATCAGTCTTTTGCCTATAGCACTAGGGACTTTGTATAACTATAGTCACAAATGACAATTTTTTTTTAAAGGTCTTGTACAAACATCTAGTTTCTTCTGGGAGAGCTGCTGCTGCTGCTCTCCCAGGAGAAACCATGGGTATACAGATTTCAGGCTTGTTCTCCCAGACTAAAAATGGCCACTCCAGGAAGAAAATAACCTGAGAACAACCAAGATTAAATCACTCCCTGGAGTGTGTACATGCTGTGGTTTCTCTCAGAAGTGAACATAGTCCTCCAGCATCTCCTCTCCACCCCATTCCCAGGAGGACAGTGTGTCACTTACTGGACTCTGCTGGTCCAGCAGAGATCAAAACATGCCCCCTTCATGCTCCCCACATTATGCTGCAGGGAAATACAGGCTGACCATGGGTAGTCTGGGTCAGCCAATCAGGACTACTGCATGCACTGCTACTATCTGTTGCTAGGCAGACTAAGGGAGCATGCAAAGCATTCTGAGATGTGTGCACAGGGACCTGTCAACTCTGAGCTGCATGGTATCAGCACTGCAAACTCTCCAGTCTTCAGAGCCTCTGCATTTGAATGTTTATATACGTGACTCTGGATAAGTTTTTCTACAAGGTAAACAAACCTGGAAGAATTCTACTATTGGAATTATTGGAATGTGTGTATGCAGCCTAATCATTTTCAAAACACTAGAGGAACGGTATTCACAACAAGTGTAAATGTTGGAATAGCTAATACATGAACACATCTATTGAATGCAAATCACTCCTTGTGATCCTATCAGATTACTTCTTTGGGTATAAAGCATAACTCATTTAAGTCAGCGTAGTTTAAGAGTATTTTGAATGTACTTATTTATTCAGTTTATATGTTAAAACAAGTACTTGGTTATGAAAACTAATTTTTTTTTTTTAAAGTTCTTGTGGCTAAGACTATTTTCATTGCCAGACAGATAGTGCATTTTATAATGCCATAAGAATTTAATGTACAGTTCCCAAACTAATTTTTAAGATTATAAATGTAATAGGCAAACCTGAAATCATCAATATTTTGCTATTAAAATATATTCTTAGGAAGAATAAGATACTTGTATTACTGGTCCTATTTTGCTAATGTTATTCTGATTCATAATTTTTCCTGTTGTTTTTGTCACATTAGACTACAGCAATGAAAAAAATAATGTACTACAACATGCGTATAAAGACTGTTCATAGGCAGCTCAATGAGGAACTTGAAAAACTAAAGGAAAGAAAATGCAAATTACAGAAATTGCCAGAAGATCGAATAAAATTGTTTAGCTGCACCATAAAACACGTAAGTTTAATTAGTTTAAAGTTAACATCAGGGAGATGTATCTTCTGAGAAATGTTGTAATTAAAACATTAGGCAGAAGGAAGAACTTTGGACAGCAGAATGCTTTAAATAGATATATGTGCTAAATTCAGATTTCAGTTGTATCTATTTGGATATAAACCAGTTTCAACAGAGCTTTTGTTGCAAAAGGTTTCTTAGATCCAGGTTGTAATGTCTGATTGCAAGAGAGCCCCTTTGCCTCTTTGGCCTAATAAACATTTATTCAATACAGCTCCAGTAGGAAAGATTGAGAGAGACCTATCCTAGAATAGCCAATAACCTGGTGTTTGTTGCCCTTACCTGGGATGTGGATAACTGGGATTTGGGTCCGTACTCTGAATCGATCAGACCAGGGGCTTGAACCTGCATCTCTCACAGGTATTTCTTGACATGTCATGGGACATTCTGGGGTGGAGTACCCTGTTTTCTCAAGAATAGTCTCATGTTCATCCTTTTACAGAAAATGTTCATAAAATTGGAAAACTGTTTCCTGCCCAGCTCTTGTATTACAGTTTTCTGTTTTTAATGAAAACACATTCTCTTCCTGTTTCTTTGCAAACA
>NW_017728947.1:109950744-109973192 GCF_001723895.1 Crocodylus porosus
ACAGTCTGTCCTCACCAAATTTTTTCTCAGTCTTTAAACATATCTTGAGACAACAAAGGCAGCTGAAGATTGAAAAATAATTCCAGTTTCAGTTGTGGCTGTGTGATAAGCACAAAGAGTGTTGTAGTTTGTCTCAAGGAAATTTACCCCAATTACAAAACCCACCAGTACAGACTGCATCCATTTCATCAACCCTGGCCTTGCCAATGAGGGCGCAGAATCTGCAGAACTGTTACCATGTGCCAAATATATTAGTAGTATATGCAGTTTAACACACACAACACAGGTGTTTTGTTTTCTCCCTCTAAATGGAAGGAGCGTGTTGGCAATCCAAGGTAGATGAGGACAGATACAGTCTGTACTGGTGCAGGGCCAAATACAGCCATGGGCAAACCAGGCGGCTGCCCAGGGTCCGGACAGAAGGGGGTCCAAAAACAGTAATTAAAATATTATTATTATCGTTATCTCTGGAGAAGGGGGCCTAATACTAAAACTTCACCTGGGGCTGCCAGAAGTCTAAGTACAGTGCTGTACTGGTGAGTTTTGTAACAGGGGTAGATTCCCTTGAAACAAACTACAGCACTCTTCATCACACAGGCACAACTGAAACTGGAATTATTTTTGAAATTCCCTTAGAAATAGGTCTTCTTCACTATGAACCAAACTGTGACCACTGTGACCATAGGTTATCCAATTGCCACCATGTAGGAACAGTTTTTGGAAGCTGGTAGCTACAGCACTGACTGTAATAAGGGAAGCATAGCTCCTTGATATTTTTAATTGACTCATTTGATTCTCTTTGGTTCCCCACAGCACCCACAACTAAAATTACTTCTAACTAATGAGTAGAGGTGCACCGATACATGAGTCTGATATTGGATTGGTACTGATATGAAGAAAACTAGCTGTATCAGCTATTGATCTGATGGGGCCGATGATTTGGCCAATAAATGCCCAGGCAGCAAGGAGCACAGCTGGCAGTGTGGAGAGCTGGTTAGCTCTCCGGTGTGGTGGAAGCAGAGCTGTCCCTTGGGCAGAGGGGGCAATTGGGGTGACTGCCTCGGGCCCCATGCTTTGGGGGGCCCCACAGAGCAGTGGCGGCATAGAGCTGGGCGGAGCAGTGGCTCTGCATCCAGCCATTTCCTACCCCCTCACACCACCACTGCCAGCTTCTTCAGGTCCAGGACCCATGGGATCAGAGAGGGGATGGGGCCCTGCATGGGCTGATTTGCCCCGGGCCCTGCACCCTGCTCAGGTCACCTCTGGGTGGAAGGAGTGGGGAGAGGGAAGGGGCTGGGGTAGCAGATCAACACCTCTGCAGTGAGGGAGGGGACAAGGACAGGTCCTGCCTAGGCAGGGCAGTGGGGGGCCAGAGGCACTGCTAATGGGGGGAAGGTGGCTTCCACTGCTGCTTGCACCCCAGGAGGGCACCGGGGCAGCGTGCCCCGCAGATCTGTGTGGGGTGGGGCAGGCTGCAGCCAGGGCAGTGTGGGGCTCTTCTCAGTGGGACCTGGGCTCGGAGCAGGCACCAGTGGCACTGGGAGGATGCTGCATCCACCCAATTTTGCTGCTGCTCCTTTCCCAGTGCTGCCGCTGTCGGCCGCTAGGTTAAGCCCCAGTTCTTCCCAGCATGCGGGTGGAGGCGGGGAGTTGAGCCAGGGCTGTGCTGGGTGGCTAGTGGCGGCGGCACTGGGAATGCAGCGGCGGTGAAATTTGGGGTGGATGCAGCATCCTCCCAGCACTGCTGTTACCTGCTCCGAGCCCAGCCCCCACCGAGAAGAGCCCCACGCAGCCCCAGCTGCAGCCTGCCCCGCTCTGTGCAGATCCAGGTGGCACATGCCCTCCTGGGGTGCAAGCAGCAGCAGGAGCCATCCCCCCCCACAACAAACTGCAGCTCTGGCCCTGCCTCCTGCCCCACCTGGGCAGTGCCTGCTGCTGTCTCCTTCACCGCAGTGGGGCATTAATCTGCCCCCACAGCGCCTCTTCCCTCCCCACTCCCCTTCCACCACACTGGATTTACCAGCTAGAGGCAGTTGTATCAGAGATCGGATCGGTATCAGTCGATTGGTACACCCTACTAACAAGGCTTAGGTTGATCTAAGTTCTAATCTGTACAGATGTTTGGGGAAGTTAAATTGGGCAAAAAATGTCATCCCCAATCTAAATTAGATCACCTGAGGAGGTGGAAGTACATTAGTTCAGGAATGGGTTAGCCTTTTCTAGTGAATGTTTTCACATGTTTAGAGCACAACGCTGGGACTGGGAAAGCCCAGTTGCCTACCTCAGCCCTGGGGCTGTGCTCTTCTTACCCCGCACTCTGTCCCTAATTGGGCTATTTTTAGCTCCCCAACCTCCCTTCCACCCCCAGACTCCTCACTCCCTACCTATGATCACCAGGGAGTCTGTTTTTTTCTGATAAAAAAAATCACAAATTCTCTGATAAAACCCCCAAAATCCATTATTAAAATTAAAATCCCCCTGCAGCCCCTGCTAACCCTGCTGGTGGCCCCAATGACCACCCCAGCCCTGCTGGTGCCCCTCACTGCCCCCCACAACACCCTACTTATCCCTCTTGCTCCCACCCACAGTTCCTGCCTCCCAGCCCTGCTGGAGGGGGCCCCCAGCTGCCAGGGCTATGTGGCCAGGGACCCAAGTCTGCAGCTCCCTGCCCCCAAGAGCAGGCAGCTGCAGCAGAAGCAGCATGGAGCTGGCTTCTACACTGCTCTGCCTGCTCAGGTGGGGATGGGGCCATCTCCTGTCCCCCCCAGCCCTGCCAGTGCCCCCCAGCCATGAACCACAACCCCCAGCCCTGCCAGAGGTGCTCCCAGCACACTGTAAGCCCCACTTATCTCAGGCTTCAGGAGCAAAGAGTGAAGCTGAGCTGAGCAGAGCTGTGACTGACTGAGAGCCTCAGGTTCTGCCCCTCCCCCTGCCCCTTCCCTCCAGGCAGGACTGGAGGTTTTCTGCCCTGTTTGCAAACAGCTCTTGTAGGCTGGGGCTCAACCAGCTGCAGAGCTCTTGGCAAAAGCAGGGAATCCACAGGTTTCTCTGCTGAAAGAAGAAATCTGCATTTTCTCTTATAAAAACAGGAAATCCATGGTTTTCTATGTTTATCCGTGGGAAACAGAAAACCAGGATCCTTGATGATCACTCAGTTTAAAGTAAGCTGCAGGATTGTAGACCAGGTGCGGTTGATGTCTGCACGTACCCTAAGAGTTTATGCACCATATTTGATTCTCACTGAAGTAATTCGAAAGCTGTCCAAAGTGGCTTTGAATAAGAGCAGCCTTCTAGCTGATAATCACTTGGCTATACAACTTTTAGGCACCTACCAAAATATTATGAGCTAAAATTTTCCTGTAGCAAATTCCCAGGGGGTTGTTAAATGGAATGCACTTTTTAAGAAATGGGATTAAATGAGCAGTCTGTTTTTTGTTGACTGATACCATGCTGAGATTATCAGGCTTCACTATTCTGAAGCTAAACTGAAAGAGCATGTGTGTGCACGTGCGCATTCCTAAATTTCTTTGGATTTTGTTCTATAATTTCTCTCTGTCAGTTCAGCTAGAAATTAAAAACAAACAAACCCTTAACCTCCCTGTGCATTAAATTGATAAGAGGAAACATTCACTTGTCAGCAAAGCTCAAGAAAGAAGTCAGTTTACAAAAAAAGCATGCATGCATGTTATCTGCCATCATTCAGTTGTACTCAGTGATTTGTTCATAGAGTTACCTGAGTTACCACCATCCCTCTGTTTTCACTGTAGTGGGATTTTGATCTATCAAGTAAGAATTTCAAGTAAAGATGTAACTGCTGTGCAATTACAGTGCAATTTCAGTCTGAAATGCGTCTTCAACTAATAGTAGAAATAAGAGAGGAAAATCTTTCTTTTTTTCCCTGTCCAGTGGATTTTTGACCCTTTATTTTTCAACCATTCACTGAATTGTAGGGGAAATTTATCACTGTGCATCTGGTCAGTACAGGACCTGTGAGGTACTTAATCTGTACAGAGATCATAAGTGGTACCTAGGCCTTGTGTTGTCTCAGCATAAAGGAGTGAATTTCACCTAATGTGAATTTGCCTAAGTCTTAGAGCAGGGGTGCCCAATCCCTGGCCTGTGGAGCCATGCTATCTGGCTCCCTGCAGGCCTAGACATGTGGCAGTGGAGGAACAGTGGCTATTCCTCTGCTGCCGAACTTCTGGCCCCCTGGGTTACCTTACAGGCCAGATGACATGGCTTCTCAGGCTGAATCTGGGCCATGGTCTGAGGAGGTGGCCTGTGGCCAGGCTGAGGTGGTGCAGAGCTTGATCCAGGTGCACAGACCAGCCTTGTGCTACTCATCTGGCCTGTGGGGCCAAAAGAATGAGCACCACTGTCTTAGAGTCAAGCTTACTCAAAAGAAATTTAGGACTGCAATTGTAAGAGAATTCTATGTCAGCATTGTAGTGCTACAGGTTCAGTCTTGCTCGGGTATAAACAAAAAGGATGAACCCTGGGCTCTACTGCTTTCAAGAGCTGGTGAGGCTGCTCAGGTCAAGAGTTGGCCATCTTGGTCAGGAAAGGCACAGTGCAACACTGGATTTACTGACAAATTAAGGAAACAATTATTTTAATGCATTAATTGTCTAGTTGATATTTTCAGATTCACTTCTTAGTGTGATTCTTCAAGACCTGTCTTCCCTGAGAAATAAATACAGTAAGTTTCCAACCATAGATTAACTTCACATATTGCCTTTGCATGTCAAAGCATTTTCTTTTAACAGCTGGAACGTGAATTGGCAGAGCTGCAGACATCAGGCAAAATCCAGAGCAACAGATCATCTGTTGAGAGTAAACAAACTGATATTGAAAACTTGGGCGATGGGAGTGATTACACAGATGAGGCCAATGAGGAGCCAAGTCTTGAAGAGATATTTTCTCAGAAGTTAGATGCTCTGAGAGAAAGGATGACATTCTGGAACAGAAAACTGGATGAGTATGTTCCATGAATTATGTAAGAGCTGCAGTTAGAAATATGTGCACTGTTAAACTGTGTGTGATGGTGCTTGGTAGTTTTGATGATAGAATTTGGAGCCTCTCTCATTTATTTCAAATGACTGCTAAGCAGATACTGTTCCAAAAATATTTTAAAGTGGCTGTTCAGTAGCCTCTATGACCCGGGTTACCGAATTAAGGACACTGGTTGGAACTGAACTTGTTACAAGCATGTTAGTGCTTTCAACCAATAGGTCAAGGATTAAATAAAAATATCTAGGATTAAAACAGTTCCTTGGTTATAGGAAGCAGTGCTTGGAAAACTTTACTGATCCCCAAAAAATCCACCAAAATGCCTTGGAAGCTCAGGTCAAACCTTGGTCAAACCTTAGCTTCCTGCTATTCTGAGTGCTTACACAAGTGAAGTAATACATGTGCAAGGCTGTAAAGTACTTTTAAAATGGCCCACTGCATGAAAAATGAACCTTGGTCAAATCAGTTGCTAGATTAAGGTGCTGTAAAGCAGAGTGCCTTGGGAATTTATGTTCCCTTTAGGGTATGATTTCATGTGAGAGGTGGGGCTGGGCTGGTATGGACCAACTTGGCTCGGCTCAGCCCTGGGGATGTCAGTAGGGGAGGAAGGAAAGGGAGCAGCACCCAGCTTTGGGCTGTTTTGCTTGACCTGAACGGCAGGGAGGGGTGGAATGGAGCCCTCTCACCTAACTGCATTTGCCCTCCAGCTACCCTAGTTAGGGTGCTAGGGGGAGCTAGGCCAGGCCCACAAGGCAAGGGGGCTCCATTTCACCTCTTCCCCACTCCAGCTCAGTCTTGGCAAAACAAAACAGCCTGTGGCTGGGTGCTGCTCCCTTCCCTGCTGACAGCCCCAGAGTTGGAGGTGGGGTGGGGGGAGGGGAACGGAGAGGGGCAGTTAAGTAGATTCCTCCAAGGCTGCTGGAGCACCCTCACCTGCTGGCCAGGAGAGCTGGTGCAAGCAGGCTTGATTCCCCCCCCGGTCCCCTCCCCCGACCCAACAGACAAATGTCTGTTGGATCAGGGGTGCAGACGACTCTAACTCATGGTGATTTGTATAAAGTGCAGCCCCTAACATCTGTAGGCACCCTCTGATTGCCACTCTGCTATTGGCAGTGTAATTCCAGCATAATTTTTGCACTTGTCTTGGAGTTCTTGAGTTAGAGACAAGTGCTTTATGACTGTAATCCACCCCTGAGGAGGTGACCAGCACAAGACTCATGTACAGTATCTCCCTTCAGAAAAGGGCTTTTATAGATTTTAGGTGATGGGCTCCATGGTGGGCAGCAGGGGCCTGCCTGGAGTCCGGGCTGGTGGTGGCAGGTGGCCGGGAGCTGTAAACAGCTTCACTAGGGTCTGCAGAGTCCTGGCTCATTGCTGGCAGCAGGTGCACGTGTCTCGGGTCAGACGGTGGGAAAGGGGCTGGGGTGCACTACCAGCAGAAGGATGAGGTCCCTTGCAGCTCCCCCACCACTTCTTCGCCATACTGAGTACTAGGCCTCTCTTCCCCTCACCTCTTCCCTCTCTCCTGCCTGTCCTGCCACCTTCAGGGGCACCGCACCACTTCCCTCTTCCCCCTCCCCCCTTTCTCCACTGGACTGCTCCCTATCCCACTCCATGCTAAACAATAACTGGTAAGGTATTACTGGTTATCAATATGTGAACGTTTAAATGTTTAACTGTTCACATCCTTACCACTGACCCAGAGGGAAGTGGATCATGCATCGAGCAAGAGATGGTTCCGAGAGGAACAGATGAACAATCCATAAGGAAGGGAAATGAGGCATGTACAGTTTTACTAGACCAGTGGTTCCTAACCTTTTTAGAATAAAGGCTGCCCTTGATAGACTCAAGGCACCCCTTGGAAAGTGTCACGTCTTAGTTTTTGCTCAGTTTTTGACTACAAAAGCATAACAGAGCAATTCTTCTGTTGCAAAGAACTCAGAAAGACCACAATAAGTCAGAATAGTTTTAACATGATGGATTTTTTTAACTCTTTGGATTTATCTTGTGAATTATGTTTGCATGCCTAACAGTATTAACTTTGCATGGCACTCTGTGGCACCCTTGAAAGGATCTCAAGGCAGCACATGGTACCACAGCACCCTGGTTGAAAATAACTGTACTAGACTGTTCAGGTATGAAACATTTGAGGGAGTTGTGCAAGCATTTGGCCATATCCTGAACTTTGATATCCTGAGTAGTTGTCTGTTTAGGGCCTAAATGTTAAGTCAACCCTTCGGTGCTGGAATTTGGACCAGCACAGTTTTCAGTACTGGACAGAAAATGAAACCCCTGTGCTGGGGCAGAATGAGAGAAGCTTGGGTCAACACAGGATCTTTCTCTACATGGTGGCAAATGCCTTCTTGTTCCTAAGCATCAGAGTTCACAGAAAAATAAATAGCAAAATAAGAAAAAACAGGATTAATCATAAAAGGCCACCCTAACCATATGCTGTAAAAACTGAAACCAAGACAATTCAGGCCAAATTGACCTTTCTGTTTCTGTTACAGAATTGAAAAAATATACCAGATGGAAGTTAAAAAGAAGAAGAAAAGCAATAGTTTAGTAGTGCGGTTTTTACAGACTGAATTGGAAACAGTGGGAAACACATGCTTTGAAGAAGGTTCATCAAGTGATTCCTGGTAAAGCTCTTTGCAAAATAATATTTTAAGCCCCGTTTCTTACTGTAAAGGTTTGTGATTATTTTTTTAACCAGAAAGTATGTTATGACCTGTGGTTCTCTAAAGGAACTGTTTTCTCCAGGTACATATCTAGGTCTAGGCACAGGTCTCATTAACATACAGTGGGAAATAACCCTGCTAGTGCTAAGTCTAAATTTGGTCTCTGTGGTTAAGTTCAAAACCTTTATGTTTGTTGGGAGAACTGTGCCGAAGCTTGAGAATGAAATTGATTCTTAACCCATGGGTAAAGTGGGGAGTGGGCTCATAGCTTTTCCATAGCTTCTACCCCTGGTTAGAGTAAGTGCAATGAGTCATCTGGATTTCTGTAAAGGATCTTGTGACCAATAAATTGGCCCTTTTCCACCTTCCTCTATACTACCCCAGAAGCAGCCAACACAGAGCCCATATATCTGGCATGGAAGGTGTGGAATGCCCAGTCCCCCTGCTCACCTTCCAGAAAACCCCAGTGGACAAGTATAGAAGAACTGCCTCTTTAATTTTTCATTGTCTTATTATTCCTTGAAATCTGTCATTCTATCCTTTACTGTTTGTGGAAATACTCTGAAATAGCACTTCTCATAAGTTGGTTTCACACTGCTTTGCAATAGGTAATATCATTATTCACATTTTACGGCTGGGAGACTGAGTTCCAGAGGGAATGGAGACAGAGCTAAAACCCACTATAGTAATCTGGCGATTAAGCTACATTGCTGCCTAGTAAAATCAAAAAAGGTGCCTGGCAAGTACTTTGAGTAGCTTTTGGCAGTACTTACACCTTCAAAACAAAGAATTCAGTTTAGCTCTTTATTCTAAAAAGCATTTTGAAAAAGGGATTTAGTAATTTTAATAGTCTAAATTAGTCACTCAGTAAAATGTTCCACTAGCTGTAATTATGTAAATGAGCTGTTATCTTCACAGTGTATATACAAATATTCAAAAAAATAAAAGCATTGTCTCATAGCTTTCTTCTCAGTACACATGAAACTGAAATTATATGGATTTTTCATTGTAAAAGCTATTTCAATTTAGTTTCATTCCATTAGCACTTGATCGAAGAGTATAAAGTATTTAAAAGTTGATGGAATCCTCCTATATATTCCTTGGACAAAACAAGGCTGGAGGTTAGGAGGCTTGATCTTAATCTTACTGAGGTCAAGGAGAGTTTTGCCATTCATTTCAATGGGTCAGTAACTGTAACTGTGGGGCAGAGCTATAGTGCTACCCAAAGTGTCCACAAGTGGCAGATAGCGGAATGACCTTCAGGGAAGGTTAGCTATGAAATAAGTAGGGGTAACTCTGATGAATAAGTAGTTGTGGACCAAATAGCAGCAACACCACCATGTGCTGCTGCTGAGGATGTGTTGAGGATAGCAGATGGCAATGATTTCCCTACTGAAAAGCTACATATATCCTTTGATGGTGCTTTGACATGGTGACTACAGGTCGCCACTAATATAAGCCTGCCCAGACCCCAGCCATGGGTCTAGAAGTCCTCAATGACAGAGCAGGCAAAATGTTAGATCTTCTGATTGACTGTGTCATTGTCTGGGGTCACAACGATGCCTGCATCACCCAAGCTTTGCTAGAAGCTGCTGATTGCTGGACTGATCACTGACTCATCTACTCGGTTATGTCACTCAAACTGGCTCCTTGATGATGGCTACAGCAAAACCAATGCCAATGGAAGATCACCACTGAAGAACTCAAGGACCCAAGCACGTGAGAACTCTTCCTCCAGTGCATCAATGAAAAATTGGTGAATTCCAATCAACAATAGGAGAATGTCAGCAGTGTGTGGGGTATCCTCAAGCAGATGAAGAATGGCAAGGCATGTAGAGCAGGTGGAATCCCCATGGAAATCTTCAAGAAGAGAGGACAAGAGCTCACATCACAGCTTCATGCTGTCATCTTAAGGATCTGGAATGATGAGGAAATCCCAGACGACCTCAGGAATGCCATGATTGTGACAGTCTTCAAGAAAGGAGAGAAGTTCAGCTGTGGAAACTACAGCGGGATCACATTGATGTACACCACAAGAAAGACCGTTGTGAGAATCCCCCTGAACCATCTCCTTCCACTTGCTGAAGAGCTCCTCCCAGAATTTTAGTACAGGTTTAGGGCATCAAGAGGCACAACTGACATGTTTTTCACAACTCACCAGCTGCAGGAGAAATTCTGGGAACAACATAAGCCTCTACATGGCCTTCTTTGACCTCATGAAAGCTTTCAACTGTCTACCGAGAAGTTTTGTGGAGGATCTTTCTGAGTACGGATGCCCACTGAAATTGATTACCATTCACCATCTGCTCCATAACAGTGCGTGAGTGCTGGTTCTCACTAGTGGATCTCTCACAGATTCCTTTGAGGTTAAAACTGGAGTTAAGCAAGGCTGCGTCATTGCTCCAACAATCTTCTCAATATTCCTTGCTGGGATGCTACATCTGACTACAGCGAAAGCTGTGTTATCTGGCACTTTATCAACCGGAAAGCTCCGCTAACCAGCATCCAAGGTACGCAGCAAAAGCAAAACAGGAAGTCCCACTTCCGGTTTCACCACTGCGAGCCGAGTTCTTCTCCTTCACTTCTTTGGCCCACAGCCCAGAACAAAGCAGTCTGCGTGGGGCAAAGCAGCCTGTGCGGGGCTCCCCTCCCTGTCCCCCGGCATACTAACACCAGGGAGTGCACCAGACAATGCACGTTTGATTAACCGGCGTATTTGATTAATGAGCATCCCCCATTCGTGGGGGATGCTGGATAACACAGCTTTTGCTGTACCAACAAATTTCCAGCCAGAGTGGAGCTAAACTACCAAGTGGATGATATGCTGTTTAACTTCAGCCAGCTCTGAGCCAAAACTGACACCACCGTGATATCAGTCATTGAGCTCTAGTACACTGATGATGCTATAGTGTGTGCTCACTTGGAAACAGACCTTCAGGCAATCATTGACATCTTTACTGAGGCATACAAGAAAATGGTGACTGATGCTCATCATTCAGATAACTAAGGTTCTCCACCAACAAGTTCCTGATGAATAGTTCCCAGCTCTGGTAATCCAGGTCCACGGTGCAACTCTGGAGAACACTGAGCATTTCTCATACTTTGGAAGCCGGGATCCTCCTGCAGGAGGCTGTCATTGACAATGAAATCCAACATTGCCTCAAATGTGCAAGTGAAGAAACTGGCCCTAAGATCACAACAACAGATCTGAAACCAAGCTCAGGCAGTTGTGATCCCCACCTTACTGCATGGAGCTGAGACATAGATAATGTACAGGAGACCTCTAAAGTTGTTGGAGAAGTACCATCAACTCTGCCTGAGGAAGATCCTCCAAATCCAGTGGAAGAAAGACACACCAATGTTAGTGTCCTCCTGTAAGCAAACGGCACAAGTATTGAGGTGATGGTCATCCGACATCAGCTTTGTTGGACTGGCCATGTCATCCAGATGTCCGACTCCAGATTCCCAAAACTAGTTTTATTCTCCCAGCTCAGCCAAGGTGTATACTCAAGGGGAAGGCAGAGAAAGCACTTCAGGGATGTCCTTAAGACCAACTGAAAAAAATGCAACATCAGTGTCAAGTCATGGGAGACTGTCACCCAGAACCACCCCAAATGGAGGAAGAGTCTGCTGCAAGGATCTCAGTACTTTGACACCTAACGACAACAACAGGAGATGGAGAAGCAGGAGCAGCAGAAACGGTGTCAGAGACCAAATCAAGAATCCAGCACCATCCACCTCACACGGAAACACGTCCGAGCTGTGGTAGTCTGTCAATCCCAGTTAGGCCTCATCAGCCATCTTTAAACACACAGATAAATCAATCATGGAAGACAATCGTTCTCGACTGTGAGGGCTTCCTGAAGGAAGAATCAGTAAGTAACTCAATAGAAAGTGGAATACTTACCACCAGGAGTTTGCCTGATAATTGCTATCTTTTATTTTACGTGCATAAAGCTTTTTATGAAATGATATACTAACAATATATGGAAAACTAAAATACCTAAAAGCTATTTTGACTACCGTGACAGCAGTGATAGTAAGTTCCTGGCTAGCTTTACTACTTGGTGTAAAGAAGCATTCAAATCTGTTTACATGGTCTCTGTATGCATATCCTGACAGTGTTGGAGGGAGACTCAAATTTAGGTTGACAATATTTCAGGGGCTGTTTTCTGCTTGAGTACTCCAAGCTTGTCCACCTCGGCTGTGCTGCTCTTTTATGTTCAGGGATATTTGTTAGAACGCTGTAGGTTGCTGCGTGCTCAGACATACCATTGGTGGCTTCCTTACAAACAGTGATTTCAGTCTGAGCTTTTTGAAATGTTGGTGAAAGCCAAGGAGTTTTCATATTGACAAGGAGAAATGAGAAATGATGCCAATAGGGTTGGGAACAGAAATACAGATGTCTGAGTAAGAATGATCTTAGCAGAAAGCCCTTTAAAGAAACAACTGTTTTTATTAGCTGCAAGCCGATCTGCATTTGTCTTTTTCAAGAAAATTGGCCACTGATAAAAAAATATATTTATATATATATTTGCTTTTTTTTTTGCTCCCTCAGGTTTTGCTGATTTGCATGTGTATTTTCAGAAACAAATTATTTTAAAAACTGTTATTTTAGTTTTCTAAGCCTTGTGCACCTGAGTACATCACAGTTGCTAATAAACTTGTTCTCACCACACCCCTATCCTATGACTAAGGAAATATTGTTCTACTTTACAAACAGGTAATAAATGCACAGAGAAGCAAAGTAAATTGCCCAAGTTTACACAGTTCATTGAACCCTATCTCCCAAGTCCCAGAATAGTGCCCTAACTACAGAGCTATTCTTCCTCTAGTTTGCTGTAGTGATAGCTTTATAGGTTCACATCACTTTATACAAGTACTCCCATTGATTCCTGTGGGATTGCTCACTTTGTAAGACAAACAGGGGTTGAGCTCCAGCTTTGCTATTCTGAAATGTTCATGCTTAAGCATAGTGACCATAGGGATATGTTAAGGACTTCATAGTCCTATATGGCATTTTAGGCATACTGCTGCAGATGGGAGAGAAACCAGGTGGATGACAAATTCTTTAATGTTAATGTTTGCTACATAATATCGGTATGTTGGTTGAATAAGATAATATGTGTTCCTTTGTTTATAGTTAAAAATGCTAAGTTGTAAAGCCATGTAAGAGGGAAGGCAGACAAGGGTCTTTGGGTGAATCTGATATCTTTTATTAGACCAACTTAAATAGTTGGGGAAAAAAATTTAAGCAAGCTTTTGGGTTCAAAAACCCTTCATCAGGCTGAGGAAGTTTCAGCAGTTGGTGTGTGGTCTTCCTGGATGGAATGAAAAGTAACGAGAAGTCAGCTGAAAGTGTCTTTTTCTTCTTCCCCTTCAATAGCAAGCAGGGGAAAAAAATCAGGTTCTGCATTATGTAATTTTTTTTTTCGTTCTACAGAAATGTCACACAGAAAAATGTTACTGATCCAGTGCTTTTTGTTATGCATCCTGGACACAGGTTTAATTCCTGCTCTGATCTAATCCTGTCCCGATTTTGTGCCTGGGACTTCAAAGCGTATGGTATCACAGGAGTGAAAATAAATCGCATCTTTAGAGTACACAACCGTATTCTGGGGTTGAAATTTGAAGAGAAGTTACAAATGCTGCTGGATAAAGAAAATGTAAATGAAACCGAGTAAGTGTATGCATTTTAGGGGCAGTTTAGTGCAGCAAATCCTGTGTAAACCATTTAAACTGTGTAAGTTCAAGTGATAGATCTGCTCAACAAAGTGCTGTCAACCTTTACGTCTAGAAATGTTAGCTCTTGCCATTTTGGTGGGGAGGTAGTGAAATGAATAAAGTTGAAAGTCCCAATCCTGCAGTGAGCTCTGGGCAGGCACTGCGATCTACTTGTCGCAGCAGTTTGCAGGACTTGGCCTTCATTGCTGAAAAGAACAGAGCATAATTGTCACTCGTTCTCTCTTCGCAACCTGCAACTCCAGGATGCAGTTTGTGCAGTAACCATTTCCTTGTACGCTTTATGACTTACCGACCTAGAAGGAAAAACTTCTTTACAACTCAAGTGTCCAAGGTCTGGAATAGACTCCCCATAGAGTTGGTGCAATCATCTACTCTGGATATCTTCAAAAAAAGTCTGGATACTCACCTTGCTGGGGTTGTCTTTTCTGCCCAAGCACTTGGGAGTTGGACCTGATGATCTAGAGACGTCCCTTCCAGCCCCTAACACCTATGAATCTATGACCTCATGTTAATACATTGTTACTACTAGAGATCTTAGTACAGTTAATGTATGTTTTTTGTCTTTTTACATTCACTGGGGCAGTGCATTTGTGTGTGTATGCATACAACCTTCAATGAGTGTTAGGGACTTCCTTGGTACTAAGATTTAGCTAAACAAATCCAGGTAAATTTTCCCTCACGATGGGGGCATATCCTTGATATCTTCTCAGTCTGTTACTCTTTCCACAAGAGGATTCTTTCTGTAAGAAGATTCTGTAGGGACTTACATTTGACATAAATGTTGCACGCTCAGAAGTGTACCTGGGGAACAGGAAGTGCACAGAGCGTCAGCCTTACCTCCTCAGATTAGTAGTCTGGGGAGACGACAGGCAGTGCAGCAGCATGATTGTCTGTGCCAGTAGGCAAGATAAACTGTATTCATTTCCTCTTTGTAAGGAGCTGTTTCTTTGTGGAGCTGATGTATTTATCAGCAAATCACCCCAGGTTCTCACCCAGCACTGTTCCTTAAAGGAGGCTTCGTATTCTGATCCTCATTTTGTTAGAGTGACCCTGCGACTCTTATTTAAGCAAGACTCCTCACGCCTGTTTCCTGAGGTCACTGCATGCTAGTCACGAGATGTGGAATCATTTGAAGAAACAATGATTCCATTAACCAAGTGGGGTTTTCTATGGGGATGCTATGGCCCAGCCAGCCTCCTTTCCACTATTTCAGTTATCTTGCTAGGGACCTCAAGGAAAGAGAGGGAGGTAAGGATTTTATATTTCAGATACAAATAAGAAGTGGGTTTTGGAGTTGGAGACAACCCCCCTACATTATGAAAGATCAGTAATAGACAAAAGGCCACAAGTCCAGGATCTTTTACTGTTTATCAGATATTGGATACTATCAGCATTATTGAGCAACATTACTTATCTCCTTCCTTAGATAGGGGAAGTTCCCTTAATTATAATCCAGGTAGTTCTTAGTGTCATACAATGAATGAATACTGTTGAGGCAAGGTATCTGGGGTTTTGTTTTTTGCCTTTTGCCTTTTGCCTCTTGTTGCAACAGAAATACTAAAATATTTCCCTGCTTTTTATTTTCATTAAGAAACTACAGGAAGATGCTGGATTATCTCTTTTATGTCTTTGACCCAAAATTGCCAGTAAAGAAAAAGCAACTGCTGCAAATACTTGAGGATGGTTTCCAGGGAATGGAAGACCACAAGGTGAGATGAAATATAGAAAGAAAAATGTTTATTGCTTAGTAGCTTGTGGTAAAACCCAAAGCTGTCTTAAGTGGTGCTTCTCTCATCCCCTCTCTTTTCATCTCTTCATACCTATCTTCCTGTTCTTCTTTCCCCTTTTTTCTTCCTGTCCTTATTTCTCTTGCTATTTACTTCTCTTCTTCCTTGCTTTCTTGTAGATACTTGTGGATCCTTTGCTTTTTCACTACCATCCCCAGCATAGGCTTATCAACTTCCCTTTTGTCTTCTCCTAGCTCCTTCTCTTTTTGTTGCACAGCTTCTCTGTAATGTCTGTGTGCCTTCTCTATGCAAGTGGTGCATCAGGAGTGGTACAGCTTCATTACAGAAGGCTCCATGACTTAGATCTGCCTTTCAACTCAGGCCCCAAGGTTTTCTACCTCTGGAACAAGTTGGTGGTTTCTCCCAGCCATTTTGTTTTATAATTTTAATTTGTTTTTGTGTTCATACAATAATGACTGTCATCTTTCATCCTTCTCATTCCCTGCATCAGGTAGTGGCAGTTTCAGCCACATGACTACTGCTGGACTTTCTTTCCCAGGACTCCTCTGGCCCCAGTCAGACACAGCAGGAATATCCTAGAAACCCTGAGCAAAATCAAATCATATTGTCTAGATAAGGCAGCATTCGCAGGCTCCCCTGAGGGTGCAAGATACAGTCCCTGCTCCGAAGAGTTTATGATTTTTCTTGTCTCTAATTTTTTTTCTTCCTGTCTAAGTTATGATATCATAGAGATCGTTCTGCTCCTGTACTCTTCTCTCTTCCCCCTCTTGCTCCTCCAAAAATCAATTGTTTATTTTCAAGTTTATGGTTAAATGTCATTAAATTCTTATAAGTCTTGTGAGCCAAATAAACATGCTCAGATCTTGCTTTAATCTTTGCAGCAGCCTAACGGAGAAGAAGCCATTCTCCTCTCTAACAGTCTAAGTATATCTGAATGTCCCAGAATAGAATTCGTGCAACAACAAGCTGAGGCTGAAGGCAAAAATAGCAGTGATCCTGAGGAACCATTCAGGCATGGTAATGCAGTAGTTTGGAAAGATGGTCTAAAGTGTATTGGCAGCTGTAAGGCTTATTTCCTAAATCATAAATTTAGAAAAACTTAGGAAAACTTCTGTTTTAAGTTCAGTGGTAGCTGTGAGAGAGTGGGCAGGTCCTCAGAGAGGAACTCAGAGTCTTGCTGCCCTGGCTCACTGAGATAATGGCCTGGCATTTGAGGAGGTAATTGTCAGACAAGGTTGTGAAGCAGCTGAGGGAGACATTCTCCCTCTGGGAACTATGAGATATTAGCCGACCCTTTCTAGACTCAATGCCTCAAGCTATAAGAAGAAACACAGAAACAAAGGGATGGCGCTAACTCAGAGCACCTAGGACAGCTTAGAGAAAAACATCAGTGCCACTTTTCTTTTTCTAGTTCAGAGTTGGCCACCTATATATTTTAGCTAAATACTGCTAGCCCTAGATAAATTGTGGGAAGTCTCTTGTCCCAAAATGTGCATTTCATGAACAACATAAATATCACATCATAATAACAAGAGCTGAAACAGATAGTCCCTGTTAGATCTTTCATCTCCAAGGCCAGCAGATTATCTTTCCACTATTAAGCTGACCACTGACACTTCACTTGCCCTGCACTGAGGTGAGGCTTGGTAGTGTGAGCACTATGTTTCCCTTCTTTCTGTATCTAGGGAAACTCATACTTGCCAAAGTTTTTCTTGGCCGTAGTGCCCCAGCACATGAGAAGGATTCCATCAGTCAAGTCAACTATCCAGTCGTCAATTCGGTGTTCCGGCCTTGGAAGCATTTACAGAGTGCTACATCTGCTTTTGATACAGGTACTGTACCTGGAGGCACTTAGCACAATGTTAAGGTTACATCAGTGTTTATGTGCTACTGGCCGCATTTTCACAAGATGCTGACTGTGTAGTCGTTGCTGTACAGTCATGTAGTACTTGTATAAACAAGTACTACATGACTGCGCAGTAAGTGGAGTTACTGGGCAGTTGCACCAAAGAACAGCTGTTTTGTGATGCTGACTGTGCAGTAGATTGTGGCTGTTGCACAGTAGCGTCGCATCACGCTTCCTACCACACAGCACTACTGCACAGTAGTCACGAGCTATAGCGCAGTCAGCGTCTCATGTAGACATGGCCATTCTCTCCTTGGCTCTCCATGTACTGCAGCAAAAATGATTTCATCTGACTTGTTGGGGGTTTAGAGTCAAGTCTCTGCCAATTCCCCATCCCTGCCTTCCTAGAACTTGCACAAGGGAAGGAGCAGTGGTTTCTTTTGTGTATGTCTCCTCAGTACTGAAGTCTGCTGGGGAACTACTCTTTACTGCCCTGGGAGGATCTGGAGAGGAACAGCCTTGCCTAAGAAAAAGATAAATTTAAGTGACAGATTCTGTAGTAATATTTGATAATATTTTTGGAAACAACAGCAGGATATGTAAAGAGGGTACAAATCAAATACTGACTTCTCTTTTCAAATTTAAAAATTTCAAATTTGAACTTTTTAAATGAGAGAGATATTTAATTTCATTACACCCATCGTAACTGGAAAACCTGTGTAAAACGCCATCTTGAATGTGGTTCTTTTTTTCTACTGCAGAAATATGTTCTTCAATGGAACACACAAGCTGTGACTGCAGCCTTCGTCAGTGTGAGTGGTTTGTGTTCGATCATGAGCTGGTCTTGCCGGAATACCTCATTGAATTTGAGTACATTACGCTGGTATGAACTTTGCTTTTCTTCCTGGGGTATAGGAGGGTCAGCTTCAGACTTAGGAGGTCAAGAGAAAAAAATCAGTTGAAATCTAGCTCCCTCATCAACTCATATTACCTACGAGGACCTCACCTCATAGTTGGTTATTTTCTCTCTCTCTGTAGCGCAGAGGAGGCCCAAATGGTGGATCTGGCCAGTGACCAGACTCCATTTCCCAGCGGCTCCTGCCTGCATGCCTGGAGCCAGTTTCCATGGAAACCCCAGCAGCAGGCATGCTGTGATAGTGCGGGGCTAGGGTTTCCATGGAGACTGGCCCTGACGGCACTGGCAGATGTGCAGCAAGGTGCAGAGCTGGTCCGCAGCTGGGCTGGGATCTTGTGGCAGTGACAGCGTGGTCCAGAGCTGGGGCAGAGCCACAGTCAGCAGCCTGCATGCTCCGGGCAGGGGCATACAGGCAGCAGATCGCGGCTGTGTCCCAGCTTCTTGAAGCGGTGACAGTATGGTCCAGAGCCAGGGCAGAGCTGCGATCTGCTGCCTGCACATCCCTGCCTGGGGCATGCAGGCTGCAGATCACAGCTGTGCCCCAGCTCCAAACCACACTAACACCACCACAAAATCCCAGCCTGGTTGTGGAGCAACTCCACACCCTGCCAGCAGGGGTGTTGCCAGGGAGGGCCTTGTGGGGGCTGTAGCCACCCCAAAATTCCCTGTAGCCCCCTCTAGCCACCTGTCCCAACACTGCTGCCACCGCTGCCTGCCCCACACATGCGGCAGCAGCTTGACTCTAAGCCCCCCAACAGGTCACATGAAATCATCTTTGCTGCAGTAAATGGGGAGCCCAGGGGAGAATGGCCATGTCTACATGAGATGCTGACTGTGTTGTAGCTCGTGACTACTGTGCAGTAGTGTTGTGTGGTAGGAAGTGTGATGCGACATTACTGTGCAATAGTCATGAGCTGAAAGTCTGAATGGGTTTTGCCATAATTAAAAAGGTTTTTCTGTTCTTTTTTGAGGGTTTGTTTTTTTTTAAGTTCCACAGTGGACTGGCCTTGTGAACCTGTGGCTTTGTAGCTTGTTTGGAAGGATTCCTGGTTCAGATCCTGTGTGTCTTTAATGGGCAGAGAAGGAGGAGTATGCAGAGACTCAGGGGGAAGAGGTTGTATTGCATTTGAGTGGGTTCTTGGCCTCTGCCAAGCCTACTCCAAATAGCTTTACTGAATTCTCCTTAGCTGAACAGTGAACAACTGCAAGGTTTGGTGCTTGGCAAGACAGCTGATTTTTGTTGTCCTCAGTGGGAGTATCCTATATGACAAGATATGGCTGTTGCTTTTCATTTTTAACAAATGCTAATATTCAGGTGCTTGCTTAAGCAAAATCAGAGATCTCTTATGAATGGCATCTTTTAATTTTAAAATTTTATTTTTAAAATCTTTTAATTTTCTGAATTTTTATATGCATTTTTACATAATTTACCTGACTGAAAATTAGAACCGTGACAAATATTGATGAATACTATTTTGCTTAGGTCAAAATTCAATCCCTGTTCTCTACACTCAACAATGTGATTGTAGAAGAAGGAAACAGAAACACAGAAGGATTCATACTGTCTCATGACTTGCAACTGGACAACGAAGCACTGAACATGGAGCCTGCAGTAAAGGCCAGACCAAAAATTGTTTGCTTGGATGAAAAAACCATGCTTTCAGTTGCTAAGGCCAATATTTACAGCCAAATCATGGTGAGCATTTTCTGTTAAACTGCAGCAGGACAAATTCATTCTTTAACCTGTGTCATATCTTTTTAGATTGCCTTCCAATCCAATGAAAAGTAGGAAGTCCAAACTTAACCCTATCATCTGTTCTTGATTCTGGAGTTGCTTCTATTAATTTAAGGCCAGAGTAATATTATTAAAAGTAAAAGAAGTTTTCAATCTGGTGTGAGATCGCAGTGCAGTTTTCTGTCTCTACATGCTTATGCTGATGATTTTGCAAAGCAATACTCATTACTAGTATTGGACCAGTTTCTGATCTTACTCCTGGTTCTACCATGGGAAGTAACTCCACTGCAAACTGTGGAAGCTAGTGTATGTGAGAACAAGGTAGTGCCCAAGGGACCAGCCTGAACCTTGAGTTTTCTTGGATGTGTAGCTGTGTAATTGTAGTGCTTGCTCTTGACAGACTTTATGCCAGTTCTGGCATTGGAAAAATACAAATCCAACTTGATGGAGAATCATCCAAGGTATGTAGCTAGCTTCAAATTTTAGCCACAGATTTTAAAATATCAGTGCAAGAGGCATACATACAGTAGGCCTCCGTCAGAAGCATTGTGTGTCGACTTCAGCCAGGGCTGGAGATTTTGACCAGGGTGTGCCAGTGCTTCTGCTGGGACGGAAACTCGGAGATTCCTGCTAGAGATGGTCTTGCCTGCACCCTCCCTGTTCAGAGTCAGACCAATCACCACATTTGGGGCCAGGAAGGAATTTTACCCTATGGTCAGTTTGGTGAGGACTATGGGGGTTTTGTCTTCCTCTGTTGCATGGCATCATGGGCTCTTTTCCTGGGATTTCTTGAGCATATTTTAACGACCTTTGCAGCATCCAGATGTTGACTGCCATGGTTCCTTCACTTTACCTGTGGCAGGTTAGGTATTATATCTTGTGGTTGTGTCAGGGTTGTCTGTGTAGTTTTGTTAATAGGTTAGACAATGCATTTGTATAGGATGATTTGGCTAGGGTTGATTTTGCCTCAGACTTCCAACCCTACTTTTCTATAATTTCTACGAATAGTCCAAACTTACAGGTATTTGCATGTGCAGTGCCTGCCATTCCCCATTTAACTGCTGTCTTGAACATGCACTTCCCCATTTTGTCTGCACAAACTGGACTGAACATTTACCCCTTACATTTAGCATTTACAAGTGCTGAATCATTTCTCAGGTGTCCCAATCTCAGGTCTGCCCCATGAGCTGACAGCATTTCCCATACCTACTGACTATATTTTCCCTCCTGCTGTTTATAGGATGTTATAGTCTTGCCCCTTTTAAAGTTCATTTGGAGGCAGCCTTTGTTGAAATGCTGGAATAGTTTTCTTCCTGTTCTGCAAAGGCATCTCCTCTCCCATTATCTGTAGAACACTATTGGAAACGCTAACTTTTTGCTCCTGCTATGACACCATTCACTGTGTAAGTTGCCTTCCCACTGTTACTTCAAGGAGAAAAGAACAAATATCCTTTGAAACAGGAAATAAAAGAAATGGTTTCCCCACATGTCTATAAGACTCCCCCTCACAATCTTCCTAGCATTTAAGTCTTTCTTTGTAGCCATAGACTACTTACATTTTTTTGTGACATTCTTAACATGTAAGGCTTTTGAGTGTTTAGAGACAGGTTGGTACTGGTACTGGGTGTTCAGAAGAGTTGTAGGTATTGGGTATTCAGTATTCGGTATTGGGTATTCAGAAGAGTTTTAACTGTTAATCAACTCTTGACCTAGGTTCTCAATTTGCATGGGAACAGCCTGAGCAAACTGCGGGACATCCCTAGACTGATGGGGCTTCGAAAGCTTATTGTCAGCTTTAATGAATTTACTTCATTAGATGACATTTGCCACTTGGTAAGTAATGCCGTTCTGCATCTTTTTGAAGGGAAATTTGAACTAAAGGGATATTTTGGCTGAAGAAAATCTTTTGTGCACGCAGAACAGAAGTTCTGCAATTGATTCATATTTCTTGCATGACAGCAAACTAGATTTACGCATAAATGGGGAAACCCACCACCTCCAAATCAAGCCTTTGTCCCTGCCTCTCCTTTGCCATGTGGGCTTGTAGACTGAGCTCAGGACTAGGATTTGGGTGATCTGGATTCTGTCTCTGGCTGTGCCACTGGCCTATTGGATGACCTTTAGCAGGTCATTTCAGCTCACTTGCCTCAGATCCCCCATCTGTTAAATAAAACAATGTCTGTCATGAGCCCAGGTACACTTTGGGGGTTTGTGGTGTGTCATGAATATTTCCTTGTGTTTTATTGTACTGATGTGGTATGTGTTGTCTCTTTGGAAAGCCCATATTATGCTGTATCCATTTAAGTGACTGTTAGCACTGTAGAGACTATGTTATGTTGTCTGTATATATCATTTTGATTTAGGATATGGTTTAGTCAAGGAAGGGGAGTGGGTGGGAATGTTAAATCTCTCTTGCTATTTTGGCACTAGGGCAAGAAGAATTTCTACTCCCAGACACAGGCAGGAGTTGGGCCCCAAGTCATTGTTTTCCTGTAATAGGGAAATCAACTCTAAACTAAAGGCATCTGAGAGAAATGGCCCACTGGCTGGGGGGCCCCCAGGTTTTTAGGGAGACAAGAACTTTCTGGGGGATACTTGTGACTCATGGAGCGAGGGGGTAGCAAAAGCACCAGTCACAGGGCTCAAGTGCCTATATACTAATGCTAGGAGCATGGGGAACAAGCAGGATGAACTAGCGCTCCTGGTTGCACTAAACGACTACGACTTAGTGGGGCTGACGGAAACCTGGTGGGATCCATCCCACGAC
>NW_017728947.1:109973203-109979685 GCF_001723895.1 Crocodylus porosus
CTTCTTTACTGTCCGAGCCCTCAAGGCCTGGAATAGACTGCCTACAGAGGTGGTGCAAGCACACACTCTGGACACTTTTAAGAAACATTTGAATGCTTATCTTGCTGGGATCCTTTAACCGTAGCTGACTTCCTGCCCCTTGGGCAGGGGGCTGGACCCAATGGTCTTATGAGGTCCCTTCCATCCCTAATATCTATGAAATCTATAAGGACTCTCTGTGGATTCCTCCACTCTTAACTGATACAGTTATCCCATTCAACCTGATATGAAAGGTCTACAGGGCCTTCCTTTGCTGACCACGATGGGGATTAATTCCACCAGCATTCTTATTGGTGGTAGATGAACTAGACATGGACAGCAGATGGGCTGGGCTCAGATAACATTCAAAGGTTTAATTGTTTATCCAGGGTTCTGTCCAGGCAGGCTTTGAGCTACCAAGTAAAGGACAGCCTGAGCATGTAATCTGGTTGAATCACACCTTTTGTAAATCCATTAAAACCAAGTGCATTACCAAATACTTCCTTTTGCTGCAGTTATTTTTTTATGTACAGTTAGTCTCCAATCACTACTATGTTGCAGCCCAACCTGGAGTATTTTGATGCAAGCCATAATCATGTGATCACACTGGAAGGCATTAGAGGCTTGAGCAAACTGAAATACTTTGACCTGAGCTGGAATCAGCTGAAAAAGACGGGAGAAGAAATAAATGTCTTACGTAAACACACTCCCAACTTACTCAGTCTTGATATCAGGCATAACCCATGGCATAAGGTATGTGTTACAACCTAATGCTCTCAGGAAAACTTTCTACCCAAAACAGTGATTTGACAATAAGGAGCTAAACGCTAGATCTGATTCTTCCATATGTTGAAGCCCCCTTACACCACTCAGCTACATATGAGGCCTTAAAGCAGATGTAAATGTAATTTTTACATTCACTTGAAGTTTCCTTTAGCTTGTCAGGATCTTAATGTAGTGCAGTGGGGGCCAACTTTTTTGGCAGGGCTGCCACAGGGCTGCCGCAATATAAGCCCCATGCTGCACCCCAGCCCCACAAGTGCCACTCTGATCCCTTCCCCTGCCGAATCTATTCCCTATCCCCTCCCCATCTGCCACATGCCACACACACAGGCCACCTGTGCCGCAGGTGGGCCACCCCTGGTGTAGTGGATAATTATGCCCATTTTCTTTAGTCACAGCCTCTAGGAAGAAAGCTACATAAATGATATTAGAAGAAATCTGACACAACAGAGTCCCTAAGAGACACATTTTCCCTTTTCCTCACTTCCAAAGGAGGGTTATTTGCTGATACACCTAGAGTAGCTTTGACATCAGTGCCACATTCAAACTTTGCTCACATTTACATTATTCCTTGTGGCCTGTGCAGCAGGGGTAGCAAGATTCAGCCCCTTCTTCTCTCTTTTCCGCTCACTCTCAGCCCACAGAAGTGGGGAGAACATGATGGCCTTCTGGCAGCTGTTCTCCCACCCCGCAGCTGCTCAGGCTAGGGGTAGGCTGTATAGGGCAGAAAGGGTGCACCTTATGCCCTTGGCTCCAATACATGGACACACAAGACCAATCTCGGTATAAGTATTTGCTTACATAAAATTAGAGCAGATTGGATTGGAAAGATTATCAACAGATTAAAATAAAATCATATATAAAATGCAAAGAAATGAAGTGCCTTTGTTTTCTTTCCCAAGCCAGCCTCATTGCGTCTGAGTGTCATTGGCCGATTAAAGGCACTTACTCATTTAGACAGGGTCCTGATCACGGAAGAAGAGGCTGCAGATGCTATGCGTTATATCGCTGGGTCCAAGATCACTCAGGTTTGATGTTTCATTTTTTTGTAACTTATAGTGCATGTAAGAGTGGAGAAATCAAGTCATAGACATAGTCGTGCCAGTCAACATTTTTTTTAAAAAGGCTTCTCTAATCGTTTTTTTGTTTTTTAAAAACATTTCATTTCATATGCATTCTGAAAATGCCATGTTTTGTGCTGTCAGGAATTTGTGGTGAAGGAGCAGTCATTTAATAAATACTGCTGCTGCTTAGTACTTTGCTGACACAGGTAGTATGGTGGTACACAAAGAAATACCTTGGTATGATAGATTTGATATAATTTTGAAATTGTTGAAAACAACTCTGCTTAATTTCTACTCCCCTTAGAAAGCAGAAAATTAACTATGCTTTTCCTCTTACAGACAGGCGGGAATACAAAAAGTACTACATGAATAATTAACTTTTTTTTAAACAACTGGACCCAAATTCCTGAGACCTTTACTCAGGTTTTATTTTGTCTTTACTCAGACAATCTCTCATTGACTAGAACTGGGACTAATTAGAGCAGGGGATGAGCAGAAATGAAGGGAAGGCTTCAAGATTTCTTCCGATTAGTTTTGTTTGAACTTTTTTGTTTGTTCATTAATACATCCTAAAAATCTAACAAATAGAGCTCTAGACCTAGTAGATCTCTGTTAGATATGTTAATATTTGATATTAGATATAGAATTAGATATATTAATACCTGTTAGATATATTAATATTTGACCCATCTCCTTATATTGGAGGATTGCAAGCCATAAGGTCTTTTCATTTATGGTAAGTTATGGAATATGTACATTACCTTATACAGTATTTTCATTTTGTCAGGCATCTCTGTTAGAAAACTCCAGGACTGATGAAGAGAGGCGACATGTTCTTAGCGTATTCCCTTATGCCAAAATACTGACACAGTTTAGCAAGAACAGAGTGGATTTGCAGACACACCTCAAGAGCAACTGGTATTCTATGGTAAGGTTGAAACTGTATAATATAAAGCAAGTCTGCACTGATGATTTCTGCCATGTCTTTGTTTTGTGCTTGTTTGATGACTTGATATGTGCTAATTATAAATATATTTTGGAGCACTTTAAAATGCAGTGTAGTGCAACATTTAGAACAACAATGACAACAAAACAGGAATCTTTGCCAGATTAAACTGACAATTAGGCCAATGGAGTGTCTTGTCAGTCATAGTGGCTGCTTCCAGATTCCTCTTAGGAGGTGGTAAGAACCCTCACAATGAACATTTATTAGATAACCTTCCCATGGTGGAAATTTCTTTCTAGCATTCCCAGATTTTTAAGGTGGGAAGGGCCCCGTAAAGAACTCTTGCATAAAACAAACCAGAGTACCTCACCTAGGAATTTCTGTATCAAGCTCACAACTTCTGTTTGTGTTAAAGTAGATCTTATACAATGATGTCTAGTGTTGTTGCCTTCCAGGCAGCATCCTTCTAACTGAACTACACACCGCCTGGCTTAGTCCCTCCTGGCCCCACATCTCTTTTCCTTTTGGTTGTCCAGTAAGCCAGCTTCAGCAGCAGGGGAATCTAGCCATTGGCCTGCTGCTTAGGACCTCTGGGAGCTAAGATAAGTACATTCAACCCCACTATGGTGAGAGGAACCTAGCATCTGAATAGCTCAAAATGCCACTTACTTAGCTAAAATAGTTGTGTAAGTGCTACGTATGCAACTGAAGGGGGAGCTGGGGTCTTAATCTTTAAGCATACATGTACTGTTTCCCTAAAATTGTTAGACTGTTCAAGTTATTTTGGACCTTAAGCTGAAAAGATACAATTGCAGTTTCACATATGTATAGTGCAGTTCTTTCTTCTCTGTATACCTGCTCCTTTCTTGTGAGCCTGTAACCAAGTTGGTGCTCCAGGGGCGGCTGGAACAGCCCCTGGTGGCTGCACAACCCATACTCTGCTCCAGCTGTAGTGTGCCCGCCCCTTCTCACTCTCCTGCCACACCTTTGATGTAATTGTTTGATTGGAAGGGAGGCTTCCTAATGGGTCCTAGAGCGAGCCAGCAGGTCCCTCCTGGACTCCGTCAGTCTCAATCCTTCCCTTGCTGTATGAGCACTTTCAGCCTGGCCATGACCCAAGGCACCTGTGAGCCTTAGGGTTAATTATATGGTTCCAGCTGCCCCTTACATCACAGCCATGCCTCGCAAAAGTTACCAATGAATGACTTCGATGTCCTCTATACCCTTGTTGGGACCTCATCCTTCCCAGCTTCAGCCCCTTTTCTTTGGGTCCCAGCCTGAATCATTCCCTCTCAGGTTGTGCCCTGCTTGGGCTATAGGCCACTGGCCCAGATCTTGCCCCTCTGGGGCTACCTCTGCCCTGCCTTGGGCACTGACCCTACTCTGGCTTCATCTGGGCCCCTGGCACCAGTCTCACCCCTCTAGAGCTGCCTCTGCCCTGCCTTAGACATTGAGTCTGCTCTGTATGCAGGACCCCCTGGCCCTGGTTCTGGCCTTCCCAGGTCCTTGTCCAACTCATGTCCAAGCCAGGCTTCAGCCTTTCTTTCTCCCTCTCTAGGCTTGGATCTCCCCATCAGGTCTGAGCTGCTAGCAGGGCTCTAAACGTCTGTGTGCCCCTCTAGCACCCTGCTGTGGGTTAAGCCCCCAGGTGTCTCCAGGCACCTCTCGGGCACCCCACCATGGCCTCTTCTCACTCCCCTTTCAGCCACTCTCAAACCATTGTTGAAACTATAACCCAGGAGTAAGCCTTCTGGCAAATACAAACTAAGCCCCCTTTGGGTCCAGACATAGACAATGGCGACCTGCCTGCATAACAGGGTTTCCCCCTTACCCCAGGTAATATTACCTTCTAGGGCATCATCATTGTTTGACTTCCTCAAGATAGCCCTGGTGCCAGTTAAGAGATCTCCTGCATTGCTATGGAGTTGTTGCCTCCAACTGCCTCCTCTGGCTCAGATCCTGGGTTCATATAGCTGGAAGCCACATCCCATTTGGTCACATAGCTCCCTGAGCTGCTACAGGTGTTTCCTGAGTGGGCTTGCTGATGTGCCTCTGGTGCAACTTACTACTGCTGGTCCAAGCAGGGTTTTGCCTTGCTAGATTATTGCAGAGTAATCAGCTGTGTGATGGGCACTCCTAGCCTCTGCCACTTCCCCTGGCTGGCTGTTTTCCTTGTAGCCTGCTCTGCCTGCTAGTCTTTTATTCTCTAATAACAGGAGCTTTGTGACTCTCAGTTACAGAGCCGGCAGGTTTGAAACTTTCTGGTATTCAATGAGTTCTAAGAAAATGCAACACCAAGCCCAATTACAAGGAGAAAGCTGGTAGGTCTAATTTCAGGCCTAAGCACATTGATGGTATTGCTTCAAATAATGTCTCTTACCTTGAATGACCAATTATGTTTAGAAGCATATTATACAACTGAAAACCATATAGGAAGAGCCAAGGTCATCCTAACCTGTCATAATCCATGCTCTGACCTGTCATCTGAAATCACGTTAATCTCCCAAGGATAAAAGGTTAAGAGCTCCTCTGTCAGTTCAATTTGTTGTGCAGAGTACAGAATAGCTAGAGGAAAACATTTTCTGCTGATGAGCATAGTGGCCTACTCTGCGTGCATTACAAAGTGCATGTTTGCAGAAACGGCCAAGAAAACCAGCGTTTCTGCACACAGCGTTACACTTTTGGGGTATTATTAACCAAGTTCATGTAGGGACAGAAGATATTTTTGCAGAAAGAAAGGGACATCACAAGACCTAGAAGAATGAATGCTTTGCCCATTAGCATAGCAAAAATAAAGAACAGCTTTGAATTCTGTAACGATTGCTTGTTGTAGATCAGAGATGGTGCTGAGTGCCCTGGACCCCCAAAGATCTAACCTGCAAGTTCCCAAGCTAAGATGCTTGGTTAGTCTAATAAAACATACAGTAACCTTACTAGTTGTTTTCTGAGAAAGGGTGGTGTCATGGCAATGCAGTCACATTGCGGAAAAGATCATTGATTGCACTTTCTGTCTGTCACGAAGGTTTTGAGAAGTGAGTGTTTGCAGTCACTGCAGATGAAAAACAGTTCTTTGACAAGGCTAAGTGAGAAATATGCATTTGGATCTAAATTTATCCCTGCCCAAGAGTTTTTCAGGCGTGAAAAACAAAACAGATGAATATGATGCAGACATTAAAGGAAAAAAAAGGAACATGTTTATGCTGAATCAGAGATAAAAGGGAACCATGAAATTAGGATTAATCCTTTCTTAATAAACATTGAACCCCTAATAGACTACTAAGCTAACAAATTCAGGTGATAGCCTGACCCATCGGAAATGAAAGTTTTACCGTTGACTTCAACAAGACCAAGATTTCACCTCTGGATTTAGAATTAAGACATGTGACAGCAGGCTAACAAAATCACATCATTCTTATTCCATGTTTGCAGAAAGGGTTAAATTAATCCAGTACTGAGATCCGGTTTATACTAGAAACATTTTATGCATGATGCTGATGCTAGATTTACCTGCATTGGGCATTTGAGAGTATGTTTATTTATGCTGCACAATCATGGTTTGGTCTGGTGCAGGTGGTGGAGTCTTCTTGAAGATATTAAAATGAAAACCTGAATTGTTTCATAGTTTCATAGTTTCTAGGGTCGGAAGGGACCTGAGCAGATCATCTAGTCCG
>NW_017728947.1:109980545-109996863 GCF_001723895.1 Crocodylus porosus
AATTTTCTCAAACAGCTTGCCTAGGATCAAGGTAAGACTAACCGGCCTATAGTTTCCCAGGTCCTCCTTCCTGCCTTTTTTGAAGATGGGAACCACGTTGGCCCTCTTCCAGTCCTCCACAATTGTATTGTGGACCTGTAGCACATTCAGTGTTATTCAGGAAGAGACTCCTATTGATATCAGTGCAAAATGCTGATAGAATTATTGTGATGGCAGCATTTGTCAGAATTAAATTTCAGATAGATTGACTGACTGAGACTTTTTCTTTTAATTCAGATCACTGTCTTAGATTTTGATGGACAACATCTCTCCAAAATTGCCAACCTGGAGAAACTGGGGAATTTAAAATGGGCATCTTTTAGCAACAATAATCTAACTAAAGTAGAAGGATTGGAATCTTGCCTTAACCTTGAAGAGCTCACGTTGGATGGAAACTGCATTTCAAACCTAGATGGTACTGTACTGAGAAAGTTAATTTAAATCAAGACATTTAAGTTGGGCACAATCGAAACATTTCCACTCTAGTGTCTTTTTATTTTTATTGCTTTCTGAACTGTATGATTTAAAGTTTTCAGGTTAAAAAATAAATGATCTCTATTCATAGTTAGTAGGGTCAGAAGGAACCTAAGTAGATCATCAAGTCTGACCCCCTGCCATGGGCAGGAAAGGATGCTGAGGTCAAACGACCCCAGCTAGGTGATTATCCAGCCTCCTTTTGAAGACCCCCAGGGTATTTCTTGTGATGAATCTTTGACAGAAACAAAGAAAAGAGGTGAGGCAGAGCAACTGTGTTTCAAAAAAGCAAAGTCTAGGTCTTTACATCAAAAAACATTTTTAGGTTTGGATGCATGTGCACTTTTAGTGTACAAACTTGCTGTAGCCTGTAGACTCGGTACAAGAAATATAACAGTTCCTGTGATAGCTGGAATCTCTTTGGTCATTAATCTCTAAAATGTGATGGTAATTAACTAAGTTATAAAACATTCACTTTTAAATGGAGAGATTTATGTGTGCAAACTCTGAGATCCAATGTTCCAGTAACCCTGGGGCAGTTGTTATATCCTCCTCCAAACTTCCACATCCCCTTTGCTTCAAAGCCTGTCCCAAGGACTTCTGCTGGTGCTTTAAGGGTGATGCCTCTCTCTAGTGGTCTCTCCCTAGACAGTCTTTGGGCTGCCAGGAGAACAGGCCATCAGTGGTCCCTTCTGATCCTGCTGGTATCAGACCCAGGTAGCAAAATCATATTGCATGTAGCTTGTTTTACCATCTCAGTTGCCCATTCCGTTTGCTTTTCACTGTAGTCTGTTAAGGATATCTCCTTTATTTTCCCAGGAATTTCAAAACTCACCAAACTAACACGACTTAGTGTAAATAATAATCTTCTCATCAGCCTGGAGAGACATGTGTTTGACAACCTGTCTCATCTTCATTACCTCTCTCTTGAGAGCAACAGAATCACGTCATTGGCTGGTTTGCAGAAAGCCTATCCACTAATAGAACTCTACATAAGCAATAACTATGTATCTACCAACCAAGAGATATATCACTTGAAGGTAAGGTGGCTGCTGTTGCTTTAGGTTTGGGGAAAAGCAGGGAACAAACTTGCAAATTGCTCTTTACTAATTACCTTATACCTCCTATAAATGTCGGCAGCCATGTTAACAAGTGATTGCCTAAATTGTCCCTGCAAGGCTTGCATTTGTCCATTTTTAAAAATTGGACCCATGATAATTGTCCTTAAGACCCTCTAGTCTGATCTTCCGTCTAGATTTGTGTGCTCAGCACTGGGAAGGAGGTACTGAACACATCAGGATTGGGCTAAAAATTATCTTCCCTTAGCCACCCACTCTGCACATCAGATGCAGTCAGTGAATGCTACCAGGAACCAAGTCCAAGGCTCAAGCATTATTAACTTAATAAGAGACTGAAGGCCTGATTTTCATTTACATTCAGATCCTTTAGCAGACTGGTAAGGCAGAATTGCTTTAAACAAAGTACAAGCATAATTTATACCTGCTTTACGCAGCCAGATGGATATCAAGTGGCCTAAGTGTAAATGAGAAGGCCTGGGTTTTATAAAATGTTGTTGCAAACTTGATACATGGATGTGTGAGCTGAAGAAAGGATTACAGGCAAACATACAGAGCAGCCTGAATGTCTTTGCTCACTAATGTTTGGAGTGATGATAATAATAAGGCTTAATCTGTGTATTTTTTTTCTTAGGGTTTAATTAATCTGATAATACTGGACATGTATGGTAATCTAATTGTGTGGAAACAAGATAACTACCGCTTGTTCGTAATTTTCCATCTCGCATCACTCAAAGCCTTAGATGGTGTTGCTGTTGTAAGTTATTGTATGCATCCATAATCTTGTTAAAACAATTTTTTTCTAAATCAAGACCATTGCCTATCACACTGACCAGTATTCTCACTGCTTCCTAGTATTCCCTCATCTGTCTCTATTCAGCTTTTGACTCTTGTCTTATACTTAGGTAGCAAGCTCTGTAAGGCAGAAGCCATCTTTCCATTTGTACAGCACCTTGCGCCATAGGAACCCTACTCCATGATTATTAGCAATCCTAGGTGCAGCAGCGACAGTGATGCATGAGCATCTTGAAAAATTCTAACACCTACTAAATCAGTCTAATATAATAAAAGCTGTAGTACTTCCATCTGTGTGTCTGTCTGTATGTATGTCTGTAACGCTCCAGGCCAGGTGGCAATTGACCCAGAGCATTAGGGCAGACACACAGACAGACAGGAGGGAGGGGGAGGCAGTTGGGGCCATGGAGGGTGGGGCACACAGCCACAGGGGGCAGGGAATATAGCCGCAGGGGGTAGGGCATGCAGCTGCAGGGGACAGGGCAGGGTCTGCAGCTGTGGGAAGGTGGGGTGCACTGCCGCAGGGCGCGCGGCCCTATCCTAGCCCCGTGTCCGCATGCCATGCGCCCCGCAGCTGCATGCTCCGCCCCATGTGACAATGGACAAGGGGTGCGCAGGGTGCATGGTATCAGGGAGCAGGGCAGGGCCATGGGGGCGGCTGGGGTGGGACATGCAGCCAGGGGCCGTATAGCTGCAGCCAAGGGGTACACATCCACGGCAGCACGGCCAAGGGGCATGGGGCATGTGGCCATTGGGGGCAGGGCATGTGGCTGCAGTGTACAGCCAAGGGACATGCAGCCAAGGGGCCTGGGGTATATGGCTGTGGGGTGTGCAGCCATGGAGGGTGGGGCACATAGATGTGGCATGCAGTCGCAGGGCGCGTAGCCACGGCTGTGCAGCCAAGGGGCGCGAGGTGTGTGGCCACAGCACTGCAACCAATGGGCATGGGGCGTGCTGCCACGGTAGGTGCGGTGTGTGACTATGGGGTGTGCAGCCATAGGGCCCATGGCCACCCAGTATACAGTGGACCATGCTGCCATGGGACGTGGCACCACTCCCCTCCCTCCCTTCCTCCCTGCCACCTCCCCTCCCTGCCCACTGCTGTGGGGGGCACTGTCTGGCAGCTGCAGCCGCTGCATATAAGCTTCCCTCCCCCCTCCTTCCTGGGAGGTGGCATGGGGTGAAGTGGCAAGAGGTGGGGAGGGGGAGGTGCATGGGGCTGGATGCGGAGCAGCAGGGGGAGGTGGGGAGCGGGGCTGAACCAGTGGGAGGTGGCGGAAAAGGGGCTGGACCCAGAGCGGCGGTGGGAGGGGAGGGAATGTGGCCCGACCTGGAATGGTGGCGGGAGTGGGGGGAGCAGGGCTGGACCCAAAGCAGCGGAGGGGGAAGTGGGGCTGGACCACAGTGGGGGGATGGGGCTGGACCCAGAGCGGCAGGGCAAGCAGGGGAGCAGGGCTGGACCTGGAGCAGCAGGGTGAGGAGGGGAGCGGAGCCAGACGAGGAGCAGCAAGGGGAGCAGAGTTCGACCTGGAGTGGCGTGGAGTGGAGTTACAGCAGGGATGGAACTGGAGCAGCAGGGGAAGGGGCAAGCAGTCCCAGACCTGCAGCAGCGGGAGGAGGGTGCAAAGCCAGATGCAGGGCTCTGTCTCTGCCCCCCTCTCTCCCCATCATTCTTGATGGACATTTTGCTAGTTAACTAATAATGTTATCGTCTACGCCACAACTCTGTAGTTTAGCACATGGATGTTTGTCATTAACCTATTCAGTAAAAATATAGCCAATATAACATTAGTGTCTTAAAGCCAAATCAGGGTAGGCAACCCCCATCGTATGTGCCATTGCATGGCATGTGAAGGCATTTTGCTTGACACGCATGCCTTCAGACAGGGAAGGGGCTGGGGCTGCACTATCACAACAAGAATCAGGGCCCTGGAGGCTCTCCCAATGTCTGCCCCTGGCACGCCAAAATCTTACAAGTTGAGGTTGCAGGTGTTGTTGGCACTCTGCCCAAAAACATTGCTGATCTGTGAGCTAAATTATAATTTTGAAGGCATCTTTATATCAAGGTCTGATTTTTCAGGTCCTTATCATTTTTTAAAAATGACAGCATTAGCTGAAACTTTACATGCCTGCAATATTATGGAGGTCCTAGGTCTGCATTAATACAGCAGAGTTCACTTTTAAATGTCATCCTGCAGGAGCCAGCAGAAGTCGAGAGTGCCAAGGATTTATTTGGTGGTAGACTGACTTGTGATACTATTGCAGAAAGATTAGGGCATTCCAACTTCACTAAAATACAAGAATTAAACTGGACAAGCTCCACTATCAGGTACAGTAATTTTCAAAAGTGTCACTGATATGGTAAAAATAGCATTTACTATGATGGTTAGGAAAATATAACAAAGCAGAACCTGTGCTTAGTTTTTGCAGCTCATATGTGCAGCTGTTTATGGGTAAAATCTTCATGTCTTATCCACAGAGTTGGTATGTCATAGCTCAAACAGAATACTTTTGCTCAGGGTTGGTGAGGAAATGGTCTCTGTCTTCAGATGCTTCTCTTCTCCAGACAAGGATTTGCGCTGACTTTGCACATTTTGGATGGGCATCTGGGCAAGTGACTTCTTGTGGTCAGAAAAGCTGTATTTGCCTTAGCTGATTCCTGTTCTGATCCATCAGAAATCTAGCTAAAAACCTATGCAGAAAACTGGCACATTGGGCACAAATATTTTTGTGTTGCTATTTCCTGTGTTATGAAGGATCCATGTGATGTTATTCCATCCTGCATCTAAACGCACGTCAGTAAATCCTCAAGGGCACTCACTTCTGAATGATCAGAGAATACTTGCACTACATGCTTTTTCACGTACCCCAGAGTATAAGAATGCCTATTCATCGGGCCATACGCTGCCCTACTGCAGCACACACATCACCTACCAACATTTACACTTTGCCAGCTTTCATTTGTAGTGACAACCACAGGGAAAGCATTTCTGTGGTCTGCATAGACATGTTGGTCCTCTGACAATTGTTTTTTCTCTCCTGGTTTCTTAAAGTGAAAGAACCTCAGTAAAGATGATTATAACAATTGACTCTTAGCCTTTGGTCTTATATGGCCCAGAAGGGTTTCACTGAGGGCTAATACCCCATTTCCATTGACACCAGTGGCAAAACTTCAGTTGTCTACTAATCGAGTTATGACTGTGGCCATTTTAATTAAACCCTAGTGGGGTTATATGGGTTTAATTGAACCCTAGTGGATTTATTATTCATCCCATATGTGAATTAGCCAGAGTTTACCAGGCACTGTGGAGGGTAGCAGTGATGGTGACTCAGGGCCAGGGTTGGGGCATCCATCCGGATGCAGAGCCCATGCAGCAGGCTCATCCCTTGGTTCTGGGCTGAGGGGGGTGGATTTCTCCTCACCAGGTCTGCACTGCTCATATATTGCCCTCAGAAAGTCCAGTTAGTTCGATTATGTGAACAAAACAGATATTTGCCTTTAATGTGGGCATTAGTTAACTCTTGCTGACTGCTCTTAAGGAAATAAAAGGGTGTGTTTGTTGTATGGAAGATGTTAGCTTTCTGGTGAGTAACACAACACAGGCGGGCTTGTTTAGGTCACGTGTCTGCGTCAGCTTCTACTTTTATCTTTCACTGTGTTCTTGACTCAATTCAGAACAGTGGATTTGGTGCCAGCCGATCAATTTAGAAACGTCTGCAATGTGAATTTGCAGAACAACAATCTCACCTCTTTCAGTGGCTTAGTCTTCCTGCCTAGTGTCAAGGTGAGTTAGTCACATATTCTGTCCTTTTATTCCCTGTTTTTCTAGCGGTGTTCTTTATAAACTGTTTTCTCTTTTGTAAAGTTCCTAATCTCTCTTATTCCTGCCTGTCAGATTTTTTTTTTCAAAATAATGACCAGACAGCAGTGGAATATCTGTATTACATTAATTGTGTCATAGCCTAACAATGTGGTTTGCTTATGCAGGTATTGTGTCTGAACTACAATCATATTGAGTCCATAATGCCCAGACAAAGGTCCCAAAGCCATTTAACAAACAGGCAGCTGCTGTACCAGAAAGTGACCTCTAGTGGCTATGGGCAGCAAGGACTTTCTAAAGGAAGCAGGTAGAGTCACATTTTACAATGACTTCTTATTAGTCCTTTCTTCTGTTACTGAAAAAGGAGAGCCCAAGGGGTCTGAAAAACTCTCTTCTCCCCACCTTGCTTGGGCTGTATTCTGATTAGGACAGGGCCTTCTGCACCCTGCCACTCTCACCCCTGACGTGTGGGAGCACACAGACAGATCCTTTGTGGGGCAGCTGGTTGATTCATTTCCTCCATCCTGAGTTACTGAGGTGGTGGGACCACTAACAGTGCAGCATGGTGCTTCCCTCCCTGCTGTCTTCAGGAGACAGAAGTGTGTCATTCTCAGTCAGTAACATCAGTGGCTGCTCAGGCTTCTATCACCAGCTCTATGTTCTGACCCAGCTTGGTAAACTGAGGCACTGAGAGCCTGAGTGATGGTTGTGCAGAACGTTTTTGGCAGAGGAAAAGCTCTTTGCTGAAACCCCACTACTGCCTCTCAACACCTTCTAACCTTTTGGAAAACAAGTTAGGTACCTGTCTTCTCTGCTCCCATTCTCCTTGTATAGCACAGCATAACTGCCTATGTCAGTGGCTCTCAATGGTTTTTAGGCTCAAGGCACCCCTTTTCAGACCCAAGGCACTGCTTGGAAAATGCCAGTTCTTAGTTTACACTCATTTTTTCACTATGGATAACTAACACAGCGATTTTTCTAATGCAGAGAACTCAGAAAGACCACGGCAGGTCAGAATTTTTTTTTAACATTATGGATCCTTATTTTAAATCTTTTGGTTTATCTTGTGAAGCATGTTTGCACCCCTACCTGCTAACCTGCAGCACCCCTAAAAGGATCTCAAGGCACCTCAGGGTGTCATAGCACCCTGATTGAGAGTCATTGGTCTAAGTATAGCATGGAACGTTCCTGCCTGCCTCTGAAGCATCTGGTATTGATTGATCCTTAACTCAGTCCCTCTGCCTGGTATGCGATGTCATGTTTGTCAATCAACAGTTAAGCTCATTCTGTATTTGAAATCAGTAACAAAAACTGTATACAATGACATGACAGTATTGAAAGGTCATACTGACCCCTTAGAGCAGGGGTGGGCAAAATGCGGCCTGCAGGCCGGATGTTGCCTGCCAGGCCATTCTATCCGACCCATGGGGCCCCTAAAAAATTTAGAAAATTTCTATTTATCTACCCCTGGCTGCCTGTCATGCAGCCCCTCAATGGCTTGCCAAAACTCAGTAAGCGGCCCTCCACCCAAAATAATTGCCTGCCCCTGCCTTAGAGCCTGGTGTGTGATAACTCAGCTTGCCTTATGCATGTAAGTATCCTGATAGCAGTCACAATCAGTTAGTAGAATCAGCGAGCTTCATGCCTTAGTGACTCATTCATGCTGCAGTAAGTTTTTATAAAGGTATTTACAGCCTCATCCACATTTCCTCCCTGATCCTTCATTTAGTCCTGGCAGCCATTTATCCTGCCAATAACCCTCTTCTGTGCCCGTCTCACAGATATGCCTCTGTTTCTCACCCTCTGGAGCAGACATCCACAAAGCTTTTTTACATTCTTTTGACATCAACACATTAGGTCAGCTCATGTCCTGAAGAACATTTCCAAATCAGCTTTCAGTTTACAGTCCTTATTTTTGCATTCTAAGAGGATTGAAACTTCAGGCACATGTCAAAGCTCATTCAGTCAGTGCTTTACTGCTCTGACAACGACCACAGCCAGTTTCACTACAGTCCTATCAGACAGGCTGTGCGGAGTTGCTACCCAGGGTTCCCATCCTACTTTTTAGTGAATATTATTACAGTTCCAGAACATCACAGAGAGATGTAAGATGTAGCTGCACACGTGTGTACTTCTCAGCCCAGTATTCAGCTCCTCCTTACTTCGTTCGTTGGTGTGTGTTTGGCATCTGCCTGGGTGTATTTCTTGTCCCAGATTTTTCCCTTTCGTTTTGGAGGGTGTGATTATGTGCCTAAATTTTTTTTTTATCCTTTAGGGGGAAAGACACTAGCAGAAGTACATGTGGAGCTGGTTCAGCTCTCCTGTATGTCAGACGATGAGTCTGTTTTCATTTCCATTAGGTTAGGATGCTCATGAGATACTACTGCTTTTTCCTGGTCTTGTGGGCTCATACAGAGGCTCTGATGGAGACAGCTGAGTGTCTCCCCACTAATGCATCACTGGCACTTTTCTAAATGATAAATCTCCTTTCCAAGGGATGTGCTGCCTTCCCAGTGAGGTAATTCAGAGGATCCACACAAAAGCCTCACACTGCTAAAGCTGCCCACTCTTCCTATCCAGAGGCCACAGCATCACTCTGGGTTGTGCAGTGGGTTTCATTAACCCCAATCTCTGTTTCCCCGTCCGCACAGAGCCTGGTTGTGTGGGCAGGGAAAGTTTGAAGTGTGAGAAATTTCTGACTTTTTCCTTTAGTGATCCTCAGGATTACATAGCCCACTGCATTGGGAGCTATAGCTTCTGTGCTCACATATGACATTCATTGAATCACCTCTTTACTGTTGCTTTATTTGGATTTTATAATGTCACCAACTTCTTAAACAGGAAAACGAGGAATAAAAAATGACTTGCGATGAAATAAACATTGCAATTAACTGTTATTCAAGGGTTTTTAATTAAATTATGAGGAAATTGCTATTGCTTTGGCACATACATTGGGCCTGGTGTATCCCTGATATAACTCCTTTGTCTTCTCGAGTTACATCAGAAGTGAACTTGGCTTATGAACTAATTATCCCAGCCCTCCCGTGAGGTAGATAAGTATTTTCTTCACTGTACTGATGAGACAGAACTGTTATGGCCAACATTTTCCAGAGAGGATTCTGTATTTAGAGGGTTTGTCTGAGTTCCATTTAAGACTGTTGTCACTCATCTAAGTCTGGGATAGGCAAAGACTGCAACACCTAAAATCAGGGGCTACTTTTGAAGCGTTCAGCCCAAGTGACTTGAATTTATAGATTAGGATCAATACTGCAGAATGTTCTTAGTGACTCCCAGGCCATGTCCAGATGAGCACGGCCATGCAATATGTGGTGCCACAAACACATTTGCACCACCCCATACTGCGCATTTAGATGTTCTCCACGGTGCAAGGGAGCACTGCCCATGCGTACGCTGCTCCATCTTTTTTCCTTCTGGGTTTTTTTGACCCTCTTCCCTATAGCATCCAGCATTCAGAGAACCAGGGAGGCCTAGTTTGGAAGCTACATATTTAATACCCATCAGTTGGCCTGCTGTGCATGAATGTACCTGATTCTCTTTGGAACTTGGTTAAATTACTGGTCTCCACAACATTTTGTGACAAGTTTCCCAAGTTAACTCTGTGCTGTGTAACAAATAACTTTCTGTTAGTTTTAAATGTTTCCTTATAAGCTCCTTGTGCACTCTCTGTCTTTTTGATGAAAAGGGGAACCAGAACTGCACACATTATTCAAGGGATGGGTACATCATGGATTTATACTGTGACATAATGACATTTTCTGTTCTGTTTTCTTAACAATTCCTAATGCTCTGTTCACCTTCTTGATGACTACTAACCACTAGGCTGATGTTTTCAGAGATCTATCCACAAGAGCTCCAAGGGCTCTTTCTTCAGTAATAGCCCTTTAATTTTGCCTTTGATAAGGTAAATATATTGAATCCAGTATAATAAGTAATATGCATACTGAGGATGTACTTCCCAGTTCATTAATTCTGGTGCCCCTCCTCTGAATCCTTTCCAATTTTGCAACATCCTCCTTGAAATGTGGACAACAGAACTAGACACACTCTTCCCGTATTAGCCACACCAGTCCCTTTAAACTCTTGCTCAGTATTGCTGTGGCTATACCAGCATGTTGCATTGGCCTTTTTGGTCACAGCATGGCATAGAAGCTCCTGTTTAGGTGATCATTTCACACTCTGCTTCCCAAGGTAACATCCCCATGTTTAAAATTTGGCCTGTATTCTTTGGGCATTTATAGACCTGCTCCAGAAGTGGGAGCAGGGTGTGCTTTAATTAGAGTGGCTCCGAGAGCCGCTCTAATTAAGGTGTCTGGAGCATCATGTGTATCAGCGTCCCCACACTGAATAATGGTGGCAGGGGCATTTTAACTAAAGCTTGTTGAATGAGCTTTAGGTAAAGCATCCCTGCCACCATTTTTCAGCACAGGGACACTGATACATGTGACACTGGAGTCTGCTGGAGTGCAGTAATTGCCATGCTCCAGCAGATGCAATTAATCAAGTCTGCTCTGATGTGCTGTAATTAGAGTGCATCAGAGCAGTCTCACTGCACATGTATAGGTGTCCTTTGTTTCCAGACGCATCATTTTACATGTGGCTGCAATCAAGTGTGGTTTTTTTCACTTGTGCCCAGCTTACCTATGTCAAGAATCTTTCTTTCTCAGTGTTCACAACTCACCAAATCTTTGTGTCATCCACAAACTCCATCAGTAATTATGCTGTTTTCTTCCAGTTCCTTGATATGAAGGTACAGTGGCAAAGGGCCAAGAACTGACTCTGGTAGGACCCACAAAAAATATGTTTGCTCCATGATGCTTCCCCATTTACAGTGACATTATTAGACATTTTAATTAGCTAGTTTTTAATATCTTTATTTTGTGTTTTGTGCCATTGCTGAGTCAAATACCTTGCAGTAGTATGTCAATGTTATATCTTTACCAACAAAGCTTGCAGTCTCATCAAAAAAAGATATCAAGGTTGTTTGATAAGACCTATCTTCGGTAAAGCCATATTGGTTGGCATTCATTGTGTGTCCCCTTTTATTTTCTTACTAGTCCAGTCATGTGTCAACAATTCCAGTATTTTGCCTCAGATCAATGTTGAGCTGACAGGCAGATTTACACTTAGTTTGTAGCATCTATCTTTCTTAAATGAAAGACAACCATTATCTTTGTTTTAGTATTTACTAACTTCCCCAGATTTTTTGAAGATGAGCATTCATGCCTCAGAGAGCTCTTTGACCAGGCCTTCAAGACTTAGGTGCAAGTTATCACATTTGCTCTTTTAAAAACCTAGAACTTTAGTAGCTGTTCTTTAACATCCTCCTCAGTTCCTGTTGGTTACATAGAAAGTTTCAGATGATCATTGTCAGGACAAATGACCTTTACCAAAATACAGACTGGAAGTATGTATTTAATTCTTCAGTCTTTTCTGTATGTATCTGTGATGATAATTCTGTTGCCATCTAGTAATGGAGCAGCACCATTGTTAGGATTCCTTTTGTTCCTAGTACTCTTTATAAACTCATATATTCCCCTTAACTGCTAGCTGCTGATTTCTCCTTCTGGCCTTATGCTACTATTTTTAATTTTCTATGATACCTAACTTCTAATTTTTATCATCATTATCAACTATTTTTAATTCCCTAGAACTTTTGTATACTTCTTTCTCAGTTGTGGGACTGTAGCTTTTTTTAGGCTCTTAGTAAAATATCCACAAGTGGGTACAAATCAACATTCACTTCTTTTCTCTTTAACTTTGTTTCTCCAGCTGATTCAGCTCACAGTTATCTTCAGCTTGGTAAAACCAGACTTTTTGAAGCACCATGTATATGCTGATACTTGATTGGGTTGTATTCTGCTTGCACACAACCAGGATAGTGAAGTCACCATCAGTAGTACCAATGCAACAACACACCTCAGTGAAAACTGAGTTTGCTCAGTACCTTGTAAAGTTAACGGGGTCATCATGAGACGGTGGCAAAGGTGCAATAAGACCCCTGGACTGCAGCATTTTTCTCAGTCTGCCTGATTATGGGTCAGGCTTAACAAAAATGAAGCTTTCACAAGCAAAGTAGTAGGATATTGCCTGCTGTTTGGCTGTCATGAGAACAAACCCAAAGTTTGCCATAAATATTTTACTGACTTCAGCAGCAGTTTCCAGCTATTTCCTTTATACATGCTCAGGCTGCCGTGGGCAGAAGAGTGGTTTTCCATGTTTGTTTGATGCCTGTGGTCTGCATCCAATTAAACTTGACCAAGCTTCCCAGCATGGAAGTCTGCCTAAGCCTAGTGTAACTCCAAACACTAGATTCCTTTCAGCGCTTGTTAGACTTTGTGTAGGAACCTGGCATCACTTATATTCAACCTGGTCCAGTTGGTAGATCCCTATTTACCACCATGTAATTACTCCAATTGGTATGTATGGGAGGGTTACAAAATGGGAACAAAATGAACTTATATTTCTATTTTCTATACTGTTGTAGGGATGCAGGATTTGGTGAAAACCTGCCTCCAATAATGCAGAGTTTAGAAGTTCTGCATTTGGGCTACAATGGAATTAGCAACATGACCCAGCTGCAGCTCAGTAGATTGAAAAACCTGAAGTTTCTCTTTTTACAGGGTAAGTAATAACAGCATTTTTGTTGCCATTATTTAATGTTCTGCAGTGTATTGTTACACCGCTTTGGCCATAGGAGAATTGATGGATGGTTCCATATTCACTCAGTATAGGTTGGGTGTTAGATTAGGAAGGCTTAGTCCCTGTACTAGTGCTGTAAGAAAGAGAACACATGTGGGACTGCCCTCACTTATGCCATTGACAAAAGGTGCTTTACATATAGAACAGCAGACCTCTGCCTTGCACTGTCATTAAGTCTCCCTACCCTGGGAAGAGAAGGGGAAGCTAACGTAGAAAAACTCCTCTTCCAGCTTTTTGCCAGCAGCTGGTTCTATGCTGAGGAAATTCCCTGCTGACTAACTGTAGTTAGAATGTGGCCTCTCTGGATCTCATTTAAGAATGTAGCCCACAGTTCTTGTTGCCACATGTAGCCCCTAAGGCATCACTAGGACTACATATAAGAGCTAGTGCTCTGCTTTGTTCCAAGCGCTTGCAAGATTGGACCCTTAGCTAAGACAGAGAGAGATGCTGGCATGTGTGGCAGGCACTACCTTACTAGCTACAACCATTTCAAAGAATTTAAGCAGCCATAATGACTTATCTGTGGCTTGTTCTTCAGGATCCCCAGTATTAATTAGATAATTTGCTTTATATAGAGCTCACCAAAGCAATTTCTATCATTGGTTTCTGCATCAGAGCACCCAGTGGAGTTGGAAGGTGGTAGATTGAATATGGATTAACAAAGAAAGACCTGTTTATACACTGTTCAAGTAATCTAGGAAGCTTATAGGTTGCTTTGGCTGAAGATTGTTTTTTGGGTAACACTGAATGCCAGGTATATTACATCTCACTCCCTACTGTTACTGCTGGCCCAACAGGTAATGAAATCAGTCAGATTGAGGGGCTTGAGGGCCTACAGCTTCTGGAGGAGCTGGTGTTGGATCATAACCGCATTAAAACGATTTTGGAAAGCTCCTTTGCTAAGCAGAGCTCCCTTTGTGCACTTCACCTGGAGGAAAACCGAATACGAGAGCTGAACAATTTGCAGTCGTTGGTAAAACTGCAGAAACTTTTCCTGGGATATAATAAAATCCAGGTACAGTGTGTTAGTGTTGATACTGTAGATTCAGTGGACCAGAGGTTGCAGCTCCTACTCAGGCCAGCTCCCTTTACTTTCAGTGGACTTTTCTGAGCTAAGACCCCTGCATTTGCTCCAATGTGTATTAATTAACTGTAAGACTTGAAATGTCTTGGCAATAACTTTCTTTTTTAACATTTGAACAGGAACTGTCTGAACTGGAAAAACTTGAAGTTATTCCTAGCCTTAAAGAGCTTTCAATATCTGGAAATCCAGTGAGTATGCATAAACTAGGGGCACATTTCAGTTAATGTTCTGGGTAATCACCCTTCTGATTCATTTAAAAGTATTAAGAATTTCTCTGTAGTTAACTACAAAGTTTCATTTCTCCCGCAGTTTGAGGGACGTGGTCCTGTGCTCCCTGGAAATTTCCAGGCAGGATCAGGACTCTTGAGCCTTGAGTGCACTTACAGAGATGCGCCCCAGAGATTCCTGAGGGCACATCTCTGCAAGTGGGGAAACCTTGGCTTTCCCTGCTTATAAAGACATGCCCTGAGATTTACAGAGATGAGTCCTGGGCAGAGGAGAAAGCCAGGCAGAGGCTTCCAGGTCTTGAGAGACCCAATCCTGTGTGAGAATTCCTGGGTACGCAAGATCGGGCCCCTCAAGCCCACAGAATACCTGCTCAGGGCAGCCAGAGAGCATAGGTAGCTCCAGGCTGCTCATGCTCTCGCACCATAAAGCAAACAGATATCTGTCACTAAATAGCAGCACAACTTGATACCACCTTCATCACAGCCATGTATTTGGAGCATTTGTGGCATGGCAAGGGACATCAGTTTGCTTGGGCTTGTTGCTGCCTTAAAAATGTTCATAGCAACACAAAGGTGAAGAAAGGCAATGTCTGTTTTCACCGTCAGTGTCTGTCACAGTGGCAGAGCAATTTGAATGCAAGAATTCATGTGTTTTGCTGCAAGATAAAAAAAAGTTTGTGTTTGCACATGTGTGCTGTGGTAGTGAGTTGTCTTTTCCATATTCCAAAAATAGGTCATATTTTGGAACCAGAACATAGTTTGATAAAGAAGATCTGAATTTTTTTTAATATAAAAAATATTCCGCAACTATATTTTTGTTCATTTATATAACTCCACTCATAAAAGGTCTCTATGAAATGCTTATTTTTTCCCCCTAACTCTGCTTTTATTTTTCAGTTTGGTTAGACTTGTTTTGCGTTTTCTTTCTTTGGGAACATAACATTTAGAAGAATATAATACAGAGCGGATGAAGTTGTCACCAGGCTTTTCCACCTCTGTAGAAAAGCCTACAAAGATGTAACTCTGGTCCCTGTCAACATTTATGCATGTGACTGGATCCATTCAGTCAAACACAAAACTATTGACTTCAAAGGGGTGGGTTTGAATGCAGTGGGACCAACAGTTTGAGTAAGTTTTATAGGATCTCAGTTTATGTATTTGAGGTGCTTTAGAAGCGTCAGAATTAAAAGTGTCATCAAGCAAATGCTTTTCAGCTGTGAACGGAAACTGGAAATAAGTTTGGCTTCTAATAAGAAATAGACTTTGGTTCCATCAATGTGGATCTCAGCTATGAATCCTGTCCATGGCACTTATTGCCTTTCATAGGCCACTAGGCATCAGGATCTGAGGGCGTTTTTACACATGCTGTGGGCAGGGGGTGAGGGTGCTTTAATTAGAGTGGCTCCAACAGCTGCTGTAATTAAAGCACCCACAACCTCTTATGTACCAGCATTCCCACGCTTCAAAATGGTGCCAGGAGCACATTAACTAAAGCTTGTTTGATGAGCTTTAGTTAAAGTGCCCCTCAGTTAATCAAGTCTGAGACATTCTATGATACTTTCTGACAAGGGGGAGTATTATAGGAAGGCACTGAAGGACTTGGCACTCAAGTGATTTTAGCCTATGTCATCAATTCAAAGTGGGCAGATTACTATCATGGGTGAAAATAGAGCCCATGCCCTAGCCCAGGATGAAAACACCCCTTCACATTTCACATACTGAGAAGAGGAACTACAAGCAAGACTTCAGGCAAACTCTTCAGAGTAGCCTACCCAACAGGGCTATGCACTCTGTTTCTGGAGCAGGGTGGAAATGCCATTTGCTTATCAACACTAGCTCCTAGAGTCGTGAGATTTTTTTTCCAAACAGTCTCTGCCAGAGCTATATGACAAAGGTAAATGGATGAAGACACAGCAGTCCCAACTCCTAGCAAGCTGGAGTTCTAGCAAAAAAACAAACCTGGCTGCAATGTGTGAAGGACCTGGACAACAAACAAGAGCTCAACGAAGGCCAGCAGCATCAACTCCTACCCACATGTTCTCACAAGATTATTAAAGAGGCCATCCTTAATGGACTGGCTGA
>NW_017728947.1:109997604-110083795 GCF_001723895.1 Crocodylus porosus
GGAGGTGGTTCAAGCGCCTACATTGAACACCTTCAAGAGTAAATTGGATGCTTATCTTGCTGGGATCCTATGACCCCAGCTGACTTCCTGCCCCTGGGGCAGGGGGCTGGACTCGATGATCTTCCGAGGTCCCTTCCAGCCCTAATGTCTATGAAATCTATGAAATCACTGGCCCTGGCAGTTCTTTATAAGAATTAGGGCCCTGACCTCTGGACTCCTCACTCAGAGTCACTTTCACCGCTTACATTCAACATGGCCTTCACAAGAAATCCTTGCTACCACAAATCACCATGCACCAGTGAACCTCTATCAGCAGCAGTAGCTTAACTGAGGAGGGGGGCAACTGAGGCAGCAACCCCATGTGTTGCATTTTGGAGGGGGGACACACAAAAGGAACCATTGCTACAGTTGCAGCTGATAGGGCTGCTGCAACCAGCACAGCAGGAGTCAGTGTTGTCCCAAGCACAGAGCTCTGCTGTTATGCCTCTGATTAGCAGCATTCAGACCTCTGCTAATGAAGGGGAATAACAGTAGAACTTGCTGCACTGTTACAGGCCTTCAGGTAACAAAGGGGCCCTCTTTTTTAATCACATTCTGGACTAAAATATAACACTTGATGTTTATCACTTTCTGTCTATCACTCCCTGCCTCGTCACTGGTCCTTCCTTCAAGTGTATGGTCTTCTCTCTTCATTTTTGTTTCTGTTTCCTAGATGGTAGCTGGGAAAGTTTTGATTCAAAAACTTGCTCTGCAGACCACATCATCTGCCTGGTATCATTCTGGATAATGATTCAGTTCTCAGGGTAACTTTTGTTCCCTCTCCCTAGGTGTCTCGCAAGGGGTTCCACCGCCTATTGCTTGTGTGTCGACTGCCAAACCTCCAGGTGTTAGATGGCACTGCAGTGAGCACAGAGGAGAAGCTGAAAGCAGAGCTCCATTTAATAGAACAGCAGGTAAATCTGATGTCCACTCTATTGGACTCCATCTGAAATCACAGAGCATAGAAATGGAAAGGGTCTCTTCAGTCCTTAAGTTCTTCTCTGTTAGTGAAGAATTATTCTGTATGTATAGATACATTAGGTCTGATTCAGGCACAAGTAATAGAACTTCCACCACTTCATGTTGGAAACCAATTTCCAGCCCCACACAGTCAGAAATTTGTCCTCTCAGACTTCATTAACCTTTATTTAATCCACCCTTACTATTCCACAGAATTTCTCCCTCCGCCCTTCAAATCACAGTAGAACAGTGATTCTCAGCCGGGGTGTTCTGGCACTCTGGGTTGCCATGGGATCCTTATAAGGGTGCTGCACAATATTGGCGCTGTTAGGTGTGCAAATATATAGCCATGATTCACAAGACGAACCCAGAGGTTTCAGAGAGAATTCCATAAGGTCAGAAACACTCTGGCCTCTTGTGGTCTTTCCAAGTTTTTTAAATGGAAGGATTGATCTACTCTTTTCTCATCGTCAGAAAAACTAAGAGCTGCCATTTTCTACAGGGTGCTTTGAGTCTAACAAAGTTGAGAACTGCTGCTCTACAAGCTTGTTCTAATGTCCTTTTTCTCCATAGTTGTTGTAGAGAAGTTTTCTAATGTTTCCTCATAGCCCCCGTGGTAATTGTTGTGCTTTCCTCTGTGTCACCGTCAATTTATAAATGGCTTTATGATGAGGAGATGCACAGAAGTGAGCACAATACTCCAGATGCAGTTGTACCACTGAGTAGATAACAGATGGGATGTTCAAAGGAGCTGAAGAAATGAGACCCACAGAAGCAGTTGAATTTCAGTGGGATCAGGGTGATCAGTTCTTTCAGGCTCCTTTGAAAGTCTCAGTCTGGGATAGCTACCTCCCTGCTTCTCCATAATGATGTCTCTACAATATGCTGTCCACAGCTGCACTGACCACTTTTGCTGCTGTCTGTATCAAGCTATTTTGCTTTCTTCTTTTCCTGTTAGAAGCTTCTTGTTGTCTTTTTCATTGCCCCTCCTGTACTATCCCCTGCCACCTGTTTCTGCTTAGAAGCTACTGCGTGGCCACTGTTGCCAGCTTCATCATCCACTTGTTAAACTTTCAGCCACCTTCATATTTCTCCTGGGCTGCCCCTTATGCTCAGGAGAAGCTCCCTAGCCAAGCTACTTTATCTTCCTCCTTCACATCTCTCCCTAACACTCCTCTGTGCTGTGACACCAACAAAACCTTGACCACTGTTTGTATTGAGAGCAACGACTGTCTCTCCAGCCAGTATCCTCATATTGTTTCCTGGTGCCTGCTTATCCATTTGTTTGCCTGTATCTACCTCTTGCCTCTTATCCTATACTTAGATTGTAAGTGTATATGGCACAAATCATCTCTTTATTTATGGGGTCCTGATCCCTGACTTTGTTTCTTAGATGTAACAACAAGCCGGCTGGGATAGGAGACCAGCATGCAGCCTTGCCCACAAGAGCCAAAGCTGCTCATTACTACAGACCACATCCTGAGAGCTCTGTCGTACCACAGCAAACTGGGGTTTGCTCATACCCAGAAGTGGAGCTTCTCCAAAACTTGGCTTAATTTCTCCCATGATTTTCCTTCTATGCAGAGCGCAATGCACATTTTTAAACTGCCCATTTCTACGACAGGATAAATGTAACATAGTGAGGAGGCCTGGGTTCTGCTCCCAGCTCTGCCACTTACATGCTGCGAGACTCTGAATTACTAAGAAAGTTACTTTTGCTGTTCATGTCTTGGTTCTTTTCTGTATGAAATTGTTTAATGGTTCATGCCCACCAGTTTGAAGTGTATGGATTAAACAGTGCCATATAGAAATAGCAAGGATTATTACAGGTTTTCACTTACATGCTGCAAACACCGCTTATTGCACTGATGTAAATCTGTTACCTTGTTCTCCCCCTGTTTGCTGGCTGTATCCACCTGGTGTCTTCCATATCCTCACTGTCAGCTCCTTGGGGGCACAAACAGTTCTTTTGTCATGCATGTCAAAAGCCTTATTGTGATAAGGGCCTCCTGGGTGCTCTTTTAGTACAAATAAAAAAATAGGTGGCATTTGTTTTTCCTTGATCTTGGGGCTAATGTTGATAGCAAGTCACCTTCCAACCAGGTACCTCAATGTCCTGTACACCTCAGCACATGTTTGCAGAATCATTTGCTATCACAGCTCTCTACATAGATGTACTTGACACAACCCTATGCAGAATCAGGGCCTGAGTGAGTTATTTTGCTAGGAGCACATTTTTGCTACTTGAAGCTTCAGCCCTTGTATTCAAGAATTCAAAGCACTTGTGGATTCAGCCCCTTCGTGTGCAAGTGTTTTTTATTGCAAAACTGACCCATACTTTTATACATCGGACGTCACTTAAATAAAAACATGGCAGGATGAATAGAAGCAAGAGAAGCATGTTAAGGCTATATCTTAAGAGAAATCTCTGTTTGGTATTAAGGTTCAGTGGAGATGTTATACCTCATTAGCTAGAACAGAACTGAGCCATTATCTCATTAGGTCATTGAAGTGGAACAACACAAAAGATTTTTCAAGTTTGTCAGCTGTGTTTTAGCTGTGCTTTTTTAAGTGCTTGTTAAAAAGCAAGACATGAAGCCATGTGGTGGTGTCTAAACTTTAAAAACCACTTTTGATGTTAAGCTTCAAAAGAGATTTTCCCAGCAAAAACTAGGTTAGCACCTTATTTACCACTTCTTGAAGCAGTCATTACAGCTTTCTGTACATAATATTCCATCCAATACATTTGTTCTGTTGATTATATTTGTCTTCCACATTGAACGTTTCCACTGCTGAATTAGAGGTGGCTTGAACAACAGACAGTCAATTACATGGTATATTTTATATTTTTTGGCACTTAATTTTTTTCACTTAAAAATAATGAATTTCTTTGAACAAAACAAACAAATAGGCACTTACTTGCACTCAGTATTAGATCAGTCAAGACAGAAAGTAGCGAGTACATAGTCTTACTTACAAAACACTTGGTACAACATTATAAATGCTCATTCACTGCTGCCTTTTTACAAGCCTTCTGTCAGCAAGCAGTTTACAGTCAGGTTACATACTCAAAGGTATCATCCTACTAATGTTTTGAAATAGCTCCAGCACGCTGCTCCTACATTAGTTCCAGAGGTGTCCCTCATATGTCCTCATGCTGCCGACCAAACCGCCCTCTTCAAGCAGCCCACCTGAAAATGAAAAAGTCAAATCTCAAGTTGATAACAGGAATCTGAAGGCCTGATCCTACTGTTTTTTATTCTCTCAATTTCTGCATTGATATGACTATTACTGGTTGTTGTTCTTGTATGTATTACATTAGTTAATTGAGATTCTGGACAAATCTGAACCACACTGTGCTAGGGGCTATCATATTATGTAGGAAGAGCCAATCCTTACCTTTAATATCTTGCTACCAACATGACAACAGAGAGGGCAGGAGAAAAAAAAAGTTATATCCCCATTTTACAGAAAGGGAACTGAAGCAAACAGATTAACTGACTTGTCTGCAGTCACTTAAGTTCTCAGTCAAAGCCAAGGTCAAGAAATTCTCAGTTCTGGTCCAGTGTCCTAACCACAAAACCATTCTCTGTCTCTCCAAGGCCATCTCAGGTTAGTCAGCAGTTGTAGGATCATGTTGTAACATCAGGCATATTTTTGTCGCAAACACCAAGATATACAAACTGTTTTGTTTTTTTTCCATGGTATTCTGAAGGGCTTCCCAGTTGCAACCTCTCCTTTGGAGTCTGGGTTTTCTGGATTCCCAGCTACCTTCCTAAAACCTACTTCCCTCAAAAAAACAAACGTGAATCTGCTTGAAGGCATCAACCACTTTTTTGGACCTGACCTTACGTTTACTTATGCAGTTGAAGAACCTTTATGGAATGAGGCAAATAAAAGTGAGTGTAAGAAAATAGTAGCACTTTATTTCCTTGCAATAGTCATACATTGATAGCTTCATAGATGTTAGGGGCTGGAAGGGACCTTACAAGATCATCAGGTCCAGCACACCCTTGCACTTAGGCAGGAAAGACTGCTGAGGTCAGATGACCCCAGCAAAGTAGGCATCAAGACGCTTTTTGAAGATCGCCAGGGTGGGTGACTGTACCACCTCTGGGAGGAGTCTGTTCCAGACCCTCAGCACTTGACTTGTAAAGAAGTTTTTCCTTATGTTCAATCTGAAGCGGTCTTCAATTAGTTTGTGCCCATTGTTTCTTGTCTTCCCATAGGGGGCCTTGGTGAACAGATGTTCCCCTAGACCCGGATGTACACCCCTAATATAGGCTGCCACCAAGTCCCCTCTAGGTGTTCTCTTCTCCAGGCTGAACAGTCCCAAGTCTTTCAGCCTCTCCTCATATCACCTGCTCTCCAGACCTCCTTTGGACTCTCTCAAGTTTCTCCACATCCTTCCTGAAGTGCGGTGCCCAGGACTGGACGCAGTACTCCAGCTGTGGTCCCAGCAAGGGCGAGTAGAGCAGGAGGATGACATACTTAGTCTTGCTCGAGATGCATCAGTAGATGCATGCCAATGTTTGATTCACTCTGCCAGCTACAGCATCGCATTGGTGGCTCATGTCCATGTTGGTTTATGTATTTTCTAATACTTGACGTTACTTTGCACATCAGTAGTGTAACTTGGAGAGGGGGTGGGGGGCAAGCAAAGCACCAGCAGCATCCCGTTTGGGAAGCTTGCATTGAGGCAGCAGTAGCTCCTGTGTGAGGACATAAGCACTTACTCCCACCGCACACCACCCAGGGTGCCAAAATGTTGTTACACCTCTCTTGCAAATTCATGGTAAATAGAATAATTGTAAAAGGGGCACTTTGACGTGCCACTGCTATCTTTGAAATTGATCTGGAACTTCTAGCACTTCTCTTACCTTTCTAATTAGCTATTTTGAAATAATTATATATATATTTAAACTCTGTAAAGAGGATTGTAGTGAAGCTCAAGGATTTTCAAAGGAAAAAAAAGTTAGTATTTTCCCTCAGCTTGTATCAGTTTTCAGCAATATTTTTTCCACTTTTGGAACTTCTGTTCAATTTGAAATATTTCCCATGCAAGTTAACCTATTTCTGAGGCTTTCTTTTTATTCTAGAAACAGTGAGTGTTAATATTAATGTATGAATGGCATGTTTAACTATACCAAAAACTGGAAAGAGAAGGGATGACTTGAACTGCAGAGTTCTTGTTATGCATACCAGCAAGCAATAGGAAAGTTGGGGAATTGTCTCTAGCAGCCTATAGGGGAGAAGAATGGGTAGAGCTCTTGGGTAGTACAGACAGGTGAGCGCAGTTTGGGGGGGATGCAGCTGGAGCCCTGCTTTTATGATTAGTGCATCCATATACATTTTGTGCTTCAGCTAAGAAATCTAAGAACCCAGGAATGGCGACAAATAATCCTCGAAGTATCCACCCAGAAATAGCTCTCAGGCAAATCAGAGGAGCAACGGCTAATCTCCTAAGCCATCTGACGCATCAGAGCGGTACGCCTCGATCTGCACCAGCACACCAGAGCAGCAAGGAAAACGAGGGCAGGTGAGACTTTTATCAGCAATAAACAGGTGTTTCCTGTGTCCACTAGCACAACGCTTCCATTCCTCCTTCCTTCGATATACATGCAGGGAATTCCTACTGTGTTATCTTTTCAGGGCTACTAAGTTTTTTTCCCCTCCTAATTTTTTGTCCCATCACTAAAACAGCACATTTTGCCAGCCTCTGCTGGAGATTTTGTTCTCTCTTTCCTTTGAAAGGATTCCCAGGGTGACTAGAAAGACAGAAATGGATTCATATACAAATTTTAGTACTAGAATAATGACTCAAACTCATTAATGTCCTGAAAATGGGTTCAAGTGTAAGCAGCTATCCCAGAGGTCCAGTTATTTTGTTCTGTAGCTATTCCTAGCTTTCCTTGATTTTCTTCACTTCAGAGTTGAGAATTTTCATTTAGTAATTTAAAAAAACAATGATACAATGAAAAAAGAAAAGGTGTCTAGGTCCTTTTTACATATTCTGTCTACTCATAGAATCACAGCAGTCGGGTCAGACGGGACCTTGTAGATCTTCAAGTCCGACCCCCCACCTGGGTAGGAGAAAACCTGGGCTTAAATGACTCCAGCCAGGTAGGCATCAAGCCTCTTCTTAAAGACCCCCAGGGTAGGGGCCAGCACCACTTCCCCTGGAAGTTGGTTCCAGCTCCCAGCCACCCTGACTGTGAAGTAGTTCTTACAGATGTCTAATCTAAACCTCCTCTCCAACAACTTGTGGCCGTTATTCCTTGTTATGCCAGGGGGCGCTCAGGGAAACAAGGCCTCTCCCAAACCCTTCTGGTCCCCCTTAGTGAGTTTATAGACAGTCACCAGGTCCCCCTCAGCCTTCGCTTGTAAAGGCTGAACATGTTCAGGTCCCGCAGTCTCTCATTGTAGGGGCTGCCCTGCTGCCCCCTGATCACGCGAGTGGCCTCCTCTGGACCCTCTCAATGTTGTCCACATCTCTCCTGAAGTGGGGCACCCAGAACTGGACGCAGTACTCCAGCTGTGGCCTGACCAGTGTCACGTAGAGGGGGAGGATATTGTGCACTTACCTTGTTAAGTGTGCAATAAATTTAGACTGGCTAAAGATGTAGATTAGTTATCCTGCCTTAAAAGGTCAGGCACAAGGCTCTTGGTCCTGGCTCCACGTTGCCCCTGCAACTGAGATCCCCCTCAGCAAAGGGGACTCCCAGCTGTGGGAGCTTGCTTCTTGCCAATGCAGAGGGAGCCCAGGATCAGACTCCCCCTCCACTGGCAATAAGGTGCAATTGAATCTAATGTATGCTCCCACAATCGTGTCTCCTGCCACGCATTTGTGGCATGGCAGGAAGCGCAATAGTGTGGATCGTGCATTAGATCAAATCATGCATTTATCTGGACATGGGGAGATCTCAGGGTGGCATCAATTTTGGTGCTTTTGGTTGCTATTGGACACCTTTGGTTGCTGTTGGACCAACCGTGTAATTGGGATAAAGTTAGGCAAACTTTCAAATGCAAGTTTTTCTTCATCAGGCCTCAGTGAGATCTGGCGAAGAATGTCCTGCATGTGAAAGCTTGTCTACTTTTATCCCAGCTACACAGTTGGTCCAGTAAAAAAATATCACCCTAAGAACTCCTTGCCCCTCTCACAATTTCTGGACCATCACAGCTACAGTGTCACTCTGATGTGCTCTTTGCACATTAAAATAAGTACTGTATTTAGTGGTTAGTATTTTTAGGACTGAGCTCCAACAGAGCATTTTTCTTATCTCCAGACTTGAGAATTCTGAGACAACTAAAAATCTATTTCTTGTCATTGTATCTGACATACAGCAAAAACGAAAACAGCTAGCACCTAAAGAAAACTTTAGGACTTATTTACCAACATTATTACACATCCTGGTTCATTTTTACTATAAAAATGAAAATAAAGGGTGACATTTTTCCTGCTTTCACACAAGCCATAATGCCAATCAAAAGAGTAAACCAAATATCAGGAAGTGTAAAGTGTGGCTTAGAAAATAATGCCAAAAATGTTGTCCTTCCATTGTATACATTGGATAAATCTTTCACCTTCAATAGCACAATCAAGCTGTTTGCTCCATCTCAAAAATATAACAAAAAGAAGAATCTAGAGATGCTGAAAAGTTGTTTACAGGTATGGAATGGTTACCAACATTTAGAGAAGGGAAGTGGCCAAGACATAAAATATAAAAATGAGTTATGGACAGAAGGCCTTTTCCTCTTCATGAACCCAAGAGCCAGGAGATGCCTAACAGCATTCAGTTAAAAGCAGCACTCTTAAAAATCCATATTTTACACACAAAGTAAAACTAGCTGGCGGAATTTGCTGTCATCAACCATCCCCAAAGCAAACAAGATGAGATGTTTTTATAGGGACCCTCTGTCAGAGTGTATAGGCCCCTAGCCCACATGCGTGTGCTGCAGTCCCTGTGCTGTCTGGCAAAACAGCCAGCAAGAAAGGTACATTAATGATTTGTCAAGGACTTGAGCAGGGTAGAAATCACTTAACACCTAAGAGAATAGCATCTGGCCCTACATCTCTAGCATAGACAAAGCTTGTGACTGGTCCAGCCTGTAATGGGAAGACAAAGCTATGCTGGAGACCTGAACTAAAGTTAGACCCTGGTTTCTTGCTGCCATGTTTCCCTACCATGGCGTGGTACTTGGCCACCATTAATGCATTGCTTTGGCTTGTATTTTAGTCTGCTTGCTTGGCTTCCATAGATGCAGTAGCGTATAGGCTGACACATTTGCAAATGAAGCATTTACAATGCACCTAGCTATTGCTTAAGTTCCAGGTTTTGGTTCCCATCTCCAATGGAAAAAGAGTTTTGTTGTTTGAGTTTTGCTGAGGCTCAGGCACCTGTGCAGGGCAAGTCAGGATAGCTGCCTACTACCAGCATCCTCGTGCCTTGCTGCTGTGGCTGCTGAGGCCTGGGCCGTGCATGGTGTCCCTGGGCAGCTGCTGGTGGCAGGGGGGAGGCACTGTGTAGCTGTGTAGCATGGGCTGGTGGAGACCAGGGAGCACCACACAGGGCTGCTCCCAGCCAAGTCCAGCCCCTGCACACCCGGGATGGAGCCTGGCCGTGGGCCTCTGTGCTGTCCTACCCTGCCCCACTCCATCATCAGGCCTCCTGGGAGCCACGGGGTTGGGGCTGGGCAAGTTCAGTGCCCTTGTGTGTGAATGCGCTCCATGCTGCTGCCCTCTGCGGGTGCGTGTGTACATTTGGGCAGGGAGGCAGTTGTGGAAGCACTGGGGCAGTGGGAGACGTGCATGTGCGCATGACCCCCCCATCCCAGATTTCCTTAAAAATAATGTGGTCGTCCTACCTATTACATGCCCTAATAAGTGAACCCCCAGGCTTAGTTGGCTAACACTGTATCTCCTGTAACTTGTTGCGCTCCCCTCCTCACCCTTATCCCTCTATTGTTAGTCCCTCGCTCGGGTGATCTGTATTTCCCTACCAGAACATTTACACTCATACCCCCATCCCAGATTTCCTTAAAAATAATGTGGTCATCCTACCTATTAGGTTGCCCTAATTAGTGATACTACTAATAGCAGAACCCCAGTAGCACTAAAATTATGAACAGAAATAAGAACTCTGCCAGCTGGATTCCTGCAAACCAAGCTTCTTCCCTCCCCACACCCTTTTCATGGTGGGAAGCACATTTCTAGTCTCCTGCATTGTTGGGCAGACCTCTTTTGAAATTTACCCAGAAGAGATGGACCAGTCCAAAGCTGTGATAAGACTGAACCTGTGTGGTGGGCTGACACAAAAACCTAGCTCCAATGGGCCAGTTCCCCTGGGGAAGCAATGGCCTCTGTCTCCAGTTGCTCAGTGCAGCTCTGGTGCAGGTTTTTCATCTGATCACAGGCACCACAGTCAGGAGCATGATGCCGACAGCCAAGCTGCTGGCTCCTCTGCGCAGAGGCTCGGCGTTCCTGGAATGATTCAGTACTCACTAGCTCAACGCATCCTGTGACCCAGGGGACATTAACTCAGGGCCTCTTGTACAAGCCTTGACTTCCCCAGTCAATTCCGTTGTCACATGCCGATTCCAGACACAAACAGTCAGCGGAAAAGCCCTGAGTTATGTGGGGTGTGAGTCACTGCAGCGTATAGGCACCGTGCTGCCCTTCCCTGCGGGGCTGAACTTCACTCATGCTCCATAAGGTCTGGGATGCTACTGATCCGGAGCATGCACTTATTTTCCGTGTAGAGCAGAACAGCGTTTCCCTTACAGCAGCACACACTACTTGGGGACTGCGGCTGGTCGATTTGCACAATGAGCCCAGGGACGGAAGCTGAGAACAAGCTGTTTGTGAGCTGTTGGAGGAGGGATCCTGCGTTACCAGGAAAGTTGGCCTCCCTTTACGTGCCTCCCTAGTTCCTGAGCTCTCTTCCAGATCCTCTTCAGGATCTCGTGCTAATACAAAGCTGAGTGTGAAAAAGCAGGAGCCTTGCACTGAACATTACACTTCAAAGAAATCCAACCCTATTAAAGTATCACACATGGAGTGATGGCACCCCTAGGACCTTAGCACATGCCTGACATCACACAACAGCAACAGGACAACAGATTGTTTGTCATCTCATGTGTACAAGTAAATTAGACCTGTTTTTCATATCTTTTCCCTTGTGGCATCACTGTTGATCAGAGTCTAAACCATGCTTTTTTAAATTTTTTTGTACCTCAACAGGCTGTGATCTATTTAAAACCAAACCTGAATTTCCTGGGCTTGTCTTGGGGGTAGTCATAGCATTTTACATTTAAATTACTCATATTTACTCTTAACCATAACTTCATATTTATCTATTTATTTTTGTTCTGGGAATTTCTTTAGGTGTCCTTAATTACTAACCATTTCATATGCAAATATGCCCAGAAAGATTGCTACCCAAGGGCCAGCAAGCCTGGAGTTTTTGCGTCTAGGATAACATAGTAGTCACCTGCTGAGTGTCTAATACAATTGAAAAGCCAATTATTTGCTTTATTATCTTGCTCAAAAATACATGACTTACTGCTGATACCAGTCTAAGTGAATGTCTGTGTGGTTTGACTTCGCAATGCTTCTTTCTTGCAGGAGGCCCGCCAATAGCCCCTCCAGGCAAACCCGAATGTAACTTTCTGTAGGAATAATGAGCGCGAGTGAAATAACGTGCCAGCTTCTTCCTTCGTGTTCCTTCACAAACTACAGGGGAGCTACACCGGGGTAATTTAGTCCATTCTGCTTAGGTTCACACTCATGGTATAAAAGCTCATAACAACTGGTGTGAAAAATGTGAATGAACTCCTTGCATTCTGCACAGTGTGAGTTAATTACTTTTCAGTTTTACTGAACTCAGTGTGTCATCTCGCAAAGGTAGATGAGGAAGAAAAATGTCAATGTGTAAGTTCTTACACTGGAAAAACTCCCACCTACATCCACTGCCCTGAAAACATGCTGGAGGGGTGGGGCATTATGGAAACTGCCACTTTATTATAGTACACATTTGGGTTTTTTTATCCACAGCAACCTTTTCACATACATATGCTCACACACGTGGCCACTGAAGTCAACAGGGGTCATTCAGGTATTTCTGAAGCCAGAATGTGACCTGTAATTTTCATATCCCCATTAGACCTGCTTCTTACATTTTTATTTTTTAGAATTATTCAGTGACAACAATTAAAATACCACAGGATATTCCTAGAGTAGGATTGTACTGTACTTTTTTATAACAAACATTTAAGATACCACAGAATATCACCAGGATAAATGCCAAAATGCCAGTAAACTACTGATCTACTTTAATCTGACTAGCTGCATGGTTATATAAAAAGTCATCTGAATAAGTGACCAGGTTACAAATTAAGCATTAGAAGGCTTTATTAAAAGACTTTAGGATACTTGTCCTAATGGAATAAAACGAGCTGTGCATTCCAAGCTTTATGTAATGTGCGTGATGTACATTTTTCATGTTGGGCCCCAATTAAATGGCTGCTAAAAAATTAGTGGATTGTCTTAAAATTGGAGTCTGTTAATATTTTGGTAATCAACCTCTAATAGTTGTAAATTGAGTATCTTTTTAACATGAAATCAGCCATTCATTTATTTACAAATGTATTAATCAGCCATTAATACATTTGTCTTTTTCCCTTGTAAGCGCTGTGGATTTGTAAGAGGACAATGGGGTTTCTTACACTTTGCAGCAGATGTACCAATGGATACTCCGCAATAGCTGCTGCACTGGCTACCAGCATTCCTGTTTATGTGGGGCACAGTTTTGGGTTGTTTTCTTTGTTCTGTGTGTGGTGGTGATGTGAGCAGTTCGCAGAACAGCCACGAGGTGTCTTTGTTGCACTGTGGATTTGCTGCAGCATGTCTGCTGGCGGCTTGTTGGAGCAGATGCTGCTCTCATGCACGTCTATGGAAATCTAGAGTAGCTCCATTCACTTCAGTGGTTATTTGGAGTGAGAGAGCTCCCTGTGAAAGCCCTAGGCCTGAGTCCTGCCACTTTGAAGGCACTGGCTGACTGCTGTGCAGTCAACAGGGTTGATCCCACTTAGGACGGGCCTCAGAGCTTGCAGCGTCGATTAGGATGTGATGCGGACAACACAGAGAAGAAGGGGAGATGTGTGTCTGAAACGGGGACACTGGGGGTGGCAGTCTGTTCTCTGTGCTTCTAAGTGGCAGTCCCATAGCCATGTCCCTGGGCATTTCTGGCTCTATCTCGCCCTGTGGATGCACAACTGTGCACACACAGACCTAGCACACTCAGCCGACTATGCGGTGGCTGGACAGGTACATGTGTTCTGTTGAGAGACCTCCAGTGCCAGGTGAGCAGTTTTTCTTTACATAAAGCAGTTAATGCCTAGCTTGATCCAATTAGAAATGCAGCTGCTGTGGCTTCAGCTCTGTTGAGTTTGCTCCGTTTCTCTCTGCCTTGCATAGATTTTTATACCTCTGTCTTTTAAATTCTGCCTATGTCCATTTTTTTTTTCTTCTCGCAGGGTAGAGCTCTGGAACAAAAATGTCAGGCTGTTTTTTGGGTATTAGCTGGATCCCATCAATACTTTGCTCAGTCTCACTTTATTAAAATATTTCCTTCCTTTGTGAATAACAGGGTAGCTCATGTTGATCAAAGATAGAAGCAACATAGCATCCAGTGACATCCCAAGGGCTTTTACATGACAAATGCACTGAGTCACAAGGCAGCTGGCTGCCCTCAGGGACCTAAAACTACATCTGTCAATCTGAGGCAATTTGATTTCTAGCAGGGAAATGTGTGTTAATCTTTTTTAAATTCACCTTCCACCAGAAAAAAAGTTCTGATGCTCGTTAATACTTGTCACCGGCACTCACTGCGCACCCCAACTACTTGAAAACATTAGTTGTAACACTGATAAACTGAGCCCGCATGAGAGCAGCAGAATTGAAAATGAAGTGTCCTGATGCTTCCCTCCTTTAGTGCGAAGTCAGAGTAGAACCAGGAACATCTCACACCGTTATCTCGGCCCATGGACAGACAGACATCCCCGTCTCCTGCCCCTCCTTCGCTAGCTGGTTTTGTGTAAGTGTGACTAGCTGTTGCTCTTACTGTTGTGACGAAGAGTGGAGCAGCACCAGTGGTGAATAATACCTGTCCCCTTGACTGATCTTAGACTGGGCCCAGATAAGCAAACAAGCTACAACAAGGGCTCTCTCTAATTAGGGTACTGGTTTTTAGAAAAGGAATAAACTCCAGTGAAAGAGCCCAGACATGGATTTAGAGGGTGACAGCAGAGATGCACTCAGTTCCTTGTCCAGATCCTCCCCCCCTGTTTTCTAAACACACCTACTAGCCCATGCTGTTGGAAGGGTCTCTGACAGCATCCTTGGTATGTCTTTGCCATCCGTATATCATTCATTGCATTTAATAGGCTACATTCCACTGAAGGAAATGGAGTTGCACCTACAAATGCCAAAGGTGAATTTGGCCCAGTACATTCCCGCAACATTACATCAAAGATTCATTTTTGACCCTCTATGTCCATCAAAGTTAACAGGAAAGCAGCCTAAGATATGAAAGTGGATTTGGGTCAAAAAGTCTCCGTGCATTGTTCAAAACATCCTTTACAGCAGAGGTGGACAAAATACGGCCTGCGGGCCATATACAGCCTGCAGCAGGTCCCTTGCCCCCAACTGGCCCAGGTGCAGGGGGCAACTCGGGCTGTGGTGCACACGGCCGGTCCCACTGCCCCCTGGACACACAGGTGCCATCTGGTGCAGCCTGCTCTGTCCCCATGCCTGGTTCTTGAACATGCCGGGAGCTGTAGTTTGTGTGGCTGGGCAGGGGGGCCGGAGTGGCACAACAGCTGGACTTGGCTTCCTGGCAGCCCCTGACCCTGCTGCCTGGGAGCAGGTGCATGTCCCGCTGCTGCCACTGCCAGCCCCACTGCCTGGGCACCCCAACCCATTCACCCCTCACCCCTGTGGGGGTGCCTGATGGAGTCTTGTGGGCAGGGTGCGCTTGGGATGGGTGGGATGGGGCTGCAGGCAGGCAGGGAGCACATCTGAGAGTGGGATAGGCAGGTGGTAGCCGCAGCCAGGGCCAGGATTGCAGGGCAGCGACAGCACAGGGTCAGGGCCTTGGGCAGAGCAACGATCCACTTCCCGCCTGTCCCTGCAGCAGGTGTCAGTTCCCTGCCTGTGGTTCCCCATGGAACTGGCGCCCGTCACAGGGATGGACGTGGAGCAGATCACAGCTCCGCATTGTCACCACCCTGCAATCCCCTTCCCACCCAGCCTGCTCCTAGATGTTGCTCCTAGGCCAGTCTCCACAGAGACGATACCTGCCCACCCGCTTCATCCAGCAACCCAGTGATGGGTGCAGGATGGATGGGCCTGGGGCTAGGTAGGATAAATTGGCATTTCCCCAGGCCACCCCTACCAGCCCACACTAGGCTGGATGGTGAAAACAGCTGTGATAGGGGATCACCACCAAGGTCAGCACCGCCAGCCCTCCAGCCCTCTAGAGCTCACCAAAACTCCTAAAGTGGCCCTCCACCCCAAATAATTGCCCAACACTGCTTTACAACCAGGCATCTTAGAAGCATTCACATGACATCATATATTTGGACTTTAAAAAAGCCTTTGACCTGGTGTCCCATAATGTCCTCTTGGAAAAATTGGGCAAATGCAGCCTCAACTTCTCCACAGCCCGATGGCTGGAGAACTGGCTCCGAAGTCAGACCCAGAGAGTGGTAGGTGACTGAACTGAATCAACATGGCGCTCGGTGACTAGCGGGGTCCCCCTAGGCTCTGTTCTTGGACCTGTACTCTTTAATGTCTTCATAAATGATATGAACACTGGTGTCAAAAGCAGACTGGCAAAGTTCACTGATGAGACCAAACTTTGGGGAAGAGTGTCCATATTCGAGGATAGGCTGGTGACCCAGGCCAACCTCGACAGGCTTGCAAGGTGGGCGGATGAAAACCTGATGGCATTCAGTACAGAGAAATGCAAGGTGCTCCACCTTGAGCATATAACCCACATCACACTTACAGGCTCGGCAATGCTATACTTGCTATCACCATGACCAAAAAAAACTAGGGGGTCATGATTGACCATAAGCTGAATATGAGCCACCAATCCGATACCGCAGCTGGCAAAGCAAATAAAACTCTGGCTTGCATCTACCGATGCATCTTGAGCAAGACCCAGGATGTCATCCTCCCACTGTACTTGGCCTAGGTGAGGCTGCAGCTGGAGAACTGCATCCAGTTCTGGGCTCCACAATTTAGGAAGGACATGGAGAAGCTTGAGAGAGTCCAGAGGAGAGCCACGCGCATGATCAGAGGGCAAGAGAACAGGCCTTATGAAGACAGGCTGCAAACCATGGGACTCTTCAGCTTGGAGAAGTGCAGGCTCGGGGGGACCTGGTGGCCACCTATAAGTACATCAGGGGTGTGCATCAAGATCTGGGGGAATGCCTGTTCACCAGAGCGCCCCAAGGAATGACAAGGTCTGGTGGTCACAAACTCCTGGAAGACTGTTTTAAGCTGAACATAAGGAAAAATTTCTTTACTGTCCAAGCCCCCGAGGCCTGGAATAGACTCCCCCAGAGGTGGTGTAAGCACCTACTCTGGACACTTTCAAGAAACATTTGGATGCTTTTTTTTTTGCTGGGGTCCTTTGACCCCAGCTGACTTCCTGCCCCTTGGGCAGAAGGCTGGACCCGATGATCTTATGAGGTCCCTTCCAGCCCTAATGGCTATGAAATCTGTGAAAAAGAAATGAAGCCCTGGACTCTGGAGAACGGTGCCTGCGACTCTGATCCCCTTGAGCACATCTGTGAAAGCAGGAATCATGGGCTACTGCTTCATTCTCTCTACCTGTGTAGAGTCAACGGTAAAAAATCCCCCCCAAAAACCTTGGCATCTGTGTGTATGCAGACCCGTTTAGAAAGGTACCGGTACTGTGCCATCTTCAGTAGGTTTTGCCTGTAAAGTGTCATTCATTTCATCTAGCTTTTAATTCTTCTAAATGGATGTTACGCTTCCTCCCATTATGGATCTCCCAGGTTTCTATGAAACATTATTTGCATAAAAGGAACTGAATAATTTATAGCTCCCTGTGAGCAGGGGCTGGTGCACATCTTAGTAGGGGTTGGCTGGTAATCCCGGCGAGTCGCACACACGGCTCTTAGCTTGTTTAATGGGATGGAAACTGACAGGTTTTTCTTGTACGTCTGCTATAGAACTCATCGCTTCTGAATGACCCCCGCGTACTTAGCTACTTTTCTTGTTGATCTTGCTGCTCTTTTTCTCCATTAAAGGGAGAATTCTTAAAGGGAATGAGCTGCAATTGGAGTTCGCACTATTCCATAAAATAATAGGGTAGTTTAAGTCTGGCAGTTATCTTGTTCTATTATAAAATAAAATTAAAATAAAACACAAATTAAAATGAATTGTGTTGCTAAAGGCAATGCTATATTGCCATGGCAAGGGTTTCCACTGAACAGACCTAAAAGCTGGTATTATATATATACACACACACACGTATACATACATACATATACATGTACACATATAGAGAGAGAGACCCTCTTCCACCACAAAATCTTAAAATATAATGTATATAGATATCTATAGATATCTATATATATAAATCTCTATATATAGGCAAAACTGTTAGCCTAATTTCTTATGGCTTTTCATTTTTTATGAAGTGTTTTCAAAAGCCTTCAATATATATATATAGAGAGAGAGATCTATATATGCGTTTACACACCACGGTGTTTGGTCCTCATTAACTTAGCCTTAACAATTTTAACTCGTGTTATTTTGTCTATGTTTAACTCGGGTTAACATGTCTAGATAGATAGATATCTCTATATATTACATTTTAAGATTTTGTGATGAAAGAAACTAGATTTTTGGTTTTTTACAAAGCCTACATTATGCTAATTTTTGAGAATTTTCCCCCTGACATTTAAGGTCTTTCAGCACGGTGGAGTTATTGTCCACGTGCATGTAGAGAAATCTTTCTAAAATTTTTAAAAATCCCAGTTAACAGAGCTAGCAGATAAAACCTACTGGGCTTAAAATGTAGTTGGTTGAAAAAGAAAGATATCGTGAGTAATCTAAAAGCCGAGGATTATTCTGTTAGGGAATTTCTAATTTTTTTTACTAGTAAGAAATAGCAACATTGGGGATGTTTGGAAACAGCTGGAATGTATCTTGTTCAGAGAGGGCTGAACTGACAAGTTGGCTGCCATCTTCGATCACATCACTTTGGATTTTGAAGCACTTGTTTTTCACTTCTGTGCAAAACCCTTATGCTAATTCTCTTTTTAAAGTGAGATGCATTTCCCTATGCCCGTACAAGGTTCCCTGACAGATGTGTGCTGTCCAGAATTTCCTTGTGTTGGTTTGTTAGAAAAATAAAGTGTCTTTGTTAATTAGTTGTCCATAGTGCTAGATGTGTCTGATGTCTTCAGCCATTGCACAGAAGTGTTTATGCTGGAAAAAGCCTTACAGTTTCACTGTTTAACCTAACAATTTCCCTCTATTTGAAAGCAGACTCTTTCGTACACCTTCAGACCTGAGAAGTATGTTGCTGTGCTTTTTAAAAATTGTTTACAACTACAAGGGCAGTAGCAGTAGTTGAAGAATATTTTGAAAATAATTATTTAATTCTAAAATTGGAAAACTACTAAAATAATAACAGTATGATCCAAATATCTGCTAGTTCTCTCTTTCTCTTCAAAACTGTTCCTTGTGTTCAGGGGCTAAAGGTCTTAAGTGACAAAAAGCTACGTTATGGCACATTTTGTTGCAATGTCTTAATATTTTATTCCCCAATATGCTTTAGATGTGTTTTTCCAATTCTCACAAAATAGGTAGTATACAGGCATATATCAATAGTGTTTTTAAGTTTTCAATTCCTTCTTATTCCTTCCCATCAATTTGGCTGAAAACAGGTATTTGCAAACACTGGTAGCCTAATTTCTTGTGGCCTTTCATTTTTTATGAAGTGTTTTCAAAAGACTTCAATCAACCTTAATGGTGCATTTTTAGTTAAGGAAACAGAATGGAGAGAAGTCAATTTAAGCTCCCCAATGAACAAGTGTGTAGAGGAGAAAAAGGCATAAATGGGTTTAGAAAACAGAGCCAGTACAAGTGAAATGCAGCGAGCAGAGCACTCAGGGAAGCCACGATACAATGGAAAGAGTAAAATACTGCAGAGCTTTTTAAACTATATACAATTGGAACAATGGACTGGACCCAGACATCTATGTTAAACTGTTAGGAGATAGGTGAAAAGCAAGCTGCAATTCTATAACGGAGGCTGGAGAACACTAGAATGGAGGGATTTAAAGCCAGAGCAAATGAATGTAGGGTAGTTTAGGGGGATAGAACTCGAGTCAAAATTGACATATTTCACTGTTTAATTTGCCATGTAAAGAATTGTCTCCTGGCTTTATGTATTAAAGCATTATTAGCACTAGTCTCTTTACCACAGCTTCCTTTATGCGGCCTCTGAAGTAATAATACCTTCTCTGGGGCACCTATTTTTACCAAATCACTTTAAAAGCATTGGATAATTAAGTAATGTAGACCCTACAAGAATACATCGTGTATCCACAAAATACATAAATAGATATACACCTGGGAAATGATTACCCACTGATTGCTTAATCGCCTACTATTATTTAAACAGGGCATTAATAATACATATTGTACATTTTTCCAAAGTATCTCAACCTTGCTGGTAAAGGGGTAAGTACAGAAACATTAAAAATCCAAAGGCAAAATAATTCAGCTCTGCTGAGCCAGTATGATGCATGCTCTCAGTTGTCTGGGTCCAATCGCCTCTTTAAAACAAATTACTGTACAGTGTACTGGCAATTATTATCACTTGTACTGTAGTGTATCAATTTATATGGTGCTTTTATGCCTGCCTACAGGGGAGTGCAATTGTTTTTAATGTCTGCCTTATATTAGGATTCAACCCATTTGGCTGCTTAATGCAAAGATTTCATAACGTACACAGGGTTGAGTAGCATTAAGGCAGCAAACATAGTTCTCATTAGTCTTTTAATGGAAATGTCAACAAGGAGAGGAATTAAAATGGCAATCATGGTCATTCCAAAAGAACATCTGACTAACCTTGGCAGAAGATATGTTTCCCCCCTTTTTATCCTCTTTGTGATCCATAAAGGAGGATTTTTTTCCAAAACAATTAATTTGGTTGCCAAACCCTTCTTAATTCTAAGGAGATTCAAAACTCATCTACTTGGAGACTGTCTCATGGAGAGAGACCGACAACCGGATTACAAGACATGCCGTCCCATGGTGGCAGTTCGCCTGGTAGCTGCTCCAGGAGGCATGTCATTGGACTGTGGGAAAGAGGAAGACTTAACTCCCCTAAATCTGCTTTACATTAAATCTCCCTCCCACCTTCAGCATTTTGTTGTTTGTCTTACTTTCTCCTCCAAAATAAAAACCTAGCAAAGCAACTGATGTTCAGAAAGAGGTGGCTGGGTTGTGTGTTATTGCAACCACAACCACAAAGTATTTAAGGCCTTTACAGCTCTGCCCCAAACCCACCAATGTGTCCTCCAGCTCCATAGGAAAATGGGGTGAAGGTGGCTCCTCTTTGTGTCTAGGTACTGGAGAGCATATGGTGCACTTCTGCTTAACAGGAATGTGTTTAGTCTGCAACGCAACCTAAGTCCTGCATTAATTCTTCTAATTCTTGTGCACGTGGCTTGCCTTGTTTCATTCAAGGGGGTGAATAACATAACAGGGCAGAGAGATCTTTGATCCACTCTCCCCTTGCTCACTTCATAACTACATTGCCTTAACGTTGGGGTGAGATAGTTGCTTTTAGCTTCTGCCTATTAGGGGGGACAGGTCATACGCAGTGTCCAGTCCTTTCATGATAGGGCCAAATTCATGCATTCAGGAAGACCACATTTCCTCCTGAACAGTACATGTAATCATGCCTGTTGGTAGTTTCATATGTTTAATGGTCTTCCAATATATTTCCTTTTCTCTTTAATTCACTTTCTGCATATGCTACTTATTATAGCCTCTTTAAGCATCACCTGTAGAAGAAACCCTTAAAGTGCAGTTCAGTTGCCCGCCCATCTAAATGCAAAATTAAGAGGTACAGAAAGGCACTGAGATGACATGTTACAGACACAGCAAGAGCTGTAGGCTCATACACTAGTATAGAGGTCATCCTTGGAAACTAGATTGAAAAAAAAAACCTCTTAAATTGTATTAGTGTCCATGAAAGGTGCTGATTTATTAGGCTTTGAGGTTAATGTGCTGCATATGTCAAAATGAGATAGACCCTAAAACGTGACAGTGCCAGCTTCCTATATGGACCCACCGATATTCCTCAGCACTGATGTGTTGATGTGTAGGGGTGAAAATATAGTTGCAGGTCCACAGACACTAAACTTAGCCTCTCTTTTGTAACCAGCAAGAATCAAGGTAAAGATGGGTCGGGTTCAGTAATGACATTTATTGCTGCAAGCAGACGGGTGGACCGCTGACAAATGACACGAACGAGTTCTCCCATGGTAACAGCTTCCAGCTACAGCTAACCTGCAATAGGAGACTCGAATGGGAAAGATTTCTGTTTTATTATTGTCCCCTGATTTGTGGAGTGGATCATTTAAATTCATTTTATTGTGCAGATCGTTGATGTCTCTAGAACAGCTTGCCTTGCAGATCTTCACATTACACTGACAATAAAATGTAATTTCAGTGTAGGGCTCTGGCTAACTTCAAACTATTTCCTTTGGGAAGATCATAGAATCATAGGGCATTTTCACATGTGCTCCAGGAAGCACATTAATTAGTGAGCCATGCTAATTAGAAGCGCCCAATCGTCATGTGTATCAGCGCCCCCCACAGTGAACTAAAGTTCATCAAACGAGTTTTAGTTCAAAGCACCCTGCCACCATTTTTCAGCGAGGGGGCGCTGATACCTGTGATGCTGGAGTTGGCCCGAGTGCACTAATTTCCGTGCTCCAGCAGACTCGATTAATCGAGTCTGGTCCGACATGCTGGATTTCAAGCGTGTCAGGGCTGGCTCCCTGCATGTCTACAGGAGCCCACAGAATCACAGAAAATGAGGGCTGGAAGGAACCTCAGGAGGTCACCTAATCCAACTTCCTGCTCAAAGCAGAGCCATCCCCAACTATATTATCCAAGCCAAGATGCCTACTAGCACCAGGTTTTCACTCTTAGATCTCAAGCTTTCTGCTTGTGATGAGCCACACATCTCCCAGGGGCTGCCCTTCCACACACCAGCCAGGAAGGAAGTTCTGCAGAAGCACATGGGATCTCTGTGGCCACACAAATGTCTTCCTTGGTCTCCGCTCTTGCCAGGACTCAAAAGAAAGTTCCTTTTTTGATTGCCCACATTTTGCGCGTATGAAGCCACCTCTAGCAACGTGGCCGTTAGCAAGAAGACCCATGTTCCACCGTTCCTATCCGCACTTCATTCACTTCCCCCAGTACAGATACCCTCTGCTGGGAATGCTGCCTCCAAAACCCACACTTGTTTCTCCTGAATGCTTGATCTGCCCCGCTACATGGATGGGTTGGCACCAGCTCTCAGATCAGTCAGGCCTTTGTCCACTGTGCGGGTACTGAAGACCTGGGGCTTTGAGCAGATAATGTGAATAACTGAAAACCATTTCTTCTGCTGAAATCCCATCTCAGTCCTGGCATTTCTTTCCATTCTAGATTGCCAAGTTGTGTTGGCATCTTTGCTTCTACTGGTCCCTCAGGCAGGTATAGACAGAGCAAACTATGGATCTGCAGTTGAAGGCAGGATGTTTTTATTTCTACATCCATTTGACTCCTGTATGATCATTCCATTCAAGAGTTACAGATTTGGGGTACATATGAGAGCAGCTGTTTCTTTGTATAACATTAGGGGATGCATCTGGATTCCACTGAAGCCAATGACAAAAATCCTGTTGACTTCATTCGAACCAGCAATAATAATTCAAGGATTTTTTAAAAATAGATTTTTGCTAAGTGTTTTTCAATAAGTGGGATGTCATAATGAGGCCAGATCAGAGCCCTGGTCCCAAGCACAGGATCAGGGCAGATTGTCTCCTGAGACTGTAAAGAAACTTGTCACCTGCAGTGAGCCCAGATCAGTGCCCTGGGCCCAGCTCATTTTAGCAGGGCAATCAGGGCAGCCAATACTTTGAGGCCAAGGCAGCAGGTCCCACCTGCTCCGGCACTTAAACCCTAGGCCTGGTCCGCAGCGTCCTGCCTGGGCAGAGAGTTAGGTACTTACTTCCTCTGATTCCTTATTTTACTCCTTGGATCTCTGGCCCGGATTCCTGGTCAGCTGACTCCAGCTCTGAGCCTTGGCATACCTGAATCTGGTCCTGCCTCCAGCAGACCCTGATTTGGCTCGGGCTGCTGATTCCAGTTCGGACTCAGCTCCTCCTGCTCCGCACCAGCTGCTGGTTCCCGCAGGACTCCAGCATTGGACTCCGGGCTTCCCGGTACCTGGCCCCTGGACGTTGCCCGCATATCAGGTGACTTTTCCCAAATGCCCAGATCCCAGTTCTCAACAGCCCTCAAGCCCAGGCCTGCCACCATTTGTCCTGACGCGCAGTACTTCAGGTAGCAGGCACCTGTCGATCCTCTGGATCACGGTGCATGCATCAGAGGTCTAGTCAGGTGCCTGCAACCATCACAGCGAGACCTTTGCCATGTACACCGAGGCAAGAGGATGGAGGAGCGGAGGCTGCCCAAGACCTACCAGCTCCCCTTTACACAGAATCCAAAGGCCAGACCAAGTCCAGACGTTCAGCGCCTCAATGGCTGCAGCTTCTGCCAGACAGCAACAGATAAGAACAGCTGTGGACTGCCTAATGCCTCAGCTAGGGCGCATTTCTGTCAGGATGATGCCCCTTAGCCTTTCTCCAACCCAGGAGTACCCACAAGGCAGCGGGAGCTAGGGTTTTGAGGCACCTTACTCCGGAGGTTGCACAATTGTGGTATTTCATAGGAGCTGCCCTGCCATGAGTAGCTCCACCACATTGCCTGCAGGCCCTCCAGTTGGATGCAGCGTACCGCCACCCCCAGGACCATGTTCCACAGATGGTCCCCTAGAAATCAGCATGACTTGCCAGGAGTGTGTGGACCAGCACTGGAGCCTCAGCAACGTGTCCTGGGGCCTCCAAGCCCTTCATTCTACCGTCCAGCTCAGTAACGCACGATGCCTTAGACGCGGCGGGTGCATGTGCATCCCCTGAGCTTCACGGTGCACCCCTGCACAAAGCGCCGCCGACACTGCCGGTGGTGCCTGCAGGCAGCCGCCGCTCGCCAGCCTGCCGTGGCACTGGCCTGCTAAAGTAGAGGGGAAAGTAAGCAGCCATAGGCAGCGCTGTTCACAGTACTTCCCTGAAGGCTAGAAAAAAGGGGGAGCAAGGACCATGCTGCAGACATATATAAAAGTTGCCATATGAAGCTGATCTGCTTCCTTGGGTGAAACACAGCGCGTGTCGTTCCTTCTGTTGATCATGCAGGACAATGGGTGGCGTATTCCCCACTTACAGAGAGGGCCCAATCCTGCAGGAAATGTAGGGGCCAGGTCCCGCTGCCCTGGCAGCATCTGCCTGGAGCAGCTGGCGGGTGCAGGCAGCTCTGGGCTGCCCATGCTCTCCCACCAAAAAGCAAACAGACATCCGTCCCACAAAAGCAGCACTGATTATAAGAGGCAGGCGAAGTCTTTGGGCAGAGGTGATATCTTTTCTCAGGCCAACTAAATCCTGCTAGTTGTAACTATCTGTTGTTAGTGCCAGAAACAAAGGCATTTGTAGCATGACAATGGGCATGGGCATCTTTTTGCTTTCTTTTTGTGCTGCCATAAAAATTGTTATGGAGGCATAACGGTTACATCCGTTTCCAGCCTGAGACTTGCTGCATCTGGTTGCAGACTTCCGGGAAAGAGCAAGCAAGCACTTCCCCTTCCTCAGGGCTCATGGGCCATGTCACGGTAACTCTGACATGTAGATCAGTAATTCTCAAGCAAGGTGTTGCAGCACCCTGGGGTGCCTTGAGATCCTTTCAGGTGTGCTGTGGGGTGCCACACAATGTTAGCACTCTTAGATGAGCAAACCCAATTCGCCAGAGAAACCCAGAGCTTTCAGATTGGACTCCATGGTATTGAAAGCATTCGGACCTGTTGTGGGATTTCTGAGTCCTTTGCGACAGAAAAATTGCTCTTTTTCCCTGTAGGCAAAAATCAAGTGAAGACAAAAAGCCGGCATTTTCTGATAGGTGTCGTGAGTCCAAAATGGTCGATCTTCTTAGTGTGTCACAGGGAGCGTTTGTTTGAGTAATGACGGGGTAGGATTTTCATCTTGTGTATGGCCTGTCCTCCTCATTCACACCAGCGTACACATGAACGAGCGCTATGTTATTACGTAACTGATATGCAAGCCAGTATAGTCTGGAATTAAAAATTAAGCCCTTCAATCTGTATTTGATCACCTAAGCAGAAATGAAGGGCCCTATTTCAGCACTGTGAAGTGTTGTTAAAAGCCTCAATTCTGGGCAGGTGCGAGGGGTCTGATGGCAGATTATACTCCTGCATTTGCAAAAAAAAAAAAGATCCCTGGCATTATGCAGCTGCAGCACATCAATATATCTGCTCATGAATCAGATGAAAAAATGTTCTGCGCCTTCTAGTAGAGTATATTGCTCACGGGTAGTTAGCTCGCTCTTCGCAAGATTTTAACTGGCTGCAGTTGTACAGCAGAGACTCAGAACGCATTGTAAGAAACCCTGATTTCAGCCTTTATGTTGGATCTATTTTCTGTACCTTGCTAAAGTTTTCGCCGATCTGTTCCCGCAATCCAAGACTCATCCAAAGAGTAAACCTGGAAAAAACCCAACCCTCCCTGTGGCAGGGAACACTGTTTACAGAAGCAGTACAAAATCTGCAGCAGGAGAGTGCTTTCTTAAGCCACCCCACTACTCATTCAGGCCTTGTCAGCCTTCTTCAGGGGCGGTAATAACATTATAATGGGCCTGGTAGACAAAACCGTCAAATTCTTTCCAAGACAATCTTCTAGGCTCATCAGCATAGACAATCATTCCTTTCACTTCTACCGTAATAGGAAGATTTTAAGCAATATCTTTTGATTGGAGTTGGTCTTGAAAAGTGACTTAGCCGGGGGCTGTATTTTAAATGCAACGAGACGGCAATGTAAAGTATAATTTCCCATGCAGTCCGCAGAGAGAATGAGGCACTTGTCCCAGTTCTCTTAATTGTCTCTGATTGCTGTTTGTGCAGTGCAGTCACTTCTCCATCTTCAAAATCACCTTCACGAGTTCCAACATTTTAAACTGCTCTGTCTTATATCAAGAAGGGCTAAACACCAAATCATTTAACCATTACAGGTCTTTATGCTAGTTATGTCTTTTCTGTTATTGGGCTTGAACCATTTTTGTTTATTTAATTGACCTTAAATAGTATTTAAGCAACAGTTTTGAGGACACATCAGTGGTACTTGAGGCATGTTGATTAAGGCAGGGTGCTTATAACCTGACAGTTAATATTTTGTACCATTTTCGCAGCAGCCATTACTATTTTGAAAAAGGTGCTAATTTTCTAGAAAGGTTTTGAGCTTGATTATTATGTTTGTTCTTTATTCACACGGTCTCATTATTTTTTGGCTCTGCTCTCTGAGAGAGAAGGCAAAGCTATTATTTATGTTCCCGACTCCTTTGCCTCTGAGACCCCAATCTGGCAATCATTTAAGCACACCCCCGTTATCTCTCCAGCTTGGTGCAGGGGGCTGGACCCGATGATCTTCCCAGGTCCCTTCCGACCGTACAATCTGTGAATCTGTAACGTTATTCACATCAGTCAGTGCCATTTGACTTCAATGAGACTGTTTGTGTGTCTAAACTTTAGTGCTTTTTAGTGTAAGCGCTCTTTTGCCTACTCAAGAAAAGTAGTCCTTCTTAAAAAATTCCCAGAGTCCTGCATTTCATGACTAGTTCATACACTCAATACAACACACAGCATTAAAGTTGTTTCATGTCACACCATTTGGTTTCATGTCACACCAAAATCGTTCCTTTAAACGTTAATTAGTTCAATGTATGTCAGTTGGAAGAAATCCAAAAACCTCCTCTGAGATTCCTGGCCAAGTATGCCGGGGACCGCGGAGGAGAGAGGTGGCTACTAGCAAAAAAGCAGGATGCTGGATACTTCATAAGGTCCAAGGTTGCCATCAGGTCTAGCAAGGACTGCAAGATCTTGTACCCTTATTTTGGAATACAAGGATTTGTATTAAAGACAGTGGGAACTACCATATTTACTCAAATATAAGACAAGGCTTTTCCCCCCCAGTCAGCATAGGGAAAACACAGCGCCTTGTCTTACACTTGCATACAAGGAAACCTCATTAAATACATTGTGTATCAAAGGAGAGAAGGTGGTGGGGTGATGATGGGTATGGGGGGAGTTAGGGACACTGCTTCGGCCTGGGAAGAAAGCAGCGCTGTCCTGGATATAGGATTAAGCTTGATGCAGAAGCTGATACTGTCAATTGATTCAGGTTTAAAAAAATGGAAAAGCCAACTCATCCTCTGGCGTAACTTGCTTGAGGAATTCGACTAAAGTTGGCAACGGACTGGAAGAAAGGGCCGGGTTTACACTGCAGCGACCCTGGCGGGAGGCCTTGAGAGCCCCAGTAAAGTCACCGATTTGATGGGCAAACAAGCCGGGACATTATAGACGGATGAGGACGTGCGAGCCTGTCGTGATTGGTCGATGCCAACAAAACAAAGCTACCAGCCCTGCTCAGCCACCGGTTCGCAGGAGGGGGAGGGGCACTGATTGGGAGCAGAGCGGGATGGACAGACTCTCCCTCTGTTATTTTCTCTGTGTGTTTGATTAGAGTTTGGCTCTGTTCCTTCAAGCACACCATCTTTTGCAACGCCTGGGATCTGAGAAACAACGAAGAGCGCTGGTGCGGGTCCCTGGTTTGCCAGCTTTACTCAGTGGCTGACAGGTCCATGGGCTGCACCCCTGGTTTTCCAGCACCCAGGCTGCAAAGGGCCGTGCTCCTCAGAGACAGAAAATGCATTCTCTGTCTCTCCTGTTCTTTTGCGAGTGTGATTGCCTTGCCGGGGCTTCTTACTGGTCTTCGTTTTTCTATTTGAATGACTGCAACATCGAGACGCGCCGCCTGTGGAGCAGGGCCCCATTGTGCTAGGCACTGTACAGACACACAACAAAAACGTGGCCCCTGCCCCGCAGAGTTCACAACCCGGATTTCTAATCGCGGTGGTTACAAGAGGAATAAGCCAGCTTCAGCTTGGCGCCACTCCCAAACCACATGAACTGTCATGTTGTAACAGGGAACCCAGGCTTTATCAACACCTTTTTCCTTGTTAGGCCATTATGCCCCTTTTCAGACAAGTGGGGCTGGTGCCTTAAATTTAAAGGAGCAGCTATTTGTGGGGGATTAGTGTTGTCTGCCTTGGACGCTTGCCCAACATTTGCTTATGATGATTACCAACCAGGCCCATCCCTAAACCCTCTAAAAGCAGAGATGTTTTAAAAAAGCAGGTCTCTCTGGCCTAAAAGGCATTAAAAAGCAAGCCCTCCTATCCCACAAGTGAGCGGGAAGCTAGTGTTTCCTCCCCAAAAGACTGCAAGTGAAGAAGTCTTGTTGATCATCAGGTCTGGGCTCTGGGAGAGCAGCTGGGAGAAGTGAAGGCTAAAGGCTCTGTCCTTGTTGCAGTTTCCAAATGGCTTGAAAGTATAAGCTCCATGGAGAGCATGCTGCAGCAACCCAGCCTGGAGGGGACAAAGTCCTGGATAACCATGGTAAGATCAGCATCCGAAAGAAGAGAACAGAACAGTATCACCAAATTCTCGACCTTGATCAGTGTATTGATAGACTTTCAGCAACTGCTAGTGTCTGCATATCTAGAAGCAGCTGGAAGGCCGGCGAGACTCAGTCTAAAGACCTTAGTAAAAAATGGTAAATGGTAAGTAATATCCTACTCCCTTTGGGGATACGGATACAAGGGACGATGTCTCCTCTACTCTCTATGTGTTATCTCCAACTTTTCTTGGTAAGAAGAGATGGGAATATGGAAACTGGTATTTGCAACGTGCTTCACGCATACTTTCTCGTAAGCTGCCCAAAAGTCCCACGTAATCACTGAATGGGAACAATGAGAAATTGACCTGTTTTATTGTAGGATCTCTTAAAAAAAGAGAGATGTGAGGCCAGCCTAGCAGACTCCTCTGCCCGTACAAAGTATCACATTCATGGCAATAAAAGTCCAGAATCAACATTATGAGACGTAGCTGAGATAACTCAACATGCACCCACGATCTTCGTTCCTCATTAGTCAAAGATCATTACTCCAGCTCTTCCACTGCAGTCTCCAGCCTCTACCCAACCTAAAACAAAACTCACTGATTTCATGAGGTTCAAGAACTCCAGATATTTCAGGTTCCCCAAACCTGGTTTCAAGAGCAGATAATATATAAAGGGGTTGTCTGTGATAAAAGCTGGTTTCCAGAACAAGGGTTAGGCTAACCATGGCTATTATAAGGGAAGCTGACCTCTTGCACTCCCTCAGAGAAGTGTGGCAATAGTAATCAAAACCAGAGAACTGACTTTGAAACAGCCAGGAAGGACATAGAGCTCGCTCGCCTACTTCCCCATGAACACATCACCGATTTTAACCACTGCCCATAACCCAATACTGAATATTTGCAAGTGCTGCTGCAGTTGTACCAAAGATTTTGTGTTGGATTGTGAAGGATTTGTATATTGCTGGCCTTGTGGGTCCTTATCTTCCGGAGACAGGAAGTTTGACCTAGCACGTGATATAGTAACTCTGCAGGACACAACGCAGTGCCATGTAGCGATGCCCCCAGAGTGCTACGTAGCTCTAAATGATAAGTTTGGGTATCAGAAGCAGTATAACCATATACAACTGGTATATGATGGCTATCAACACAGGCTAATTAACCCAGTTCATCTACAACTGGCCTAGAGACAGCTTTCCTGTTTGGGCAGCAGGGTACCGTTAAGAAGCGTTTCCTAACTTGGCTTTCCCTTATTTTTAAGGATTGAATGTAAAAGTTACACTTGAATGACCTAAGCTTTCTTTGAAACGATGTCTTCATTTATGGAACTGGGAATGCATAGGAAATCCCATTGAGATACAAGAGATTTTTCTAGCCTGATACATTAGAAACCATGAATGACGGCACCAACGTGATTTGCTGATTCAGGTTTCAGTTCTTCATCCATTACGTGGGACTTTTCTTTAAGAAGTCAGCAATGATTTTCAAACGCTGTATGGCAGGAACCATGGTTTTGATTTCAGCACACAGGCGAGCAAGGGAAACAGTTAAGAGCTGCGAATATGGTTTGTTCTCCATTTTGTGATTTGCTGTCCTCAAGAGGGCACCACAAGACAACTGAAAAAGCAGTGAGTGAAGCTAGGCTTCATCCCTGCCTCCAAACATCCCTAATGAGGACAGGCTATTATGGTAATTAACAGTAATCCCATAGCAACAGGCTCCGCTCCTCACCCTTCCCCCTCTAAAAAGTCTGCAGTTTCGTCTAATTAAAACTCCCATCTGAGCCTTAGGCCTGTCAAAAGATCCTTCCTCCTGCAGGCAAGTCCATGAAAAGGAGTGTCATCATAGAAAGTGTTAGCTCTAGCTCCTTGGCTTAGCTCATGGGCACCTTTTTTTTGGGTTGAAATTACCCCACATTTTCTGGGGAAAAATGGTCAGACCCACTGTGATTTTCTTGTCATTTGTTGAATTTTGCAAACCTCTCTGAACCTGTAATTATCTGTTGCTTTTAAGAACGATGAAGTTTTTGTTACAAAGGTTTGTTAACAAAGGTAATGTTTTACTGTAGTGGCAAAGTGGGACTCGCATCACGGTTTTAACTAAATGACATCAAATCCATTTTGCAAACTGTAAGCCGCACCCCTGCAGAGTGATTATTATACCTATTCCACAGAAGAGGAAAAGGAAATTAAGGCACAGAGAGGTGGAGTGTAGAAACAGCCCAGAACTCCAAGGTTTATATCTGGTCTGCCTATGTCCTTAGACTAACATGGCTATAGCCATATTGAAACTATGAAACCTATACCCCTGTAAGGGTTTTATCTCAATTTTGAATGCACCACATTGTGGGAATGATTGGGGGCATACAGCCCCAATAATTCAGTGATAAAGACGGACAGGGGTGACTGGTGCCTCCTGAGTCTGGGGGGGCACAATTGGTGGCTGGGCCTGGGGCAGGCCAAAAGCCCCATATCCACTCCTATACTTCTGTGCCACATCTTAGTTCCCTCCCCCCTCCCCTCCCCCCGCCAACATGCTGCCGGCCTGCGTGGCAAAAAAACTGCCCTGTCCTGAGCAGGCCTGAGTCAGGAGACAATCTCAGAGGGGCACATGCCCCCCCCCCCCAGTCACATCTGGAGAAGGAAAATAGGAAAGTAAGATCAAAAGTTTGTATCTTCTTTTAAACCAATTCTATGTTTTTTTCTCTACTCTACCACATGACACACAATTTAAAAACAACACCAGGGATTCACGGTGTGTTTTATTGCTAGGTTCTTGCTAGAAGGCAGACAAGCCGCAAGATGGCTGCCACCACAAGGAAATCGGTGTTACAAAACACTGTACTTGTCTGATAGCTAATAGTAAGAAGAGTGAATCACTATTTAGGCACCCCTTAGCTTCCCCACTTTGACAGACATGTTGGAGAGCAGCAGACTGGGGAAAATGAAAAACTCTGAGTCCCATTGTCTTCAGCAGCAACCCGTTGATAGGAGGGTGACAGTCTTCCAGGAAATATGGAAGTCATCAGTGAGTCTGTAGACGACTGAGGAGGCCAATTTGAGATCCAGATGTTCAACTGCAGCTGTGGCAAATCATTACAGAAGGAAGGAGTAAATCCTGGTGATGTCAGGTCACAGCTCTTTTCTTTGGTCTCTCTTGTCTATCCGCCTCCATAGTGAGGTGAGTTTGGTCAAAATGATTGATGCCCTGTTGTACATCATGGCACGACTGGGGATGATTCAGTGCTTGAGTCCCCCAGGTACTGATGTTAACCTCACATTTCTTCAGATTGGCCTTCAGAGTGTCCTTGCATCTCTTTTGCCCACCTCTGGAGTGGTATCCGTCAGTTAGTAGAGAATAACCTGTTTCAGGAGCCCGTTTCAGGCCTGTTTCAGGAGCCTGTTGTCAGGCATCCTTACAACATGTCCTATCCAATGCAGCTGGTTCCATATAAACATGGCTTCAATGCTGGTTGGTGGTGGGTGCTCGATGTTACGTTCAGTAACAGCACTATGGGTCAGTATGCCAGCATTCATTCTTCTGTCCTTCCAACTGATATGGAGGATTTTCCAAAGATTTCAGGTATTTCTGATATGTTGTCCAAATTTCATACCCATGCAGCAGGGTAGGGATGACAACCGCCTGGTAGATGCGAAGTTTGGTTTGGGCCCTGATGTCGTTATCAAACACACAAATTCGGTCTTGCATAAAATTGTATGCTAGTGTGATGGGTCACTGCTTTTGCCTGGCAAGCCTGGCTTGGAGAATGACACTTCGGATTGGTGGAACACTTCCACCAATCGGGTAACAGCTGGGAGGGACTTGTTCCGCCCCTGCTCAGAGAGGGTGGGGATGCGAGAAGCCCCTGGACCTGATTGAAGACTGCACTTTGCAGGTCCGGCAGACTTCAGGGGCGGGGCCTCCGGTGTAAATAAAAGCCCAGCATGCTGAGCACGCTGGGCAGACACAGTGAAGGTCAGCGAGGAGAGAGGAGCTCCAGAGAAGACCAGCATTCGGACCCTGCCTGAGCCTTGACGGTGCGCACAGTGCTCAGGCTCTGGGAGGCGCTCAAGGCGACTTGAGCCTGGCAAGTGGCTGGGTGAGGCAGTGCATGGATCGGTGCACGGAGAGCCGGCCCAGGGAGCAGCTCAAAGCTGCTTGGGCCCCACATGGTGTGCAGCCCAGTGCATGGAGAGCCAACCCTGGGAGCAGCTCAAGGCTGCTCAAGTTAGCCCTGGCTCTAGGCCAGATAACCAGAGTCCCACAGTGTGGCTCAGCATTAAACCAAAAGAGCCCCGGTGCCCAGAGCAGGGCGCAGGAAGAGGAAAGGCCCCTGGCATGAGGCTGGGGAACCAGAGCCAGTGAGGGCTCGGCTCCCAGAGGAGCTCCCTGCGTGCCCAATGTGGGGCCCAGGGGCCAGAGGGGAGAACCCTCAACTCGAGGCCAACGGCTCCAGGAGGGCTGAGACGGTGTGGGGACCCAGAGGCCAGATCAACAGCCCCCAGAGGAAGGACCGTGAGTTACAGGGAACCTGGGTCCCACAGGGGAGGCATCCCTGGGCAAGAGAACCTGGGGGGAGAAGACCCTATCCCGTTTGAGGGACCAAGTGGTTGGAACCCAGATAGGTTGCGTCTAATATCTGATAAGTTATGTTTCTTATTCGGTATCTATTGTTATTGTTGGTGTTATAGATAGTTGGGTGTATTAATTTGTATAATGGGCTCTGTAAGGATGTCCTTATTAGCTAACCCACTTGTGGTACTAACTTGCTGGATTGACTGTCTTGGGATACACCCCTCTTTTAGGCCTGAGGCACAGGTACTTATCCAAATGTCCTCCCTAGGGCCAACTTCCTCTTGCTAACAGACCTTTATATGTATATTTGTATCCATATTTGTAATTATATCTATCTTAAGAGTTATATATATATTGGTAACTCAATAAATTGTATATAGTTAAGAACTTTGGGCTGGGCTAGCTCTATAAAAAGCAATCCACTCGAAATTCTGGCGTCCCTCTCACAGCACCCTCTCCTGCCTACCCATCCCATCTGACTGAGGATAGGGCACACCCTTGGGTGTACCCGGGCTACACTATTAATTCTTCTGTAACAACATGATAATATGTTTGGAGTATGTATGGATTTCATGCACGCCTGCCTCCTTCTGTACATATCACACAAAATGAATTAAGAGAACATGACACTTGGCGCTGAATTCTTCTAAATGCAGGGAGAGGTAGTTAGCTATGTTAGTCTGAAGTCAGTCAGAAGGCAGGGTAGATATGTACCTTATAAACTAAATAAATAAAATATATGTAGAGAACAAGCTTTCATGAACCCAAGTTCACTTCATAAAAGCTTGTGCTCTCCATATCTGACTTATTTAGTCAGTCTACAAAGGTGCAAATCTGCACTGCCTTTTGTTCTAAATGAACAGCACAATATATTACGTGTTACTGAAACTTTTCTAGCATAGAGACATTTTAGGATAAAATAAAACTTTTTGCCTACACTGTTTTGTAGCCTTTCATATTGTTTTCCTTTAAGTATGGTATATCTAACTCCTTTTTCACTGCATTGCCTGTACTGTTCTTGAGCCTTTTGCTTTTTTCAGTAGTTTTGTATACCTGTTTTCTATGTGCATATTATGTTCCCTCAGATTAGGAACATAGCTTGTTTGCTTCTCTTATGCAAAACAGCACTACAGGAATAATTCTAATATTTAACAAGCAAGCTCATCTATGCGTCCCATCTGTTACATACTACTGGAGGAAAGCTATAGAAAATCCATCCTGCCAAGTTCTTGATGCAAAACAAGAATGCAATTCAAGCTGAAAAGAGGCACTGTTGGAAGAAGTTCTGACGTTCAACGGGGCTGGAGGATAAAAGAGAGAGTGAGATGACATAGACCCTGCCTGCACCATTACTAAAATTAGATCACTTCTTTTGTTCTCCTGAACCTTCTGCTCTATTTGCTGAGAATCATATTAGCAATGGAAACTGTGAGAATCTGTCTGACCTTATTAGAGATGCAACGCACAAAGAACTGAAGAAGAACCATTTTAAATTCACTTGCTCAGAAAGTGCCGTTTTGAAAGTTTCTAAGAGTAGAGGACAACATTGAAAAAGACTGGAAACAATCTGACAAGGATTATTTCATCTCCTTATAGTACAATGAGTACCGGAGCATAACCAATGAATGCTTGGTAAATTATACACGTTGAGTTTTCCCTTTTTGGTCCCAATTATGCACAACAAAATGTGGGGATACCCCCTTCATCTCCCCTAAAGAAGCCTGCTTATTCAGGAACTTTGTGTGGTGAACAAGCAAACCCTCCAGTATTGTGATGTCTTCCCCACTGAGTTGCAGAGGACCTCTTTGTCCCTCCATAGCCCCCCACAACCACTGACACATGAAAACATGACACTCTTTTGCTCCTCTGTTTCTAGAACAACAACTGTCTTCATTCTCTTCCCATCTTTTCCCATTGCAGTTTTATTCTCTAATAACATAATTTTAGTAGAGTAAAAGCAGATTAGACCTCCCTTGATGGCTAGATGGCAAAGCAGATGAGTAACAGGACTTCTAGTTGTTACCGGAAAAATGTTTTTAGGTGGAGTTGGGATTGACAAGCCAGGCTCATGGAGCTAATTTGATAACAGCAGGTGGAGACCCTGAAGGGGGCTCTGGGGGAGTGCTCCGTCTCCTAAACGTTGTGGGAATTTCGGTTAAGAACTGTGATGAGATCATACCTCTATTCTCCTGTTTGTTTTGAGGACATAATCACAAGAGATTAGTCAGGACTAATTATAACCTTTGCCCCCAAAAAATAACTACTTGGTATTGTGCCTCCAATACTATTATTGTCAGCTGAAGGGAGCACATCTCTAAGTCGTATGCGTTTGGAGCTATCTTCATTTCTACTTCTCAGTTTCCATTAGCTCTTTAAAATCATACATTTGAGCAGTGGGCTAAGTGATTTTTTTTTGTTCACTACAGAACTAGATTTTCTCTCTTTTCTTGCTTGCAGTGGGCACATCTGCATGGGCATTTATATGCCATTGTCACTGCACATTAAGTTTAGTACCTCTAACATGAGGAACTATATAAACACACAGTAGCCAAGGTGCACAGTCTTTTCGTGATGCTCAGTCCACAGTAGACTAATTCTACTGTGCAATATTACATTAGCATGGTTTTTTGCCATGATGCACTAATGTGCAGGAGAATTAGTCTACTGCACATTAAGCATCCCATGTAGATGCGCTGAATGGGTATGTTTACACATGCATTAGATCCAGGAGCAGTTTACTCGTGAGTACACACTCACAAGTAAATGCTCCCAGGTAGACATATACACATGTAGGGAAGCAGGAACAGATTTGCTGCTAATAGCAGTAAACTGCTCTCTCTTCCTGGGGCCCTGCAAGGCTCTAGGTTCCCCCTGGGTGCTAGCCCAGAAGCTGGTAGGGAGCACTGGGCCAGGAGACAGCTGTTTCTTGGCCAGGGCTGGGACATTGCTCCCTGCTCCTGGGGGTGGGCTGCCTGCTGCCAGGGCAGGGACAATGTCCCCCTGCCCCAGTAGCAGGGAGCTCCCAGCCCCAACTCCCTGATCAGGGCAGGGGATTTGGAAAGAGCTTCAGGGGAGGGGCAGATCCCATCCCCTGCCCTGGTCTGCCAGCAGGGCAGCTAGTAGCAAGATCCCAGCTGAACAGGGAGTCCCCGCACAGCCAAGGGCTCACCAGCAGCTGCCCCACCAGTGGATCGGGGCAGGGGGTTGGGACCTGCCCCAACCCTGCAGCTCTTTCCAAGCCCTGATCCTTGATCTCCCGATCATGGCACGGGGCTGGGACCTGCCACTAACCAGGACAGTTCCAAGCCCCTACTCCATGATCGATTGCAGGGGTTGGAGAGCCCATTCCCTGCTCAGCTCTGTGATCATGGAGGTAGGAGGGGAACAGGCTGGAGAACTTATTCCCTGCTCATCTCCATGATCATGAAGCTGAGTGGGAAACAGGCTCCCCAGGCCCTGCCAGCAGGGAGTTCCCAGTACCAGCTCTGCGACAGTGGGGTTGGCACTGGGAGATCCTGACCTCCCAGCACCGGCTCTACAACCTCTGCAGAGATAAGGTTCTCCTAGCCTCTGCTCCCCAACTGTGATCTCAGAACAGGGGGCTTGGAGCTCCCTGCTGCCAGGGCAGGGGAATGGGGTCCCCACCCGGGCTCTGGTGGCAGAGTCTGCCCCAGCAGCAGGCAGGTACCAGGGGCAGGGAGCAATATCTTGCCCCCTAGTGGCCAAATGACAGGGAACAGATTTGCTCCTGGTCAGGCATCTACATGAATGCTACTGCGCAGTTAGTAATTGTAAGTAAATTTGCTACTGGTATTTGCAGGTAGTAAATTTACTTGCGATAGCAAGGTTTACTGTGCAGTATTCATGTGCATGTGTAGACACACATGCTTACTGTGCAGTAGACTATGCTACTTCACAGTAACACATCTCATCTAGATGCACCCAGTGGGTATGTCTACATGTTCATTACTGCACATTTAATTTAGTACTTGCTTTAAAAAGTACTAACTAAATGCACAGTAACTAGTGTTACTGTGCGGTAGTGTCAGTGCATGGATTTCAGTGAAGCTTACTGTGCAGTAGCCTAATACTACTGTGCAGTAGTGTATTAGCATGGTTTTTGCCCAGCATGCTACTGTGCAGTGTTATTAGGCTACTGTGAATTAAGCGTCTTGTATAGATGTGCTCAGTGAGTACAAAAAACTACTAGTTTTATAGAGGCAGTTTATTTAAATATTTTGTTTTGGAAAGGGCTCTTCTGTCTTCAAAGTATTTTTCAATTGCTTTTCTGTTTTGAGCAACTACCATTGATCTGGGAAGGAGACAGAGAGAGAATTATGAATTGCAAGTTTGCGTGCTACTGAAATCTCAAGTGACAACCCCGTATTGGCTATGGGACATTCTGTATCCTCAGTTTGACAGACTGTAACAATCCTGTGGCTGCACGAACTTCACACTTGTCATTTATACCTCATTTCATGGCCACATAGTTTTCCTGGTTACAAGTGAAGACACACAATACGTGACATGCTGCTCCAGAAACGCAACCTCTACCACTAGAACGTGAAGATAATTTCTAGCTGCTGTTATAGTATCAGAATTTATTTGAATGGTTCCCAGCTTTCTCTTGCCCTTGGTCAAAACTGCAGGAACGTTGGTTTTTTTTCTCCCTTTCAACCTAAATAAATGTGTTTGAGGACAGCAAAAGTTCCTGAGGTCAATGATGAAGGGCCCTGTGAACCATGGGTGACATCTTTTACCCTTGAGCACTTCATTAGGTAAAGGGCAGTGGTATACCTATATGCTTATCTGGAAAACATATATGGCCAGATCCAAATGGTTTCTGAAAGCACTAAATAGGTGGGACTGGGTGCGTCTACATGAGATGTTTACTGAGGACCCGATTAATTAGCTCCATAGTAAAGCTCAGTAGCTATATGTGCAGCCCTATTAGGCTGCAGTAAACTAATGAATGCCACCCTAGGACAGTACTGCCCAACACAAGTCCTACCCTACAGCGGCATTATTTACTTTGCTACAACACACATGTAAATGCTGACGGAGCACAAGGGGGCTTCAGCGGGGGGGCTGCTTGCCAGCCAGCCCCACACTGTAGCACCCTTGTGCCCCAGCCCCTCTGCAGCACGCTGAGCTGGGTCAAAGCAGCCCCAGGCTGGCAGGCTGACCCATGCAGCTCCCTGCCAGCTGGGACTGCTCCGACCCAGCTCAACATGCAGCAATCCTGGACATGTGTACAAACTGTGCCAGAATTTATTGCTTTACATTACTACTATGTGTAGACACACCCACTTCAACAGAATTTAGGTTTACCCAGACAGACCGTTTGTAGCAACTGTAAAGGTATTTGAGGATCGTTATCAAATCTACCCTCCATTTTCTCTTCTTTAAACTAAATAGTCATAATTCTTCTAGGCTTTCCTCATATGTCAGTTTTCTAGACCTCTAGTCATTGTTGTTGTTCTTTTAGATGCTGAACGGAGTAGGAAAATCACTTCTCATGACTCGCATACAGTCCCCCACTCAATGACATATCATAGTGGCAGCTGGAAGTCACCACTGCCCGTGCCCTGTGTGCCTGGCTGTGACCCTACTCTGCTGCCTCCAGTATGCTATTAGCTTTGTATACAATAGAGTTACGTTGCTGACCCATATTCAGATCGCAATTCCCCAAATTCTTTCTGGAATACGGCAACTTTACCAGTTGTTTCCCATGTTGTATTTGTGCACTTGATTGTTCGGTCCTATAGTATTTATTTTGCACTTAGTCTTACTGAAATTCATTTTATTTCAGACCACTTTTCCAATTTATCAAGATCATTTTGAATCCTCATCTTGTCTTCAGAAATGTCCACCCAGCTTAGTGTTATATGCACATTTAGTGTTAACACACACACGGTTCCATTCTCTAAGTCTTGAATTATGACATTGAACAGTACTGCACTCAGAACCGGCTCCTGGGGGACCCCACTTGATACCTCCTCGCAGTTTGACATTAAGCCATCAATCACTTACTTTTTTAGCATGATTTTCCAATTAATGATGAACCCACCTCACTGCAGTTTCATCAAGACTGTTTCCTTAACTTCTATATAAGAACGTTGTGAGCAAGTGTCAAAAACCTTACTATTACCAACCTTAACATTGGCCTCTCCCATCCACAAAGCCTTGTCATAGGAGGAAACCGAGTTAGTTAGCCATGTCTTGCTCTTGACAAATCTTGTCTGTTAATTATCACTATATTTATCTTCAGCTGCCTATAAATTCATTGATGATCTACTCTGGTATCTTTCCAAGTATTGAAGTTAAATTGACCACTCTCTACATTTTCTGGGTTTTCCCTTTTCCTCTTTTTAAAGGTAGCCACTATATTGCCCTTTTCTGATCCTCTTGCCTGATCTCCATGAGTTCTCAGAGATAATAACCAATGGCTCTGCAATTACTTCAGCCAATTCCTTGAGCGCTCTGAGACGAATCTCATCAAATCCTGTTCTTTCACTACGCTAGGTTGAGTATCTGTTCTCCTGTCGTTGCTGAAAACTGTGCTTATCATCTGACATTTTTTTGAGATGACTACACTAAAAATGCAGTGAACACTTTAGCATTCTCTGCATCATCCATGATACCTCCCATTCACTAAAGGACCTACACTATCCGTGGGCTTCCTGTTATTTCTAACAGTCTTACAGAAAGTTCAGAATGGCACTGGTACTTGTGAGGGGAGGTTTGGATTTGTTGCTCACGGTATTCTCACTTTTTCACCCTACTTACAGATGCTTGGTCCTGACAGTAAGAGGGGTGGGGGGAGGTAAGTGGGGGAGAGGTATATCTTTTTGTCCGTATTACCTCAAACTTTTTTACAACTCTGGCCGTATATTATTCTGGTTTTTTTCTTCTCCATTGTTATCATTTTAAACCCTGTTGTGCATTCCCTTTTTGGGCTTAATTTAATATCTTGAAGATAGTAAATTGCTGGGGCATGTTTTCTCCTTCTGCACAGATGGATCTAGATACAGTATTTACTTAAATCCAAGATAAGGTTTTTATCCATTCAATGTAGGGGTTAAAAGGCCCTCATCTTGGGTTTGAGTACAAGGTGGGGAGTGGGGAGGGGAAGGCAACAGCTGCAGCTCTGACTCTAGTCCTGACCCAGGGCCAGAGTTGTAGCCACAGCAGACACCTGTCCCCTACCACCTCTGCCCCCCCCATGCTTTTGCTCCCCCTGCCACCACCAGTCATGGTTTTAGCCCCATTCCAGCCCAGGGCTTTGAGCACATTGTAGCTGTGGCCCTGACTCAGCCACACCACAACAGTAGTGGCAGCAGCTCCAGCTTTCCAAACCAGAGCTGCTGCCACTGCAACTGCATGGCCAGAGTCAGAATTACCCATTGCTCCTTGGCCCAGGCCGGAGTGGGGCCAAAGTCACCCGTGACCGATGGTAAGTGGTGGTGGGGGGAGGATTGACAGAAGCTGTGGGAGGTAGGCATAGGGGGGTGCAGATACTGTGGGGTGGGGGCAAGCACTGAAAGGTGCAGGCATGGAGGGGGCAGGCGGGGGGGAGAGGGCAGGGAGCAGGAAGCAGAGGGTGCAAGTACCGTGGAGGGGACCAGGTAGCATATGGTACGGACACTGTCGGGGGCACAAGTGCAGACAGCAGGGTGCACAGGTAATGGGGTATTAGGCATCAGAGGGGACAACTGATGGGGGTAGGGGCCAAAGGACAAGGTCAGGTGCCCCTGCTGGCCTGTCCCTTGCCACCACTTTCTCTGCTGAAGCAATGTGGAGGGGGGAAGGGTGCAAATTTAAGACGACTGTTCCATAATTAGATTCTAAAAAAATATATGGAAAATTATGATACATTCATACATTTTCCATCTATAGAATCTAATTACTGAGGGCTCATCTTGAATTCAAAGTCATCCTGCATTTAGGAAAATACAGTATATTTATGTTTGTGAAATCCAGACTGACTAATTTATAATTTTGTTTGATGTAACAGATACTATTTAGTTTATATTTCTATTTTGCATAGATTAGTTAGAGGTGAACTACGAAACAACCCAGTTTTTATGCTCAGGCAGTATAAGGGGACAAGCTTGTCAGGATGAGTTTGTAGGCAAGTTTATTTTAATGGAAGAAATTCAGCTGGAAAGAAACTATCCTTCTAGTAAGCCTCATTCTCCCAGTGCCCAGAGCCACCTTGTCTAAAGGCATTTGTTCACAGTGGTAGAAGTACAGGTAAGCATAGCTCATATCCATAGGTCCAGGCAAGTTCACCTTCCCAAAATGGTACACAAAGACAAGGGGAGGTGAGCAAAGGAGCCAGAAAAGAAAGTCTATAAAATGGGAACTAATCAGAGTTGCTGTCTATCTTGGTTTTACTCACCTCTGCTCAGCAACATCAGCTGGCAGATTACAAAATAGGATTTTAGTATCGTTGAAAAAAAAGTTGTAAGCAACCTTATTTTCTCATTTACTAATCTATGTGAGAGCATTTAACATGTGCTAAACTGCTTGAACTTGCATATGTTTGAGTTTTAACTGCCCTTAGTAAGGGTCATTTTACAGGTTACCTTTAAAGCATCATAAAGGCACTAAAAACAGAGCACCTTTTCCCCTGTTAAAGGGTGTTGACCCATCATAAGTACCCTCTAAATGTTTTAAAGATAAGCCACTCATAGTTTGAGTTGAATGTGTTATGCCACCCTTACAAAGAGAAGATTGTGGGGGGATTTAATACCAATTTATAAAGACAAAAAGAGCTTTTGTAAACAAGATGTTGAACATCTGCTTTCTGTGCCCACCAGGAGCAGGACAAGAAGCAATGTGCTAAAATTGCAACTATGGAAATTTAGGTTAGATGTTATGAAGATGTTTCCATTTATGAAGATGGTTAAGCACTGGAACAGATTACCTAGAGAGTTTGCCATTTCCAACCCTGGAAGTTTTTTTATGTATGTTCAAGACTTGCATTTTTCTGGGATGTTTTGGACAGGTAAGTTATTGCCTTTAATAGGGGGTTTTGAGGTCCCTCCAGCCCTATTTTTCTCTGATTTTACATGCTTACCTTTAAGTACAAAAGCAATCCCATGAATTGCTCATAGGCTTAAAGTTAAGCACCTGTATAAGACTTGGAAGGTTTGGAACCAAAGTTTATTAGTGTCTGACAGCATTTATCTGAAATCATCCATCCTCTTAGATGGCCCACATTTTATGTAAGGCCAAAGAAACCTCTGGGTGGACCTCAGAAGAATAAATTATAATGTTGTTCCCTTTCAGGTAATTTGCTTGCTGATTTACACAGACTGGAGTCCTTATCTATCCTTTTGAACAGGAAATGAATTGTGTGAAAGGAGAACAGACAATTATGTTCCCAGTCTTCAAACCTCAGCTACAAGGAATGCAAAGGAAAAAAAAAAACTTTTTGTCTCAGCCCACTGTTTTTATTTATGTTTTACAAATAACAGCAATTAGAATGGGAAGGAATCAATATTTTCATAAGAATATAAAATTATATCGGTAAATTGGGATGGGATGTAATTTGTCAAGCACAATGCACAAAGATGTGCTTGCTATAGATCTTTAATATATTGTATAGAAATGTTAAAAGAATACCACAACCTAGCCATACAAACAAGTAATTCTCTCTCTTATGTTTGCTAAAGTCATACCTCACAAGGTTGTAAATAAATCTTAGTCAGGGCTGTTGGAGAAACTAAATGCAAGTAATGTTAAGGTTAAAAAAAAAAGGTTGTTCTGAGATAATTTTTACTTGTCCCAAAAAAACTGGATTCTTTACGTTACCTGTACCATGTCCCTCATTTAAAAAGACACATAGTAAAAAGTAAATCAATTAAATAGTTTTTTGATGAGGTTTTCAAGGTTTGGAGTTAGTGTAAGTGCCCTTTTTGCATCTTTGGGTGTGTCTACACATAGCCACAGGCAGTACTTCTAAAAGGAAGTATTTTTAGAAGTACTAAAGCATGGTGCAGTAACCCCCCTACTGTGCCACACGTGCCGTGCATGATTAGATTTTGCCACTGCGTCATTGTAGTGGCACACTATCCCGGGGGAGCATGCTGCTACATCAACATAGCTGCCAATCACATGTAGACCCACGTGATTGCTATGTTGCTGTAGCATGCCATACAGTGCCATAGCGCACCGCCATGTTGCCATTGGGCAATGTGTAGATGCACTCTCTGAAGAATAAAAACCACAGAAAGATTATAGTGTTTTTTCTTAAGAAGCAAATTGACAACCTATGTTCCTTTGCCTAATGGTAAATGGCCAATATCAGAAGCTGATCCAAAGGAGATGGTCCAAAAACATCAGTGGAGCTAAATGGAAAAAAACAAGCACAAGAGATTACTCTTATCTGTAATAAGGTAGAGCGAGTAGCAACAGAAAGTTATCTAAAAGTTTTTCCAGACAGCCCTTATTCATGTCCTGCAGAAGCAGAAATGAGAGAGAATCTTCCTTTCCCAGAGAAAGATTGTTTTTAACTGAATCCTTCATTGATACGACCCTATGAAACTTTCCTGAAGACACATAGCTTTAGGACTGTCCAGGATCCCACCGCTAAAACCTACTAGCTCAAATGACTACTTGAATTTTCAAGTTGGCAAATCCCCAGGTGATAATTGACTACTTTGCATTTCCAGGAAAACCAGCAGAATCTGTTTTATCTATTTAACCTAGAGGTGGGCAATTATTTCAGGCAGAGGGCCACTTACTAAGTTTTGGCAAGCTGTTGAGGGCCACATGACAGGTAGCCAGGGGCAGATAAATATTAATTTTCTAAAATTTTTAGAACGGCCTGGCAGGCCGCATTCAGCCCGCAGGCTGCATTTTGCCCACCCCTGATTTAACCTCACTTGCACCCATTCCACACCAAGGAAGTGTGGAGATAAAAAAATTACAGGCTCTGGAGCCATACCTGGTGGACGAACTACATAACTCTCAAAACAGACAGACCCTAATGTGATAGAGATTACAAAACCAGTTGCAGAACCTGGTTTAACTACCTACGGTTCTGCTAAACTATGTCTATCGAGCTTTAGTTATCACGTGATGATTGGGCCTAAATGAGATATAACCCCATGCAGGTGCATCATATTACAGGTTGTAACACATTATCGAGTTGTAAAGTCTAATGTCTGTCATGGCCCCAAGAAACTATCAACTTCCTCATGAGAAACTATGGACAGCAGTTGAGGTTAATATTGTCTTGTCTTCCTTAAGTACAGGGAGATTGAGAAAACCAATATTGTTCAATAAACCTGACTAGTATTGCAAGTAAACCTGGTACTCTGAAAGAAAAGCAGGATTTTTGCCTTTGAGAATGGAAAGTATTACTTTACAGAAAAATTGTTGCTTAAAGCCATCCTTTGTGCTGGCAAAGATTTAAATTCTAGGGGGAGTATTAATGTAATAACCTAGGCAACCTCCAAAAACACTGACTAAATATTCTGTTCCAAATTACAAAAGAAGAGCCATCTAAAGGCAAGAAAGACATAAAGTGCATTTAACCATGTTCAAGTCAGGAAACTTTTAGTAAGATAGCAATAAATCTGAATCACAGGACTCCAGGGAGTAAAGCTGTGCTGTGTATTGCTCAATGGCTGTTTTAACAAACCTAGTGCATCTTTGCAGAGACCACTTGTCTTTTGGGGTGTTTTAAGGCCAAGGTGGCCACCAGAATGCTCTTCAAGTTAAGTGGCTGTTTTCTTAAAAAAGCATTAACACAGTCATTCTGCTGTATTATATACCCTTACACAATGATTTAAACTTGCAAACAACAGCTGTTGTGTTTACCTACATTGCATTTTATCATCTTGTCAAATCAGCTTATTTTGGAACTGTAGTAAAAGTCCCAGTACAGTTGGTCACTAGTCTCCTGTCTGATGTGTAATAACCTTTTCATGTCTTACGCTCAACTTCTTCCCACAGTTTTATTAATGCTTGTGTGTGAGACATATACATGCACATCTCCACATTTCTCTTTTCTCTCCCCTCTTAGCTTGTGCAGTGATGATCTTTTTTGGAAAGAGAGAAATATTGTTTTTGTTGAACTTTGTCTCAGCTTTGATATTGTGTGTATAGGCTACCAATACTTAGACAATGCTTTTATCTTGGCTACTGGTTCTTTTCAATATCACTTACTAATAAAAGTCCCCTTATCATATGCAAACCCATTATTTTGACACTTGTCTTTCCGTTTTTTATGTAAAATAGGTTGTGATTAGCTTAACTTTGTTGAATTACATCTGAAAAGAAAATGCAGGTTTTGGGATTTTTTAATTTATCTTGTAATGTGTATACTATCTTTACATGTATCCTCACTAACAGTTTGACTAAAGCTTATTCTGTTAATTAATTTGAATTATATAATTTCATCAAGGTATTTTGTTAAGTTTTTAGATGGCCCCTTTTTTAGATACTGGCTTCTGTTTTACCTCCCTGATATTACTGAATATTAATACTTCCATTCTATTAAACCCATTATATTATGTTGCTATGAACCTAAGCTATTCACATTGATTCTTTCTTACATTATAATCACATTTGAATGTTTAATTTCAGTTAAAAAATTTTAATTTAGCATGTTTAGTGTCTAATTTAATTTTTATGAATTTAAAAAAATAGATACTGCATGCTGTTAGTAGTATTTGATTACTGGTTGTTTAAATGATAATTATGTTGTCCTTTGTCTTGTACGCATACCGCTTGATTTGTAACTCCTTTGCATATTCTTCACTACTTAGGCAACTTTATCAGGTTATTTTTATTAAATGCATGTTTACTGAAGTTACATTTCTTATTTATTTGGTTGGCATTCCCTAAGGCATGAAAAAATAATTCATAGTAGTACAATGTGAGATCAAATCCCTGAGACAGGCTCATAAATAGGGACCTACTCAAACTGTGCTTTGTGGAAATTGTGAAATCTGGCATTGCCCACAAAATCGGGCAATGCCTGCGAAATCTGCAGAACACAAAACTGTACTGAAAATAAAATGCTGGCTTCCCAGAAGTCAGCAGTCCTCATGGCTGCTATGGTCTGGGGGGACTGCTGGCACAAAGGGGAACCCACAGTGGCGGATTAAGATATACTGGGGCTGTGGGCAAGCAGAAAATTGGGGGCCCCCCACACCCCAGCAGGGACACCAGTGGTGGTGACGGGTGGGGGTGGACTTTCCCTCCTGATGCTGCAGCTGCTGCCAAGGGCAGGGCAGGTCTCTGTGCCCTGTGGGGGAGGCTGGGTAGACTCTGCTAGGCTGGGGGTAGGGTGGCACTTGTCCACCTCTCCTTGCTGCTCCCAGCCCTCTCTGCCCCTTACCACAGCTGGAGCGGAGAAGGGCCAAGCGGGGCAAGGGTAGATGCCCACTGCCCCGCTTGGACTCAGGGCTGCCCACTGTGGACTCAGGGCTGTCCACCCTGCTGCCTTTGCCCTGGGGACCCTGCACCAGCCATGCACCCCCTGCCCACCTGGCAGCAGAAGGCACAACTCATCACCCCCACTGCCATGAACGACGTGTGCCCCTGGCAGTTGTGGGGGCATGGCGGTGGGAGTGCGGCAGCAGTGGCAGGAGCACAGTGACGGTAAGCCCCCTTTTTGTAGGGGGTGCACTGCAACACTCAGGGGGTGCATGTACACCCGCATGCACGCCCTACACTTTGCCACTGCTGCCAGGCAGGAAAGTAAAGAGCCTGGAGCCCACAGTGGGCAGCCTGCATCCACCTTGTGCACAAATATGGGGGGGGCACATGCCCCTCCACCCCATGCCTCCCTGTGTGGCTTTGTACTGCTCCCTGCCCCAGCCCTGGGTCCCATGCACCTCCATGACTGGGCAGCGCTCCCAGCCCCTACCTGCCATGGGGCCTAGGGACCTCAATCTGCTGCTGCCCCCATACCCCTTCTGCTCCATAGACCTACCTGCAAAGACCTACTCTCCACACTGCCCGGTTGCATTCTGGCCGTGCGCATGCACAAAGCACCGTGTCCCATTCCCGGCAGCCCCAAGCAGGACCCCTTGTAGGCTGGAACGCTGCCCACCCACAAGGGAAAACCCACCACTTCCTGAGGGAACCCAGACACCCACGGGTCCCTGAATGGCAGGGGCCCCTGGGCCCAGACCCCAAGGGCCCATGCAATAATCCGCCTATGGGAACACAAAATGTTGGCCAACCTTACCATGCTGCTGCTGTTTTGCAGCCTTGCCTGTCTCCACCAACTGACAGCAAGGAACAGAGCCATTTAATGGACAGCCCTTGCAACCAATCAAAGGAGAGGGGTCACTGGGCTCCTCACTCATTCAGAAGCATGGGTATGGGCCCACTGCAATAAGCCCGTGAAAATGGCGGCTGACCCCACAATCTGCCCATGAAATCTACCAGTTGCCTCCATTTGAGTAGACCCAGACTCATAAATAATGTGTATTTGTTCCTTCTATTTATTTTGATTTCCTTATATGAGTCTTATGTGTTAAAGTTATTTAATAGTTTTATCTTTGTTAATTTTATTGTAAAATTAGGTGGTGCTCACTGTTTTGAAAATGGCCCTTTCACAGAAACATGCCACACTCCTAATCAGGAGATGAAAGACAGGCAGAATCAGACAACAATATTGTTACAGTTATCATGTCTGTGTACAAGACTCTCTGACATGCTTCAGAAATTCAGACTATGATGGTTACCTTTTAAAATAAAAGGCCAGTAGCAGAATAAAATTTTGAGTAATCTTCTTCCATCATTCTAATGAACTTTAAAAAAGTCTGCAGTGTAAAATGCAAAATTTTTAAATATAAAGAAAATCTTTTACTGGTATAGCTATCTATGTATAAAGCAACTTACACATTTATGATTTGTCAGCCCACCTAAATTGTTTCTATGTCACACTTCATAATCTGGGCCTAAGGCGTTTTCATACACAGACACACATGCACTGATGCACTAATTCAATTAGTGATTGGATACCATAGTGATAAGTGCCTTACATAAATTTAGGAGATGAACACAAGGACTCTTAAAGATGAATGGAGAATGATGTTCTTTAGTATGCTACTTTTTTTCTAAGAATTAAATACAACAGCTCTTGTCCTGTTTATGCTATGCAGCCATAAAAAAATCCGGTGTCTGTACAGCCATTTTCCAAGAGATAGGGCCCTGCTACATGTTCAAATTAAAGCTGGATAGAAACCAGCTATAGAGTTGTTACACATTTTCAAGCACTAACTTTATAGTTGGTTGGCTCTTTTTATATCTGGACTAGCAAAGTGCCTGTCAAGAATGATGGGTGGGTGGCAGGGACGGAGCGCTACCACCCACCGCCCTGTGCTGCCGCCGCTCTGCATCCGGCTGTGTGCAACGCCACATGCCCAGCCACACCCTCACCCACCCAGCTACATGCCACCAACCCATATGCCACACATCCCCACACACACACCCAGTCACATGCCACACCCAGCCAGCCACATGCCACATTCCACATGCACACACACACCTACCAAGCCACACACCACACACACCCAGCCACACACACCCACTCACCTAGCCACATACACCATCCAGCCATACGCCACACCCATCCACACACCACACCCACCCAGCTACATGCCACACACCACACCCACCCAGAACCATGCCACCACAGCCACACCCACCTAGCCACATGCACACACACACCCAGCCACACTCCCCTGCCACATGCCACACACATACCCACTCACTCAGCCACACACCACACACACACATACCCAGGCACACCAGGTGCTCCTGGCACGGGAAGGGCATGGCACATGTCTGCAGGGAGCATGCAAGGGGGACACACCCCACCCCAAGGCCATGTGATGCATTCAGCAGGCGCTGCCTACACCCCGCTGCCTGCTGCCCCCACCCCCCCAACCGTGTGGGGGGCACTCCCTGTGCCAGCTTCCTGTGCAGCACTCTGTGGCCTTGCCTCCTTGCTCAGGGAGTGCCTGCCAGCTGTGGGCGGTGGAGGGAGTGTGGTGTGGGGGGGCGGCTGCAGGCAGCCTCGAGGGGAGCGGGCAGGGGGGCACCAACAGGCATTTTTATGTAGCCAACAGGGATAATGAGGGCAACGAGTATCTCATTCTTCTCATGCTTCACAGAAATGTTGGGCTAGGAACTCAGGAGGTCATCTACTCCGCCCCTATCGTGTCCTGTCCCTCAAGCCTCTTCCCCCTCCAACTTCCAAGGAACAATGTTAAACTAATCCTTTTGTACCCAGCAGAGAAAAATTTCAATGAAGTGATCATACAGCAAACGTCATTCAACTTCTGCAAAAATTAATATAGCAAGCAAACTAATAAGAATGCAATATAGATAATGCATTACACAAATATATCTAGATATACTCCATAACTGATTATAAAGTTAACAGAACTAAGCTGTCTTACAATATAGTATAATCTAAAATTCCAAATCCTAAAAGTCCTGACAGGTGGTCAACCTGCCTAGAGGTCCTTACCCAAAATGCAGAGTAATTTCTAAGAGGTAGGATCCTTAGAACAGAGGTTCCCAAACCTTGTCTTATTGCATACTCCCTTCCAGATTTGCCAGCTGCCCGCACACCTCTATCAGCACGTTGTATATTTTAACCACTTAAATGCCTATATCATAATATAGTAATAATGAAAATTAAATCTGCCATTTCACAATTTCTCCCATGTACCCCCCAGAGATGTCTTGCATACCACGTTTGGAAACCCCTGCCTTAGAACATTTGCCTATGTGAACCTCAGCACAGGATGCAAGACGAACATCCAACTTGGCTTCCATGTGCCTCCTGAAATCTGAGGTGCATGGGGCAGTTTCGCTCTGCTGTGGCGATGCCAGCATTGCAGTACCACGGCTAGTTTTTGTGCCTTCTACCCAGTTGAGAACCACTGGTCTAACCACTTTTTAAGTATTTTGGGAACAACCACTGAGTCTATACCAGTGGTTCTCAACCTTTTTGGACTCAAGCAGCTCTCTGGTGTAACATGTTCTCACACTTGGCAATGAAAGGATCGTGCCACAACCCCCTGCTTGAGAATCACGGGTCTGCACCCACCACTGATCTCACTGTATGCTCTGTGGGGCTGGTGCTGTGCTTTGTGCTTGGCGCTGCAAGGTCCCAGTCCCTGACTGCTCTCAGTCACACCCTTAAGAACACAAGAACTAGGAGTCATACAATGAAATGAGTAGGTCGTAAGTTGAAAATGAACAAAAGGAAGTTCCTTTTTCATACAGCATGTCATTCAAGTGTGAAACTCGTGGCCGCCAGATGTTGTGGAAGCCAGGTTTAAAAAGGGCTCTGACATTCTTGGAGAAAAGGTGCATCAGTAGCTATTGAGCATGGGAGCCAGAGCTTCTTAAGCCCTAAATGCTGGCAGCTGCCAATGAGAACAGGGAGAAAACCCTGGCTACGACCAGCCACTCTGCCTTTTGGCATTTGCTGGCTGCCTCTGAGACACAGGCCTATTTGGTACATAGAACGATCACGGGCACGTGCCCGCACAGGAACGGCAATGGCTCCACTCTGTTGTTAGAGGGGCTATCAGGTGTGCGCCCTGATTGCTTGGGACAACTTAATAACAGGGACAAGTGAGAGGTTGATAGCAAGTGCTCCAGAGAGGGACACCAAGCAGAGCACACCTGCCAGTGCTGACTGCCCTTGAATGAGTCCGAGCCAGCAGACCCTGCCCGGTGCGAGGCACCGGATTACTAAGAAGGGAATTATAAACCCAAAGGGAAGTATCACAACATGCCTCCTTCTAAATCCATGGTGCATCCACACCTTAAACCTGGAGCCCAGCTCTCAAAAAGGAGATGGAGGAACTAGCAAAGGGCAACCAGGATGATCAGTGTGGAGAGGGGGGTCATTTGTCCCCCATTTTATGGACAGTTTGGTTTTCTGGTCCTCTGTCCTCTATCCATGTGAAACCGGACACCTTTACGTCCTCTATTTTTCCCTGCTCAGCACCGCCCTGCCCCACTGCCGCCTGCAGGACTCCCCGCTCCCTGGTGCCCGCCCGGCCACCGCCACCCACGGGATCTCGCTGTCCCCCACCCTGCCACGTTCATGGCAGCGGGGACAGAGGCACTACCCCCACCAGTGACTGGCACCTCCTGGATCTGGGGGGGAGAGGGACACCCGCAGTAGCCACCGACCCTGTCAGGGGGGACACCAGTCCTTCCGACGGCACCCCTATTCTCGAGGTTCCTCGACGGCCACCCCGGGTCTGGAGCAGCTTCCCTACGAGAGGCCGGCTCACTTCCATCGGTTCCTAGCTGCTGGGGCGGGATGGGCCCTCGGCAGACCCCTGCCCGCGCAGGAGCCCGTCGCCCATCCGCTCGGAAGCGACGCTCGAGGGGCGCCGTGAGGAAAGGGTTACGAAGCGCTAATGGCGACGCGCTCGCCCTAGGGACACAGGGGCAAAGCCGGTATTGTTTCTTCCACCGACTCAAAGTCCTCGGAGGATTTCTCCGCGCGTGGCCCCGTCGCCGGCGGGTCGGGGCTGCTTGCGGACCCTCTCACACGCGCGGGGCCTCGGGCGGGTAGAGGCCGTACCCCCGCAAGGGGAGAGGAGCGGAGCGGACCGGACGCGACGGCCGCGCCCCGTCCTGAGAGAGCAGCCGCCATCTTGTGCGGGGCCCCGCCCACGGGGAGGCGGGTCCGCCATGCAGCTCCGCGCTTCGCCGCTCCCGCCAGGGGGCAAGATGGCGGCGGGGGAGGGCGGTTCGCGCCCCCGGTAGGTCGTTGTCGGGCCCCGGCACGAACCGGCCTCAGTTGCCCCGTGTGTAAAATGGGGGTAGCGCCACCCTCCCGGCCCCGGGGCCCGCAGTGCCGCGCTTCCCGGAGGGGCCCCAACGCCCACGCGGAGGGGGCTTGAGGGGACTGCACCCCTCCACCGTCCGCGACGCCGCCCCCCTCGGCGGCCGCTGGCCCCTTCCCTGGAGGTAAACGTGACGAGTGTCAACGCGGAAGGCCTCGGCGCCGTGAAGGGACCCGGGCGGCGTCGGTAGCACGTCCTGCTCAAAGGGGGTCGTCGCGGCCGGTCTGCGTTTATGGCGCGATTGGCCCGTGAACGTGTGTCTGGTGCTTGGGGCGGGGCCGCTCCACAGGCGAATCGTGCGACCCGTGTCGAGCGGCCCCCTGCGCCAAGCGGCAATCGTGGGGTTCACCGGCGAATCGTGCAATAAATGTTAAGTGCATGATTGTTGCTTGGCGCGTGTGGCCCGTCTAGGTTTATTGTGCGATTCGCCCATTAAGTACATAATATTTGCTTGGCGCGTGTGGCCGGTCTACATTTATTGTGTGATTCACTCATTAGGTGCATGATCATTGCTTGGTACATGTGGCCGATCTACATTTATTGTACAATTTGCCTGTTAAGTGCATGATCACTGCTTGGCACATGTGGCCGATCTACATTTATTGTACAATTTGCCTGTTAAGTTCATGTTCATTGCTTGGTACATGTGGCCGATCTACATTTATTGCGCGATCCTCCCATTAAGTGCATGTGTGACTGGTCTACATTTATTGTGCGATTCACCTGTCAATTGCAGTAGATACATCATGTGTTGCAAGGGCCTAAGAAATGTGCCTCATTTTTGTTATCATAGTATCTAAGACGCATTGATACATGGAGACCTGTAGGCCTGGGAGTTCAGCTGGTCCCTGACTTGGTATCCAGGCTGGCATGCTACAGGCAGATCCCAGGCTCAGAAATCCTGGTGTTCAGGTACCCCTGGGCGCCCTGGATCTTATCCAAGAGGTGATGAGATGAGCAGAGAAGGAAGGTGCAGGCTCTCCATGCCTGGCCCCTCTGCAAGGAGGGAAGCGCTGTAGCATAGCTGGAGCTGGGGATAAAGAACTGGGAATAGGGAACCAGGAATAAGGACTTTGGCCTCGCTGTATTACAGAGACTAGCTTTGAAATGGGACATCAGTCAGTTCACACGTGTGATGGGATGGAGGGGGCCCTGTTGCAGTGGGGGGACTTGAGTCCAGCCAGGCTGAAAACGACTGGTCTGTAGCATGGTTGTCTCTGTTTTCTTTCTGCAGAGGTAGGTCTGTGCGGTCACAGGTGCTGCAACAGCGGTCTCCTATTGGCTTCGGTAGATGCGTCACTGAGAGCAGCTGGTGTTTGGGCTTAACTACCCCTGCCATGCCTGGTGTTACTACCCCTGCCATGCCTGGTGTTACCACCCTGTAGAGCTGGACTTGATTGACTTTCATGATCGTGAGGCTTGAGAGCAATAGTTAAGATCCCTATGGGCTTAGTAGAGTCTATGTCTCTTCCTTCTTTCTGAGGTAACAATTCTGGCTGGAGGGGAGAGGCACTTTTTTTTTTTCTGTCGTTTTGTTAATCCTCTTGATGCCTTTTAGTCAAGGGCAGGAGTGACAGGTATAGCATTATAGTGGAAAGGTTTAAGCACAGGTTTTGCAACATTTCCTAAAGCTGAGACTTGTCGTTTGTCTAATCTCTTCTGGAAGGCCTCTCCCTCCTTGCATCACAGCAACCATGATGGCTTTATCCCTCAGCTTTTGCCCAGTTCATCCTGGGTTTTGTCCTTTGTGTTGCTGCCCTGGAGTGTGTGGTCCGTAGATTGAAAACTGGTGTTTGATGTAACTCAGTCTTAATCCATGAAGGAAAAGCTAATAATGTTTTCCTTGCTGATTAGAACAGATTGCTGTAGTGTTTTGTGAAGCTAATTATGTTCAAACACACTGCCAGGTGTATTTATGTGATGGTGTCTGCTGCACTTGCTTGAGCAGAAAGACACCTACATGGTTTTCATTGGAAATTTGAGGCCTGTATTTTTCTGGTTCTGCTTGTATTAGCAGATGGTTAATTACTATGTTAACTCATTATGGTGATAACTCATAATCCCATATGTCAGTGCTGTCCAAAGTGGGGTGCGGAAGACGATCTATTGGGGTACAGGAAGAAAATATTAGAACTTCTATTTATAGTTATTTTTTTTATCTAAAAAAATAAGAAAGAAATTAAGCTTTACTAATATTTAATATACGGATTTACACTGGCGCCCTCACTCGGTCCGTATGTCAAAGAAATAAATATGCATATATTGGGGGTGCGTGCTCAAAAATTTTCTACTGATAGGGGTGCACAATCAAAAAAGTTTGGAGACCACTGCCATATGTTATGGCATCATAATTTCAGTAAATGAGAAGTATACAGTTCGCATTCCATACTGTGCTCTGAAATACAGGCAGTCCTCGGCTTACAGCATTTTGTACTTACAACGTTTATAAATTTCAACTTTATGACATCAGTTTCGACTTACAACGCTTGATCAGATGTGATGCCACACCAGCGAACAAGTTCGCTGCATCACTCATCCCCCTGGAGAACATCTGTCCAAACTTCCTTGGACGCTTTCTTTAAGAAAGCAGACAAGACTCCAGAAAAACCTGCAGCCGAGACTCCTGAGAAGACTCCAGCCAAGAGCCCTTCAAAAAGTCCAGCAAAGTCACCTGAAAGGATCCTTCCAAATCAACAAGATTGCTATTTACAGTATAAATACATTAATGCAGCTATATTACTCATCTATAATTGATCAAGTACAAAATTCTGGGGCATTTTTGGTGAAAATAGGGTAATCAGGCCTTGGTTCAGGAACCAATCCCCCATTTATAACATTGTTTCTTTTGAGAAAATTGGTTCCAAGTTACCTTTCGACTTAAGATGCAGTTTGCAGGAACCAATTGTGTCGTAAGTCTGAGGACTGCCTGTATCAAAATTAGGGGTTTCCTTCAAAAGCCATCCCATCAGCAGCTCCAAGAACTTCAAATTATAGTTTGCAGTCTCCTATCTGTAGAGAACAAGGATGGTTTCATAGTTAGGGCACTAGAGCAGAATTTGTGAAACCAAGATTTCTGCCCCTGCTGTGGCTTTTCTCTGTGACCTTGGGTAAAGTCTCACTGTGCCTCAGTTCCCCATCTGTAAAACAGGAATAGTATTTTCCCTTTCCTATTTCACAAGTATAATTGTACTGAAAGACTTTGTGAGGTTAAGAAATGTACATCACCCCTGTTGTCATAGGATCTAAGATGCATAGATGTATGTAAACCTTGTCTGGCAATAACAAACTGTTACCATCCAGCCCAGCCTGGTAACCAGGCAAGATCCCAGTCTGGAATTGCCAGTCATGCAGGAGAGCCGTGTTCTGTGTAGTGCCGTTGCTAGGACATGCTCAACCTTTTTTTGAGGGTCCAGACCTAACATATCCATTTTGAGGTCAGATAAAAATGTTTAAGATTGCTTGGTTCCCATATGTGTTATTTTAAGTCTCTGATTTCTTATGTAAATATTTTTATGGCTTTATGGTGCCTTTATAATATCTACTGTTGCTTTGGATTGCACCCAAGTAGAAGAATCATATTTTGGGTTTCACTCAAATATGCCTGTTGTTTACACAGGACTTGTAGTCTAAATATGTTTTATTGATTAATATTATGTGTGCGTTTGAAAAAATATAAATTTAGAAAAGAGAATACAGACTAAAGCTAAGCAAACAATAAAAAACCCAGCAAAAATACAGCTGCCAGCATTTTGTCTTTGAGTTTCACCCCTGATTTGTTTCTTTTAAAACCAGGTTCTTTATATGCACTTGAGTGCAGTTTTTGTACAACAAAGTTTTTGGGTATGTTTTTTTAAAATCTGGCATCATTGCATATGCAGTACTTAAAAATGCTATTCCTTTTTATTTACATGATTCCAGTGTCTTGCATGCAAACAGATTTTTTTTCAAATATGCTGTTAGAAAATTTTACTAGGAAGTGTATCTATATTACAGTTACAAACTGTAGACCTTATTGGAATGAACAGCCCTCTCCAATATGTGTATGTTGGTAGTGTTTCCACATTACACATTTAATTGTTTTTTTCACCTTGGTTACAAGAAATGCAGGTATCACAGTAGTTATGGAAAATTATATTTCTTTCTTCTATCGTGACAGCTCATTATAAGGACAGTATATTACAACTTTATATTTTATCACAGAGCATTGTGCATTAGTTTAAAGGAATGTGAAAGCAAATATCAATTGGAGAAAATGCCTACTATTGGCCAGTCACATGGATGCAAAAATTCTGCATAAGTCTCATCTCCATTGTTTCTAATGCAATGCTGTGTCCCAGTACGTACTTGCAGACTATGTGATTATTCCCTCCATGAATATAAGCTGTATCTTGTTCACTCAAGCACTTAAGTATTAAATATTCTAGTAGGAGGACACAGGCTTGGCAAATCCATTGCATTAATGCCTTCTTTTCTTGCGACACTTGTAGCGATAATAATCAAATATAAGGCTGACAGTACATGTCTGGTAGAAGGCAATTAGGATTAAAATCCTTCTTTCATTGAATTCTAGTTTTATCCCCAGATATGTTTTTTAAAAAGTGACTGCTACCAGGCTCTTTTGTTCTCAGTCCTGTTTTCTACTACAGTCCTTAGTTTAAGAAGTCCTGCCTGTTGTCCTTTGGTTGGGCAAATTAGTATATTTTTTATTTAGAAATATATTATAAACTATACAATAATGTTTTCCCATTTTAAAGTTTGCTCATAGTCATGCAGTTTAGCAAAACCTGGTGGAACTCTGTGGCTCTATAAAAAAAAGGGCAAAGCAATTGTATCTTATAGTGAAGTTTTGAGTTGCATTTAGTGACATTGGTTTTTTCTTTTTTTCTTTTTCCTTTCGTTGTTTCACTACAGGAAAAATGAAACACATCCAAGATTCCTGAATAATAAGAATGGGTCCAGATGTACCACTACTAAATGATTACAAGCAGGAGTTCTTCTTGAAGCGCTTTCCACAGACTGTCCTGGGAGGTCCCCGATTTAAATTAGGCTATTGTGCCCCTCCTTACATATATGTGAATCAGATTATTCTTTTCCTAACACCATGGGTTTTGGGGGGAGTAGGAACACTTTTGTACCAGTTAGATATTATGAAAGACTATTACACTGCAGCACTTTCAGGAGGACTGATGCTTGTTACAGCACTTATTCTCCAGTTGACAAATCTGCATGCGAGACAGAGAACGGTGACAGTAGAAAGAATGCAGGTTCCAAATACCCTAACAGATGAAGACGAGTATGAATTTTCTAGCTGTTTAGGTTCAGAGACAGTAAAATTTATTATTCCAGGCAAGAAGTATATAGTGAACACCGTTTTTCATTCCTTTGTTGCTGGGGTCATGTGTGGTTTGGGCACTTGGTATTTGCTACCAAACAGAATAACTTTGCTGTATGATAACGTTGGAGGAACTGTTATGATCTTTGTGTTTGGATGGGTGACTATATGTATAGGAGAATATTCATTAATCATAAATACGGCTACAGAGACAGCTGCTTTCCAAGCACTGGATACTTACGAAATTACTGCTTTGATGAGACCTTTCTATATTTTTGTCTTTATTGCAGTGGATGTTGCATACAGGTAAACCTAAGTTAATGTTTATGTAATTTAATGTTGATTAACATATGCAGATACCTTGGTGGATGCTGTGAAATAACTCTTGAAAAAGTTGTAGAGATGTTATCCAACTGGAAAAAGCCTGGCATGCTTACAGTAGAAACTCGTGTTTTTACTTTGCATGCAGAAATTTTGGAATTGTGTAGCTTTTCAAGAGAAGTTAAGAGATTCAAAAGTTTTGTCTTGCATAGTTAAAGTTGTCATCTTCAATCACAAACCCAGTAAAGTAGCCTTAAGTATTTGAATCCTCATTCTTTTAGGGATCTATTATCAAGCAATATATTACGGATTTTAAATGTCTTCATTTTATTTTTTCTAAATATATATCAAATTTGCTACTTTTAAATGAGAAGTGAACCTGCCATGAAACTACAGGTCTAAACACTGCACATTCCAGAAAGTTGTGATCTGGATACAAATATTGTACTTCAGCACTTCTTTAATTTAACCCATGTAAAAGGGTTTCAACAAAACCAAAATGAAGCTGCAAAGAAGAGACTTTGCATAAATTGTAGTAGGTCCAGAAGTTGGAAACTCTGAAACTCATGAGTTATGATCCATATGAAATTTAGCCTTGGATTGCTAAATGCTTTTGTAGTGGTCTAGATTAGAAAATAGAACATATATTTATATTCTCCTCTTAAGATCTCTCTCTCTCAGCCAAGGTATTTGCAAAGTGTCTTAGGGTAAAAATGTACTTTTTAGTTCCTTTTCATGTGCTCCTTGTTAGGTGTCAGTTATATCAATTTGGCAGGCTACGTCTCATTCTTTAAGTAAATTACGTGTATTAAAAACACAGAACTTAATTCTACTATTCTTCTAGTTTTGCACTTAATTATTTTTTCTTCAGGATTCAGACCACATTGTTCCTTGAGTTAAAGTAATACCATTTACAGTACATACTTTCTAGACCCTTAACAGGTTTTCCATCCAAATGAAGGAAGATTAGATTTCTGAGATTCCTGATATTTGTAAGCCAAAACTTCCAAGCCTGTTTTCACAGCAAAAAGGGAACAAACCAAATATTTTAAAAATCTTTTAGCATGTGATTTTTAAGATAATTACCACAGGCTTCTTAGTATGTTAGTTAAGTTATGCAGACTTCTTAATATCAGTTTTTTATCTATAGGGTTTTTGTATGTTTGTATATTTACAAAAGGCTTTTATAGTTTTTCTGTACAAAAATACATTGTGCCTTAGTCAACATCTGAATTCACTTTTAAGGAGAATTTAGTTACTCATTTAAATTAATTTAAGAGGCTTTGCATATAAGAAAAATGTTGCAGTGATTTAACTTACCTTGGTTTAAAATAACGTCTTTACATTTTACATTTAAACAAGACTTTAGTAAAATCTTTGGCTCCTTGTTTTGTGCTTGCCATTTTGGTATAAAATTTCCTAATTTTGAAGCATTCTTTATTTTGGACTGTCACAGTATTCTGGGAGTTCTGTATCTTTGGCATAAAAAGTCCTATATGTTATGATGCTTATAGTGTGATAATATCCCAAGCGTTAATTTTAAATATCTAGCTTATCAACAAAAGTCTGAAGATTCTGGCAGTTGAATATGGGTGCATAAATTTTAAACTTGCCTCTATACATACAGTATCTGTTCATATTTCCTTTCATAGAAGTCAGATATGTTTTTTTCTTTCATCCAGGTTTGCTGGTAACATACCCGTCCTAGAGCAGACAAACCAGATCTTGCACATCTTATTTCTGTTTCTGCCATTCTTATGGGCATTGGGAATTCTGCCTCTGCTTGATGCACTTTTTCTGTGGGGAATGGAACAAGTGTTGGAGTTTGTCTTAGGAGGTTCACCCATGTCGAGTAACACAAAGTAAACTTTATTTCTATAATGATAAATGTAACAGTATAATCTCTAACCCTTTTCTTTTCAAGCAAATCTTTTTTTCTTCTCCTTCACAGGTTATTAGTCATGTTTCTCATTTCTGCTGGAACAGCTATAGCATCGTATTTCATTCCCAGCACTTTTGGTGTGGTCCTCTTCATGACTGGATTTGGGTTCATACTGAGTCTTAACCTAAGTGAGATTGTTTTTTCCTTCAAGGACACTATAAGCAGCCATTTAGCTTCCAGCAAATCTAAGACTCTATCCAGTGGCCCTAGGATACAGTTTGGGCGAAGGGAATTCATTTTCTATTTGACTGTGTTGACATTTGCTCTCGCAGAAGCTAGCCTGCTGCATCACTTTGCTGGTTTTACAGCATTTTCCAAAGACAGTCCCCAAGCTATAGTGAGTTACTTTCTGATCATATTACTCCTAATTATGTGGATTCTTAGAGAGATTCAGAGAGTATACTTGTTTGGAGTCTTCCGAAATCCCTTTTATCCAAAGGATATCAGGACTGTGACTGTGTTCATGGAGAAGCAAAGAAGGCTTATGAAAGTTGGTGTTGTCAGGAGGATTTTACTAACACTAGGTAGGAATTCCACTATCTGCTTTTTGCAAGATAATTAGGGGGGATTAACATGATAGTAACATTTTCTCTGTGTGGGAGTTAAAATATACGTTCTAAGAAGAATTAAGTGGCTGAAAATTTGCATTAAGATTTTTGTGCAGTTGTGCATTCAGAATTATAAGTAACATGCCAAGGTTTTTGAAAGTGACCAGTGGCATGTTGTGTGTTTGTGGTTTTTTGGGTGCTCAGCACAAGGCACCTTAAAAGGGTCTTTAGAATGTGAGTGCTCGGTACTTTCTAGCAGTAGGACTTCCTAGAGGGTCTTAAGCTTGGCACTTGAAAATTGCTGGTCACTTTTTTAAAACCTTTGCTCTCATTTTTGATAAAACAGTACCAAAACAAAATTGAATTGAGAGAATGGACATCAGTTAAAATGTTTGTTCCTTGCAGTCTTTTAATACAAGGTCCAGCCTTGCTTTTACTGAAGTACATGATGGATTTTCCACTTGCTTCAGAGTAGATGGTATTTAGTCCAAAATGAGCTTGTTTTTGTAGATGCAACAGTTTTGGAGACATGATCCAGAAGCACTTTTCACATCATTTATCTTAAGTATTTACCTTAATTCATGATTGTTTTCTGAAGTTAATTGGAATATTCAGTTTGCAGGGTTTGGCCCTGGATAAGAATATGCCATCTTATTTTAATGTTTCAGGAGCAGGGTGGGAAAGGACTTTGTGATGATTACTAATGGCTTGATTGGGACGAGCTAAGATTTCCATTCTGCAATGTACCCTTCATAAAACTGTAGGCTTTTGTAGGAATTTTACAAAGAAAATTATTGACGTCTCTCTTTTTCATTGCAGTGTCTCCATTTGTTATGATAGCATTTATTTCACTAGACTGTTCCCTACAAAATCTTCATTCTGTGTCTGTTTGCATTGGATTCACAAGAATCTTTAGAATGGTAATTTGACATATTTTTAATATGTACTATGTAGAAGATATTTTTTCCCTAAAGTAATAAGGACTTACAATATACTCCAGGTCAAGAAGCGGGAGAAAGGGTAGATTCCTGGTACCACAAGTAATCAGTCTCTGTCCTAGGTCTGGCAAAATACAGAGAATGCCATGCTGGACATAGTGGTGGTGTCAATAGTACAAATGCTGGTGGTTAATACAGATGTATGGTGGAACAGGAGCCTGGATACAGGAATCAGACTCTTACTGGTAAACGTTCTTTTTTAACTAAGCAGGTAGTTCTTGTTGTATTATTTTATTGTTTCCTAGTCTGTTCTTTTCTGCTTTTTCTAAAATTGGGGCTCAGGACTTGTGGGAATGGAGACGCGTTCTGCACACGCAGAACTGCTTTTACCACAACAGTAAATGACAGTTTCACTTAACCCATAGAATTCTTCTGTGTAAGGCTGAAAGATATCTAGCAATGCTGAATGTGCCAAGATGTGTAATAGAAAAATATTTTTGCTATCAACAGGTTGGTGTTGTTCGGGATCGACTACTTCAGTTTATCTCAAAGCTGCAGTTTGCATTAACTGTTCTCTTGACATCATGGACCGAAAAAAAGCAACGTCGTAAATCCTCCACCACATTAATTACGCTCAACGTTGTTTTCTTCCCTGTTGTATTGGCCTTCATTGCTGTTTCTGCGGTGCTGTCTTCCCCCTTGCTGCCTCTCTTCACTCTTCCGATATTTTTGATCGGGTTTCCCAGACCAATCCGAAGCTGGCCAGGATCTGTGGGTGCAACAGCATCTATTTGTTCCGATACCGTGTACTACAAGCAGATTGTTCCAAGTCTGGCTGCTGCACTGCAATCTGCACTAGCAGCTGGTAGCTTAGGTAGGTAGATAAGCAAAGCAGGTTGTAAAAGAATTTGCAGATAAGATCACTTAGTACTTTAATGTATACAGTCTTACTGGAGAATTGTTGCATCTGATTTAAATAACTTGCTTTGCTACCTAGGTTAAAATTTCAACACTGTATTTTGTAGGGCTTATTGAAAATGAGAGAGAGAGTGAGTGTGTTTGTGTGTGTGTGTTTATTGCATTCTCCTAACAGAATGCTGTATTTTAATGACCAGTGTAGTGGTGAGAGAATATTGCTCTTGATATTTGTATATATTGAATAAGAACTAGTCTTCTTGAAGTAAAAGGGCTGGGGCTCTGCTGTGTATCAGTTGCTCCCTGGTAATTGCCTGTGGGAGATGACATCTAAATCTTGTAAGTGTGTTGAGGCCCTTCATTGCCACTTGTCCCCTAGACTGGATTTCACAAACCTAGAAAACGGTGGTAACACAGCCTTTTAGCCTTCATCTATTGTAGTGTAGGAGCCTGTACATGGGCAGTTACCACCCCTTAACTGTTCTGCAGTAAAGACCCATCTCTTATTCCTTAGCAGGTAACCACCAGATGAGTTGTGTGCACCAGATGGGTTTCTAGAGAATAGGTACTAGTTTAGTTGTAAGTTATGGGCAGGAGCCACTTGCTGGCATTCCATATTTATGTAGGAGGTTAGACTAGAGCCTCATAATGATCCTTTTTGTGTCTTAAAATGTATGAGAAGCTGCTTCTGTTTCTTTTTTAATTGTACAGAGGTGAAAAAAAAAGATTTACTAGGTCTTGTTTTCCCATTTGAAGACAAAACAATCTCTGAAATGGCAAGAATTTTTCTGAGAAACACTTACCATGCTTGTAACCAGAATCATAGAAAAGTAGGGCTGGAAGGGACCTCTGCAGATTGTCTAGTCCAACCCTTCACCAGAGGCAGAATCATTCTTTTCTAAACCATCCTATACAAAGCCATTTTCTAAGTTATTAGTTAACTAAAGTCAACCCTGATGCAACCATAAAACAAAACACCCTAACCTGCAACAGATAAGGCAGAGGGACAGGGGGTAGCCAGTGCAAGGTTGTTAAAATATGTTTGACAGTTCCAAGGAAGATGGCAAGACCCTCTGCAGTCTCTACCAGTTGAGCCTGAATTGGTAACCTGGGGAATAATTGTGTGTTTTAGCTTACTGGTAAAGGATAAGTATTTATCTAAGAAACCTAGATGGCATCCTATGTCAAGAGGCAGAGTTGGAGAGGTCTTGGGATTTAGAGGCAGTAGATATAAGGTTTAGTCACTCAATTGAAGAAGAGATGCAGAGACTTTCGCCAAGTTATATTCAGTGTCTTAAGTATCAGTGCCAAAGATGTGTGAAGTAAAGTAATTTTAGCAAGTTTTCTCAGGAAAAAAGAGAAGCCTCACTTTAAGTCCACTGTGCCAGGCAATAAGAGAACATGTAAGAGCATTTTCATAACAGCAGCTGGGCAGTTACCAAAAATCGCAATTAAAAAAATGCAAAATGTTCGCAAGGAAATACACTTTATTAGCATGGTGCAATATAAAAGCTTGTTTTAAATGTTGACTATGACTGAATGCTTGCTTTCACAATTATATCTTGCTGCACTATGAAACCAAAATTCATCATTTAAGTTAAAGATGATGCATATGAGCAATGTGCTAGTAGCATACATACTTTGCCACATTTAGGAAGATTTTAGATGTGTTGGTGAAATAATAGTAGGCTTTAACCTAAGGCTGAGAGAAGAACAGCAGTTTGGTTACTTATTTGGCTTTGCCCCTTTACTTCTGAGTAGAAGGGGGCAGGAGCAAACTGATGGGGTACTTCTGTGTGAGTCGGGGAGGTCTAATGGCCAGAGCAGAAAGTTTGATGTGGGAGGACTCCTGAGTATTAGCATTGCCCTTAATTTGTTATGTGACTGTGGACAAATTATTTAGGGGGCAAATCTTAATCAACCATATAAGCACCGAAGGCACAAAAAGCAATCTTCATCACCCCGTTCTGTGCCCACCAAATCACTTAAGCATATAGATTCTTTAGGCACTTCCATTTTGGCTGAAAGCCTTGGACTGCTGTGCCTTCTCTGAAGTAAGCCAGATTGGCCACCTGGTTACCAGTTAGATAGCCTTTGGTTATAAAAACAGAAAGCTCATGCTGCCCTGAGTCAGATGCCTGTGGTCCAAGGAGGAGGAGGAATTCAAACAGACCCCAGTGTCCAGCATTTTCTATTAGCTACCTGTAAGCACATCTACTCAGTACCCACCTGGGAGCTACCTAAGTCTTCCTGTTTGCTGTAGGGAGTTGCTTGACCATGCCAGTTTGGGTCACCTTCCTGGACAAGGCCTCAATAATAACTCTTAAATGGAAGAGCCTACAAGATCAGTTTGAATTGGGCCCTTGCACTAATTCTAAAAGCCCATTTAAATTTGATACTCAATTATTTTAAGGTATCCACTTTGACAGGTAGGGCTTGTCCAAGTGATGCTGAGGAACAGGAAACTCTGTTTGGGTTATGGTTGCTCTGTACCTCTGAAACTAATCTGTGAGTGTGGCAAGTTGGGTACCCAAAACTGGATGCTCTTGAAAACTGACCTTAATGTCTCTGCAAATAGCCACTATGCCTCACAGGTAAACTGAGATTTGAAAGTGTTTGGAGATCCTTGAATAACAATGCATAGGATCATCAATGAGTATTTCTGAGGTGGTAATAAATCAGTTCTTGAATAGTATGATGAGCACTGCAGAGAAATTGAAATCCATAAACAATAAGGCTTTTCCAAATTGAACTGAGAAAACTGCAAAGATAAAAATGCAGTTGTCTTGATGAAGCTTGGTGCCTTTTGGCTGAGCAAGTAGCGACAGTTGATATGCTTTAAAAATTCTTGGTTCCCAAGTGTAAGTTTGGTAATTTAGGACCTGATAGTGCATGTACTGTGGCCTTTTCAATTACTCTTAACTTGTCCCTTAACATATATGCTATGAACTATTTGGTTGGGAGGGCCGATATGGCATCTATGAGCCAGAAGTCCTTTTTTTTGGTTTTATAATTTTATTTTGCATATTCTAAAGTGACTTGGTATATGGAAATTATGACAGGAAAATGATGAGAGAGGATCCTTTAAGCATTTCGACTCCAATCCACAAAGGGGCTTCAGTGTAGTGGGACTGACTATTATCATTTTTTGCTTTTACTCCCTGGAGTGGAATTAGCTGGCCCAGGTTGGAGCCTAAGATTCCTGTGCAATGCAGTGGGGAGATTTAGGTATCTATGAATGGGGTTCACAGCATTCAGCATGTTGAATGGGACAGAGCTGGGGTGGGGGTGGTGTAGCCAAAAGGACGTGTCAAAAAGAAGAAATTCCCCTCCAGATGTAAAGTCTGCAGCCCCAGGTTAGGTGTTTATGTGAGATCAGGATTCACAGTCCAAAGTCCTCTCCTGGATTTAAGTGCCTATGTTTTCTCTTTTGGGGTGGATTACTGACACGTCCCTTTGTATTAAAACACAAGTGTTTGTGACTGTCTTCCCTGTAAGGTGGTTGTTAGGGCAACTGCCCAGGAAGAGGAGAGCCTTGGTTCTGTGCCCTTGGGAGGGAGTTCAGATCCGTAACTACTGCCTCTCAGGAGAACGCCCTGACCACCAGACTGCACGTTAGGCTGGGGGGGTGGCGGGTTCACTTTCCACCTCCAAGAATGAGGAACTCGTGGGACCAAAGGGAGAGGATGCCCAGCAATGAGAGCATTCTCCTTGAAAGCAGAGAGCCCTGGTTTTTATCTTTGCTGCTTTATGAATTTTTTTCCAATAACTTACATGTGTAATGCTGCCCCCCTTTATTATTTGATACCTCATCAATTTTTGTGTCCCCTGCAAAATTTACCAGCAAAGATTTTTAAAGATTTTTGTATCGTTTATTGTTAAAAATAATACATTGTTTTTGAATTAGAGTAGAAGCAGCCCTGGTCATTGATATTTCCCTATTAGCCAACACATTTTGAGATCTGTCAGTAGGCCAGGTTTTAGTCTAATATGTGCCTTGTTCATTTCACATAACACAAGCTTTTAAATCCAAGTATTACATGGTACTAAGTCATATGCCTTGCAGCAGTCCAAGTATGCTGCATTAGCATAGTTGTTTTTATCAACCAGGCCTGTAAAAAAAAAAAAAAAAAAAAAGTCAGAAAAAGACAGCAGGTTTGTTTAATAAGATTAACTTCCATGTTGATTTGTACAACCCTCTAAATTTTGTTGGTAAAGCTCAAAATAACTATTGTATTATTTTATGTGGAGCAGATGGGTATTAAGCTAACAAGTGTATAGTCCCTTGGATCATCTTTTACCTTGTTTGAAAAATGTGTTCCTAAATTTAATCCTCTTATCTTTTTGGAAGTTCTCTGATTTTTTTCCATGACTTGTTTAAAATTAAGTAGTTCAGATTGCTGTTCAATGAGTTATTTTAAGATAGAAGTTATTAGACCAGTTCAGTTGATTTCATGCTGGAAGTGTCTCCATAGTGGCTTCCTTTCTTTTGTTTAGAAGAAAAAAAGTAATCAACAAAACGCTGCAGTAAAAACTTAAGGTTCTTTTTCTGCTCTTTTTAGGTCTCTTTTTACCTGGATCACACTACTTGTGCCGTTTTCAGGACAGACTGATATGGATATTGGTGATAGAAAGAGGCTTCACATACTGTTGTGTTAATATTAAGGTGAATATTTACTGAAAACTTTGCTTTGGAAACATGCAAATCCTTTTCTGTTATTTCCTCCCAACAGAACAAGCAAAAGTACTTACATTGTATAAGACTAAGACTCTGTACTGGTTATATTACCTGAGCTGGTTTAATTTTGTAAGTAAAAGGGTTTTTCTCAATATTAAGACCATAACATAATCTTTAAAACCATCTGAAGGGCATAGACAAATTGTACCAGAACCTGCAAATCAAGAAATAGTGGGCACATCTACACATTCATTAATGTGCAGTGCCTACTGTGTATTAAATTTAGTACTTGCAAGAGGAAGTACTATATAAATGCTTAGTAGGCTGCTCTACTGTGCGTTAGTTTGATCGCATGCTTTGTTTTGAACGGTTAATACTCAGTAGACTAATACTACTGCACATTAGCTTAATAGCATGGTCTTTGCTGTGATGCTGTAATGCAGTCAGTCGGTCTACTACGCATTAAGCGTTTTGTGTAGACGCATCCAGTTTCTACAAGCACAGAAGTGCTATATATTTTGAATTGGCTTGTGGTATAAGACTTTAAAACTTAAAGTGGGTATCTGTGAGGACTGAAGATTGTGGCAGATGGAACCAAATGGCTCTAAAGCAAGTTCAGAAGTGGTAGTATTGCATGAAGTACTGTTAGTCAGTCCATCAAATAAGATCCTGAGTGCTATTAAAATTGTAAGTGATTGCTCTGTTAGTTCCAGAAATATTGGAAATACTGGGCATAGTTTCATTTGCTGGAAATAGTTGTTGCAAGAAAAAAAGGCCTGTTAGTTTTTAAAGGCTTGTTCATATGCAGAGTAAAGCTGAATTGTTTCCACTTGTGCTGTAGGGGCTAGAGTTGCAAGAAACCTCCTGTCACACTGCAGAAGCTCACAGAGTTGATGACATTTTTGCAATGGCCTTTGAGCATGAGGAGCATGCAAAGACTCTCTCTCTCAATCATCATTTTGGAAACATTTTAACCCCTTGCACAGTTCTGCCTGTGAGGCTGTATTCTGATGCCAAAAATGTCTTGTCTGGAATAATTGATTCTCATGAAAACTTAAAGCAGCTGAAAGATGATTTTGTTAAAGTGCTCGTGTGGGTGCTTGTCCAGTATTTCTATAATAAATCGAAAACATGTGAGAAGCTGGACAAAGCAGACAAGGACACAGATGAATCATTTCCAATAAACAAACAAGCATTTAACAATACAGTGGAAAGACCCAGGTCTGTAAGGGATGAAGATAGCTTTAGTGTAGAGACAATTGAGGACTGGACTGATGATAGTGATCTTTTTGATCTTGAGCCCACTGGGAGAATGAGAGAGAGAAAAGAAATGGGACCAGCAGCAACTGCACCAAGAATGCATTTGTCTATTCCAGGATCAACTGTAGAAATGCAAAGCAGAGATGGTGCTCTACAAAAGACACCACTTGAAGATAAACTATACAGACCCATTGTACTTGGACTTCCTGCTCTAGATAAAGGAAAAAAGCAGGAAGTGTTAAGACTACCGTCACTTGAATTTAGCTGCTCCTATTCGGAGCTGCTAAGCATACCTGAAGAATGGAGAACAGCACCCATCCCTGCTTCCAAACTCAATGAGATGAGGCAGAGGTTTCCAGAAGAGTGGTACCATTTCATTTTGAGTCAACTGGATTTTTTTCATTTGGAAGAAAAGCCTGCCAGTTTACTTGAAGACCTTGCTAAAGACAAAACTTTGAAAGACTTGTATATCCATGGTGTATTGTCATGTTGTTTTGGTTTGTTTGGACTAGACAGTACAGTTCCTGCTCCTAGTCATGTATTTAGAGCCTACACTGGGGGTATTCCTTGGTCTGTTGGCTTGGATTGGCTGACTGGAAAACCAGAGCTGTTCCAGCTTGCACTGAAAGCATTCAGGTAAGAACTAACTCGGAGTATAACACAAGCACACCTGCAAAAATGAGCATTTGTGCTTAAGAGTATACTTGCATCTTTGTAATGTACAATTTTGAATCAGCTTTATTAAGTGAAAGAGCGACCTTATTTAGTGTCCAAATAGTATATACAAATCTGTACTGATATTGAAATTAAATATTTTAGCTCCCATTATCAATATCTAGTTCATATGTTTGATGTAATTGAAACAATGTAACACCCTTTTAAATGGCTTGAGTGGCTTTGTATTTTAAATCATGTTCTGCAGTGTATGTGTGTTTGTGTGTCTTTCAGATATACATTTAAACTCATGGTTGACCAAGCAAGCTTGGGTCCAGTAGAGAGCTTCAAAGAGCTGGTTAACTATCTAGAAGAATATGAAAATGACTGGTACATTGGTTTGGTATCTGATATTGAGTGGCAACAAGCAATTTTAAAAGAAAAGCCATATCTCTTTTCCTTGGGGCATGATCCTAACATGGTAAGAGGAAAATTTTGCTGATGAGCAGGATTAAAGTATTTTTTCCTCTGCTTATTTCTTAGTCTGCCTGCCTTACAAGATACGAGAGCTTTGCACTCAAAGAATTAGTTAGTGCTCGACTGACTCGTGTGTGCTTATTCTTTGAAATTGCCAGGCAGCTGTTCAGCAGATGCAGCAGTATTTGCTGACTCTGCTGTGATATTCCTCTGTACAAGGACAGAGCAGCTAGGACTTGAGTCTTGTTAATAATAAGCCTTCCTCTGTGCAGATAATATGCAGCAGTGTAGTCTAGAGTCCTATACCCCTTTTATTTTCCAGTGATCCGTTCCCACTGTTTAGTATATGTGACATTTTGGGATCAAAGCATTGCCAAATTGAAAACCTGACCCTTGCTACTTTTATACAGTCTCCTCTGTTTCCTGTGTTGTCACTGAAAATTTCCAAGGAGTCAGTGTTACGGCTCAGTGCTTAGCATGCAAGTTCTGTTTTTCACTTCATACCAGAAATTTCTGTGTTAACACTGACTAGAACATGTGCCAAGCATTCCTAAGTATGGTTTTACTTTTTTAAGGGAGTTTACACTGGGAGAGTGCTCACCCTTCAGGAGCTGCTAGTGCAGGTGGGAAAGTTAAATGGTGATGCTGTCCGAGGTCAATGGGCAAACCTTTCCTGGGAGCTGCTGTACGCTACCAACGATGATGAAGAACGCTACAGCATACAAGCGCACCCGGTCCTCCTGAGGAACCTGACTGTGCAGGCGGCCGACCCACCCCTTGGCTATCCCGTCTATTCATCAGAACCTCTGCATGTGCCTTTGTTTTAGACTTTGTGCTGCATGTGGGGAAGCAAAAAGCAATGCTGCATTTTACACTAGAAGTATGAAGATCCTGCTCTCGAAGTGGTACTGGATGGCTGTGCTGAACCAATAAGGACTGATTTGCACAGAAACCGTGCTAGCCAGAGGCAAATTCTACAGCAGGCAACCTGTTTTTCAAAATACCACCTCCTTTGTTGCTGTCAGGACAAGAAGCCACTGCTTCAAGATGCCCTGATTTCCAATTCACAGAAGAGACATAATTCTGGCCATTAACTCCTTATGGTACATTCTGATTTTTTTTTTTTTCCTTTTCTTTTTTACTAGTCTGACAGGTGACTTGCATGAGTAGGCAGGTTACAGCTCATTATAGTACAGCAAACCACAGAGTTGATCACCAAAGTGTACATACAACTATTTATATGTATTTTTTTATTCTGATCATTTTATATATACAATTGAGTTTAATTTTAGCACTTGTTTAAAATATATGGCTGTAAATAACATCCTTAATTGTAGTGTGCTACCAGCTGCTATATAATAAGGGAAGTCTGGAAGAAGTATTTTTACAGAAATGTACACTTATGTGGGCAAGAAAGGTTTTGTAAATTAGCAACCTGAATCTTGCCATTTTACTAAAAACAATCTACGAGGGGTGTTTCAGAAAGTAACAGCAATACTGCAATAAAACCCCGTTTTTGTGCGGCGATCATTTTCTGAGCCGCATCACTTCTCTACAGTCATAAACCATGGGTGCATTCAACAATGCCACCGTCAGTGTTCCCTGCTGCTGCGTAGTTCCCGCTTTGCTACAAGGCATGCCACATGGGCAGCCATTTTGCTGTTAGTTTCTGAAAGACTCTCGTGTGTTAGGGGTTGGCAGCAGTATGGCCTGCAGGCTGGATCGGACCCGGCTCAGAAACGTGAGGTTTTGGCAGTGAGCGTGCTCCCCATGCTGCCGCAGGGTGGAGCACCAGTGGCAGCATGCACCCCATGCTACCACAGGGATAAACGCCAGCCCACCTGCCTCTGACCTTGGGTGATCATCCTGGCCAGCAGGCAGAAAAGGTTGCCTATCTCTGGTCTATGTGATTCTGCTGATGGGAAGACCACATAAGTAAAAAGGAAACCCAGTGTTGGCTCCAAGAGGATTAGTTTTCTCAGGGTAGCATTTGTGAAAATTGTACTTTTTATAAAATGTGTTTTTATCTTGCATTATTCCTTGACGACAACAACAGGGGAAGCTTGAAACCTTTTTAGAAGAACTTTCTCTACTTTTTATTCCAGAGTTACTGCTTTCATTTAACTATTCCTAGGCCCTTCCTGGTATAGATTTGGCAGTCAGTTCCTTCATAGTAGTACTAGTATCTTTGAAAACACTTTTGGGCCACTTAACATGTCTCAAGTGACTTGTTCAAATTATTCATATAGTGGTCTGTATTAGATAAAACTGAAATACCACTGCTGCCATTTGCCAGTAGTTACTTGGTAAGTCACCCCCTGCCCCCACACCCCCCCAACTTAAGCAATTATGGTGGAGCTGTTAGCTATTATTCACCAAGATGTAAGTAATTGCCTTTTTTCTCTAAAGTGAATTTAAATCAGATCAGTTTCATGTGGAAATTATTTGTACTTCAGTGTCTTCAGTCTTAATATTACACAACACTGATCATTCGGTGTGCATCACTGACCTTTAAGTCTTTTCTCGTATCAGCAAAGACTGAACAGAGGCCAGCCTGCTGCTGAATTTGCTGATGCAAGGAGAAGAGGCATACCTTTCAGTTAATCCCTTTAGGCAATCATGTAGTTATATTAGCAGATTATGCAACCCATGTGCTTGTTAAACAGAGTTTAAAGGGTACAAATATTTATAAGAGATCTTGGAAGTATTAAGGAGGTTCCTGTTGTAAACCCATGATGTGATCTTCTAACATTCACAGTCAGCCCTACACATGGAACATTAAATCTGCTTCAGACTCTGATTTCTTATTCAACTTTCAGAAAAGTAACTTTTTTAAGAGAGAAATTTTGAGTTACTTAAAATGGGTGAAGCCAATGTCTTGCTCACCTCTGGGATGGCAGGTGGATTATAGAATGAGATGTTCGGGACATAGAAATGATCACCAGAAGCTTTCTAGCTAGGTAATGGAAATTGTCTTCAACCCCAGGAAAAAAGTTGTTTAAAAAAGGTTGGATGTGTTCAGTTCTTCTCCTGCCAGCATTTTGGGGACAAAACAGTGATTTTCATTCTTCCCATGGGGCAAACTGAGTTTCAGTGTTGCTTGGACTGCCTCCACCCCACTTATGCTTGCATATTGTTGGGGAAGGGGTAGCAGCTATCTATGTGGTCTAGAAGGATTTAGGAACATGGGTTTCTTATGACCTGATGAAATGTGCTTTGTCCTCTTACGGAATAACTTACTAATTTTGCCTCTCTGTTCCTCCTTGTTTTGTACCCTGAAATGTTTGCCCTTTTCTCTCTGCCCCTTGGTCTCTTTTTAATCTGCTCCTCTCTGTGCTTAGTTCCCTTTTCTCACTAAAGGAAACAACACAAGTTTCTGCAAGGACTGTCTTCTAAGAGAGGTCCTACTTATAAAGCTGCTGAGCTAGTTTCTCCTTTGCCATAAGTGAATTTATAGCTTGATACTTTTTTTTTTTTTTTATGAAAAACATTTGTAGACATCTGGAAACAAATTGGAAAGCTAGCTCACAACCTGCCAGTTCTCACCAGCCACCAGCAAGTGCTCCAGAAAATGGAAGCCACTAGTATTATGTGAAAATCATCTGCATATGTGCAGCATACAGCTAATTGTATTCAATTATGTGGGTTGACCACAGCCTATTACTACATGTTTAACAGACTGCACTGCGAGCATTGGTGCAAGTAGGCACCAGCTTTACAAGCCAGTGTCCAGTTCATCTCCAGCAGTTTTTGCACAAATTGTAATAGCATTACAGACTTCATGCTAATATAACAACAGGCAAATTGTCTGAGGTGAAAAAAGCAGAAAAGTTAAGAGGCTGGAAAAGTGACTGATATTATGAAAACGGTTATGATGATTACTTTGTTGTATTACCCATTTCAAACAGTGATTCTCAGTTAGGCTGCCACAGTACCTCGGGGTGTATTGGTTTTTGCAAGGGGGCTGCAGGGTGCTGTGCAGTGTTAACACTAAGGTGTGCAAACACGGGTACAGCATAAACCCAGAGATTTCAGGTAGGAGTCCCACTAGACCAGCTGTGGTCTTTATGAATTCTTTGTGACAGAAGAATTGCTCTAGTGTTTTTTCTACATGCACAAAACTGAAAACTAAAGGCTGGCACTTTCCAAAGGGTGCCTGGAGTCTAGAAGCACTGGATCAGAGCTTCAACACCTTTCCTTTGAAGATGGTACGTTAATATTATATACCGGTAAGTGTTGTGGCATTGGAAGGCTCTGGAATATGGAGTTTTACATCAGTGAACCGAGTTAAACCATCCATTCTTTGAGAACAGCATCAACCACAGAAACACTCCATGTTGGTTATTTTCCTGCACAGTAATTTGTAGTGGTAGGCGGCAAGTGCTCAATAGGTAGCACGAAACAGCACTGTTCTGCTTCAGCTTCCATTTTGATGTTTCAGTAGAATGCTGTTTCATTTCAAAAGCACCGAAACAGCAAAACAGTTTTGACGTTTCACCCGTATGCTATTCCGGACCCAGCCAAATCACCAGAGGCTGGTGCTGCCAGCTGGGACAGCCCACGCCAGGAAGATTGGTGCTGCCGCTGGCCCTAGCTGGCAGCACCAACCTCCTGTGATCCAACAGGCGGATCAGGGGCCGTCACCCCCGGGAGAAGTCCAGCGCAGCCCTCCCAGCAGTATGGGCAAGCCCCCAATCTGCCTGCCGGATCACAGGAGACCGATGCTGCCAGCTGGGGCTAGCAGCAGCACCAATCTTCCTGGCGTGGGCTGTCCCAGCTGGCAGCACTAGCCTCTGGTGATTTGGCTGGCAGATTGGGGGCCTGCCCGCACTCCTGGGAGGAGTCCGGCAGAACCCTGCAGCCCTCCTGCAAGTGCGGGTCCTCAATCTGCCTGCTGGATCACAGGAGGCTGCTTCTGCCATCTGGGATGGGTGGCAGCCTCAATCTTCCTGGTGCTGGGCGTGGGCTGCACCTAGCTCTCGCAGGTGGCAGGAGCAGCCTCCTGTGATCTGGCAGGCAGATCGAGGATCCCCCTCACTCCCAGGAGGGCTGCAGGGCTCTACTGACTCCTCCCGGAGTGTGCAGAGGGAAGGGGGGTGGTCCTGATCTGCCTGCTGGATCACAGGAGACTGCTCCTGTCCCCTGGGACAGCAATGGGCACAGCCTGCACCCAGCGCCAGGAAGACTGGTGCTGCTGCTGGCCTCAGCCAGCAGCAGCAGCCTCCTGGCATTTGGCAGGCAGCTCGGGGCCTGCCCGCACCGCTGTGGGGGCTGTGCCGGACTGCTCCAGGGAGTGCAGGACCCACGATCTGCGAGCCGGATCACAGGAGGCTGGGGGGGAGGGCAGCAAACTGGGGCAACTGCCCTGGGGCCTATGCTTTGTGGGGCCCCCTAGAGCTGGGCAGAGTAGCTGTGGTGACTGCACCGCCGCCAGCTTAGCGTCTAGCCACTCCCCACCTCCACCGCTGGCACTGCCACCAACGGCAGCAGCTGCTGCTCTATCCAGGGCAGGTAGGATTGGTGCTGGGGCTGGTCTTTAAACTTTTGAAACGTTTTCAGTGCCCTTTTGTTTTGAAGACTTCCGTTTCCTTTCAATTTCACTGTTTCGAGCTTGAAATGCATTGAAACAGCTTCAAAGTGAAACAGCAGGCAAATTTTGCAAAGCTCTAGTGCTTAGGACTGTGATTCAGTCACTACTTTGGCAGGTGATGTTCCCCTTCTTAGCAGTGTCATACCACTAAGGAGGGAGGAGGGCCTTGTAAGTGATAGATTGCTAACTGGGACGCTTTGGCTTTAACCCTGGTTCTGCATAGGTGCCCTGAGACCGCTTTTCCAGGCACACAGCCCAACTACTTCTATATTGGATGCTTCTGGCGCTCACCCTGTAGACTTGCATGGACATTCATCTCTGATTTCAGGGGAAATTTTTGCAGTGCAGATACCTCCAGTGTCTAATTCCCCTGAAATCAAAGTTAAGCTCTTTTATGTTACAGGAGTGTAGCTGTTGTGCTCCTACTAGAGATGGGAGATCACTGCCCCAGCGCTCCAGGTGTTTATAATAACATTTCCCTTGCATCTTGTGAAGGAAAACAGCTTCAGCCAGTGGAGTTTAAGTCACACATCTTCCTCCAGCTTTGGTTGCAAGCTAGGGGTTAGTGAAAGGGCCTGGAAGCTGGGAAACATGGGTTGGAGTTTGCACAAAGGGAAATGAACCCAGATGTCCCAGCTCAGTAATGGGAGCACTAGTCCAGGATCTGTTTACTAAGAGGAGAATGGCAGCAGGCCCATCTCCTGCTGCCCAAGACAGGGCTTAAGCAGGGCTGTGGGCTCTGCTGTGGGAGCAGTGCCCTAGAAGTTAGATACCACAATGCCATCTTGTGACACACCCATCCCCTTGTGGACTTAAAATGCACCCACAAAGACCAGCCTCTCCACAGCAGCTTCAGTGACACTTGCAGAGGTGAAAGTAGCCCAGAAAGAAGAACAATGCCCACAACCAGCACGGACATTTCCCTTCTCTCCTGAGCAGATCAGCCCATGTGATGCCATCGTACATCACTGTGGACTTGAAACTTTACGCACAGGATGCTAAGTCTGTGGTCCCCAGACTGAGGTAGCTAGCTAGCTCTTGTAGTATGGTAGATGCCATATAATACCATGCTGGTCTGTGGGCTGAATCTTGTGTGCTAGGTTGGTCTGTGGCCCTGCTCTGGTAATTAATGCCATGGGTCCCCCACTGCCAAATTTCCAGAGTCATGGGGAGCCCCACAGGCTGATGACATAGCTCTAGGGGCTGCATTTGGTCCATGGGGGCCATATCTTGGTCACCCCGATCAAAACAGGAAATTCAAGACAGCAGGGAGATAACGCCTCCTGATCCGTTATTGCTGTGGTAAGCCCATGGAAGGACTGTATAGAAGTGTTTAGAAATATGTTTTTCTTTAAGTACATGTGCTTAGAGTTGTATTTATTACTTTTGTCAAGGTACATGATGACAAAAGTGCTATGGATTAAAAAAGCAAGGCCGCCACTTGAAGTGTTACAACAGAAAAGATGCCCTCAGCCCCAGCTCCAAGTAGACATTGAGCAGGTCCTTCTTCAAGCTGCCTTCTTTTGATAATAAGAGACATCAGCATCCTGCAATGAGAACATAGCACTTCCATTTAGATATTCTCCACTTCCTGATTTTTTTCTGCACTTTGGAAAACTTTTGCCCAAAAGACTCGTGTTTCACTTGAAACGGCCTGTGATCAGACCATTCCTGTGCACATGGGCAGGAAGGGTGGTATGAAGGTTGCAAAGACTGCCTCAAACTTTCCCTTGTGACTGGAGTGCCTAACTCCTGTTCTCTTAACAGGTTCCTATACCTAGGACAGGGTCACTATAAGTTAAATCTGAGAGAAGCACAACACTTGCCAAGCAATGTTAGTAAAACAAAAGGCTTTGCTGCATGCACTGCATCCCCTGGGGGGTAGGATGGAAGTATATAGAGGACCTGAGAAGTATGGGTAGTATTGCTCAATTAGCTCCTGAAGTTGTTCCAGGAGCCCTTGTGAGAGTTGTTAGGCACAGAAACTACGGCTAGCGTTCATGTGCAGCAAGTGTGTGCCAAAGAAGGCTGGCCGGGCTGGCTTACCACTCCACTCTTGAAGTTCTGTATTCTTTTCTTGCCCATCTTGCCCAACAGCCACCATGCCCAGGTGGGTGCATATTGCCAGAGGTAGCAGACTGCCAGGTATGGGTTGTCGCTGATCCAGGCTTCTTTCAGGTCGTTGACAATGCTGACCAAGATGAGCCGAACGCAGCGGTCAGTTGGCATCTTGTGGGATTGATCACCTGGCTTTTCTAGGGACTAGGAAGAAACAAAGGAGGTGAGGAGTCGGGATGAATTTTTGCCTGGAAAAAAATGCTGCTGGCGAGTTTCCAATGTGCATGAAAGCAACCCAGTAAGAACACAGATTGGACAGTATTTCCTTGCTCCCTTGTTCGTCTCACATCCCAAAGTAGCTGTTCTACCTTGTTCATCTGCATGGATCACAGTTTATTGCATCTTTTTCTGAGTGTAATAAGATAGCAATACACAGAGCCCAGTGCTTCGCTCCGCAACTGTAGGGGCAGTAAACTAAAACTCCTTGGAGGAGCTTTAGTTTGCTGCACCCCAAATTATTTCAGGCGCGTTACGCCGCGGAATTTCCTACAGCGGCTGGAATTAATGCGTGATATGCCACTAAGGCGTGCAAACACTGGCACCATTAAAACTGAAAAAGCATTTAGTCTGCTTTAAAGTGTCGTGCACGTGAGCCCTAGCGCATCTCCTGGAAAGTAGAGTGTGCAGAGGACAATCCTTTGTTTTAGTTTTTGTGTACTGGCTTTCTGGAATTTTGGTCAAATGATGTTTGCCATGTAACCTGGGCCCTAGTCCTGGGGCAGCTCCAGCCGAAATGCCAGGTGTCTGTTGTAAGAAGTTATATTTTTCCTCAGAAGCCTGCCGTGACTGGAGCTGCTCCCTAAAGGCTACTTTATCTCTGTGACCACTGCACCCAACGTAGCTCTAGCACAGTAGACTTGAGCACAGGTCAGCAATATATACACCCTGTGGGCCAGATCCAGCCAACAGCACCGCTATATCCAGTCCACAGAGCTGAACTACACACCCATGCCAAGGCAAACTGCGTGAGCGCTTGACAGCTTCCAGCTGTGTCCTTACTGCCACTGCTGCTCCCCCTGCCCCCTAGCCTCCCCTCACTGTGGCATGGGTACAACTAGTAAGCTGCTGTAGATGCTGTTTTTCATGGCTGGGATGGACAGGTTTGAGTGCGTTTCATCAGAACGATTTCATTTGCCTTCCAAAGAGAAACTCCTCAACTTCAGAACAAAAGCACTGCCTAACTTGTCGAGTCCCAAATCTGACCTGCTTAACCACGGTTTGTAATCTGCTATAAACCCAACACCCTCTTCCAGATCCGGAGTGGATTCATTTAAGTCTGCTAACCCCAAAGCTAAGTGTGCCTGAGGCAGGATACCCAACACCAGGTTTTGCTTAAGTGCAAGCTCCTGAAACTGTGCTCTTCAAAGCCTCGAGTGAAAAGCATCATGGGGCAGGCTGCTTCTCCTGGGCAGATCCCATCCCCAGCAGCAAGACCTTTTGCCATCAAGGAGCCAGGTTTTCAAGTGAAGTGAAAATACCAGTCAGTAGAGTTTTGCTCTTTATAGGGTTTCAATTATGCCAAGAGCTTTAAAAACAAGGCTGTTTTATTTCTTATGAAAATACGAAGAGGAGAGAATCTGCCCAGCATGGACTCAGCCTAGGTGGGGGTAGTCAGCGGACACACTGACAACATGTTCAAACCCCGCTGCTGGTTTTTGCTAGTTTTTACTATGAGCACTTTTAAAGTGGAAGGAGACTTTCTCCCTCCCCTTTGGCCTCCAACAGGAAATGAGATGCCCATCTTGGCCCTGTTGAATCTAGCAGCGACGCCAACAATTGCACCACAGTCAACTGCACAGGGAACATCCGTGAGAGGAACAAACAGTTGTCTACGTATTCAGCATTGCAAAACTGTGGGGGAGAACTCCATGCCCTTTCCCCATAGCTGCAAAGAGCAGATGGGCAGAAGAACGGGTCCTTCTGCCATACCAAGCGAATGGTGTGGAGAGGTTTGACAGCACATATATCCCACCCTGTCCAAAAGGTTCATGGTGCCAGATCCCAAGCAGCCCCATGCAGAGCAGTGCACACCAGCCAACGCAGCTGAGGCACTTCAACACGCTTCCAGATGCAGGGGAAGGCAAGGCACAGAGCTTTCAAGTACTGAGCTCAGGAAGGGCAGGGGCTCCTAAGAAGTTAGGCAGCTAGTCTCAGTTCACCCTCTAGCTGGCTGTGCTAAATCAGACAGATTTTGCAGCCAGCAGTTTCAAGTTTGCTGGCACAGAGGGGCTGGCAGGGTCTGAACCAGAAGCATCGATTCAGGATTCCCTGGGCCTAAAGCTCAGCATTTCCTGTAGCCCAGTCTCAGGGGAGCCACGTCTGCGCCTTACCTTTGAGAGCTCTTCAGTAAAGACGTTATCTATGATCTTTGACTGGACAGGGCCCGGGCAGATGTTGGTAATGACAATTCCTGGGTACTCCCCAAGCTCTGGCCGAAGAGAGTTAAAGAAACCCTAGAAGAAAGGAAGCGAAAACCTTGTTACTTCTCTGCGTCTTGTCTACCCCAGCTACAGAGTGAAGATAACACTTACGCAGCTCCCTAGAGTGAACTGATTAAACCCAAGAGGCATCACTAACGAAGCCTGGAGCTCTAGGCATGTGCTGTGCAAGCTCCAGCTACTACATTAAATGCAATTACCACAACTTTCCTTCATCTTTCATGTTTAGCAACTGACCTAAAGGCTTTTCTGGGTCCAAATGTGTTTAGCTAGGATGAGATTAGCTGAAATCATGGATGCTTTTTCCCCTTCCACTGTCAGCTGCACAATGCCCTTCCCTGCACCCAGGGCCCTTTGTCTGCCCATCTCCCATGGACTAAGCGCCCCAGGGGTGCGAATTTGAGTGGCACTGAGTATCTGTAACTCCCATCTGGAGTCCACTGGTGCTCACAGCTTAGTGAATCATGTCAAGAGAAAAAGGACTGCAATAGCATGGGAAGAAGCAGGCCATTGCATTAAAACACCTACCCCCTTCCTCAGCTCCTTCTCCGCGTGACAAAGTAGCAAGAGCAGGTATGAGGCTTTGAAGTAGGGGGTAGCCAGCTTGTATGACAGGGGGAGTGCAAGTCTCCCAGGACGGATTTGAACGCTGGGACGTTCCATGAAGGCGCTTCTCCGTAGGCCTGTGCGAAGCGGCTAGCATTCACTTCAGATACGGCCAATTCGGGGGACAGCGATTCAATTCGCTGACTTGAATCATTGTCCTGAACTGATCTGGCCAAATCTGATTCGGAGATTCAACTGCTACTGAATCTGCAAATCAGCCAGGCCCATCCCCCCTGCTCTCCCAGCCCCGCAATGGCTGCCCACCTGCCCCAGCCCCTGGTATTTGGGGAAAAAAAAAGCCCCGATTCACTGGGTGCTGCTGGAAAAGCAGGGTGATCCCTGCTGCCCCCATGCTCCATGGGGGACTTTGCATGAGCCCCCTGCCCCTGCCCCTGCCCTCCCAGCCCTGCCCCCATGGCTGCCTCGCCCGCCCCAGCTCCAACCCTCTAAGGAAAAAAAACCTGAGAAAACCCACAGACTCGCTGTTCCTGCCTGGTGGGGGGCAATCCCCACTGCCCCGTGGCTCTTCCACAAGCCCCCTGAAGCCCTGAGCCCGCTGCAGGAGCGGTGAGTCCCAGGGTTTTTTTTTCCCTGAAAATTCCTGTTAGCTAACTGATGCAGCTGTCTGCTCGGTGCTGGCTTCTGTGTGCGCTTTTCCTAGGCACCTACCCTGCCCCATGCATTGCACAGGGGTCCTGGGGATTTAACTCAGGGCTGCGGGTGCTACCAGGCCCCTCAAAAGCAGGATGGTGAGCTGAACAGTTGAGCCCCAGCCTCCTTTGTGAGCCCAGCCCTTAGCATCTAGGCCAAACGACAGCTAAGGCTGGCCAGACCCCAGGGTCCGGGCTGTAAAGGAGCATCTGGAAACTGGTTTGGGCAGTGTTGCTTTCTTTAAAGCTACAGAGCTATTTCACCAGAGGGCTGCAGCCTTCACAGACACCATAGGCCAAGCTCATAGCACATATCAGGGCCCCCAGGATTCCTGCTCGCTCTGTGAGCCACCCCCATCCATTCTGGGGAGTCCCTGAAAGGTCCATCACCCCTTCTGCCTGGGGATCTGTGCATCACCCACCCCCTCGGCTCCCATGCCTGGGTCCCTCATTCTGCCCCCCATTTTTGTTAGGCCACCAGCAACCTAAACCATCTCTTGGGCACATGAACAGAGCTCAGATGAATACTGCAATGCCTGAAGATACCAACAGATCAAATGCCACATGTTTCATGAGACTGTCTCAGCTCTGAGGAATGCCGCAGCATGGCCGGGGACCGCAGGACCCGTAGGTTCTGGAAGCACAGAAGACCCACAAAAACCTCAGCGTTTGGACTTCAGGACAGCTCAGGAGGCCCAGAAATACTGGAATGGCCTTCCAGGCTCTAGGGAGGGGCTTGTAGGGTTCCCCAACTCCCATGGCAGAGGGGTGTCTGCTCCAGAAATGAAAGGTTCACAATTTCCAGCTCAGGGGAAGCTCAGGTAACTTGCTTTTGTCTACTAAAGTCAACAGAGGCTTTAGAAGTTGCTGATCATATAAGGAGTGTGTGAAGACTTCATTGCTCCGTCTTCACGGCAGGTCTATGTACCAGGTGCACAGACTCCCCATTAACCAGAGCACTGAAGGTCATGCTCCTCTTCTCCCCACCCCACGAGACTCCATGTGCTAGTAATTATATGAATTGGTAGCCGGTAATTCATAATTATATGAATTATAGAATCACACACTCAAATCCATTATTCCCAATTCTTGACTGAAATGCTGCATGCTGCCAACTGAACAAGTATCAGTAAATAAAGGACTATTGCACATACTTCGTAGTCTCAGAAGCCACAGCTATTCAAGAGCTAAGAACTGAGGCTTTGTCACCACCCTGGCAAGCCTGCTATATACAGAGCTTTACAACTATACTAGTATAGGACCTCCTCCAAACCGAAAGTTGGTTCATTTTATAAATGTGAAAAAGGGCAAGGGCAGGACAGAGGATATCCACAACTGGACAGAGAGGATTTCCTAGTAAGCTCTGTTGGAAAAAATGCTGATTTGTCACAAGTGAAGCTTCCCCTGGGAACGCAGCATGGAACTCTTTTCACAGGACATGATCCCCAGATCCAGGATAAAATTTCTGCTCAAAAATGTCAGAGACCCTTGCAAAAAGGCATGCCTGCCTAAGGTGCAGGAAGCCCAGGTTCAAGGATCTGCCCTGAGCACCAGCTGCTGGCTGTTTAGGCATGGTGCGTGTTGGGAGGCATGCGTGTGCTTCTAAATTCAGGATTATTAAAAAACATACAAGGGCATTGAAGGGTCTTGCACTCATCCAAGTGTAGACTAGGAAAGTATGAGATTTCAACCCCCTCCCCCTCAAACCAGCCTCTACCTTCACAGGATGTGAAAAGGTTTCAGTTCAGTTTTCTTTCTAACTCAAGGCTGAACTTGTTAAAGTCTTTTCTCTAAACACCCCCCCCTTTATAAAATAAGGGACCCCCATCCTGAAGCCTTGCAATGGGTTATTTGAGGAGCAGATTTTAGAACCAGGAAAGAAGAAACCCTGGAGTCTGGCAGCACACTAAGGCAGGGGTTGCCAACGGCATGCATGTTGTGTGTGGCGTGTAGCAGATCATGGAGGGAGCAGAGAGTATCGCAGCAAATAGGGCAGGGAGCAGAAGGAAGAGCATATCAGGTGGGGAAAGAGGATCAGAGTAGCACTGAGGAGAGGGTCTCGTGCTGCACCTTCCAAAAAGTTTGGCCCCACATGATTTCAAGGTAATGTTAAGGCCATGTTAGTGGCTTAATTGTTCATTTCCAAGGATCCTGCATTTCTTTATTTTAACAGAACTAAGAGCTGCTTGCAAAGCTTTTTATTTTTTAAAGATACCGATTTACTCAACCTTCACAGCATCTTAGCCAAATTACGCCTAGGGATTAAGAGCGCACTGTGAGTGTTCATGGTATTGCACAATGGATGAAGTGGGTTTAGACAAAAAACCATGTCACAAAGATTACTAGCAGCCTGGTAGGTGGGGGAAACCCGCATTTATTCTTATGCTTGCTTCAAAATCAAATCAGAGCTGAAGCCAAAAGGCAGCTTGTCTAACGGAGATCTGCAAGATCCATGCATTAAGAGCTACTGAGCAGGGGGCGATGTTTTTGGGCAGAGTGCCAAAAACACCCACATCCTCAACATGCAAGAGGTTGGTATGCTGGGGCGGGTGGCAGGGGAGACGCCAGGGGTCCGATCCTTGTTGTGGCCATGCAGCCCCAGCTCCTTCACCAGGCAAAACGCCTGTGCGCACCACACTCTGGCATGCATGCTGCAGGTTGCCTACCCCTGCTATAGTCTGGTTTGATCACCACAATAAATTACCATCACGTCAGCCATGCTAGGGAACACCGAGAAAATAGACCCCTCCATGCCTGCCAAAGGGCAAAAAAACCCATGGTCACTTTCTGGCCTTACAGCACTACTCACAGGCCCTCATGGAGCAGAAGTGACATTGCTGGTACAAAATAGCTTACCCCAGAGGTTACCTCTGTTGGGAAAGTGCTGGATGTGCTCTTCTGTTGCAAGGAGCATGCACATAGCTACTTCTCCCAAGTCAACTTCTAGCAGGTGCTGTTATAGCACTATGCCACTAAGGGGTGAAAGAGCTGGTTTGCACCCAGCAACGGCCACTGAAATGGGGTAGGGGAGTGAACCCACAAAGCAGCCCAGGTAGGAACTGTCCCACATGGTAAAAGTTACTACACAAGTTTTTATAGGGTAGCTTTACTATTTTGTATAGTAAGTCTGTGGGATGGGGACTCCCCCTTTACTGTGTAACTGTCAGTTTACTATGCAGGGAGCGTGCGCCTCCTCCCTCGGCCTTAAACGTGCTCAGAGCGAAGCCTTCGGCCTTTTGTTGCCTTAGGCACTGAAGAAGCGGGAGCACATGGGTGGGGTCTGTTTCAACAGCACTGTCCAATACGTACATTGGCCAAGAGCTCCGGGTAATCTAATCACTGGCCATGCTCTGTTGTGTTGTCACTAGAGTCTGGTTTATTCTTCCAAAGCTGTGCTGTTTTCACAGTACTGGCCACTTGCACATGTTAAGGGAACAAGCAGTTCTGGGTCAGGAAGCGAAGCAAAGTCACTTGTGTGTCTGAGTCAGGAGTTGAATAAAGCACCATTTTTTAGCATCACCGACCAGAATTGCAGTTTAAGCTCCCAAATCACTGCTGTGTGTTAACAGGAATTCACAGAACAATGTTAAAATCCAGATTGCATCTATTCACAAGTAGTCACCAAAAAACCAGCTGCAGCCAGCCAGCCAGGGATCAAGAAACAGTGGCCATGTTGGTGAGAAGAGAGAGCAAAAAACCCCACCCCCCAGTTTGTTGCAAGGCATGTTGAGACAGAAGGGCAGGATGCAGATGTCTGGTAGGTTCATTGTGAGAAGTATTTTGTGGCACTAATACTCTCTGGCCCTACCAATGCGAGTGCTCTCGATACTCGTGGCTTTCAGAGTTCCTTCAGATACTCCTGCCGCAAGACAAAACTTGAATTCCTCAAGGAGCTATTGCACCTTTCACAGTCTCTCTTTTACTGAAGTACATCAGACCAGACCAGACGTCTCATTCTTATTTGAAATAATTCCTTGTTTGATATTACTTGGGATTATTACTAGGGACGTGTACATTTGGGGATTTTGCAAGAGTATTTTGCCTCTGGCTGAGATCTGAGCTAACAAGCATGAGAAAAAAGAAAAAGCACTCTAGCATCTACTCAAGCTGTCTTTCTGCATATTAGGGAAATATATATCTGATGATGAAGTGTCATGGTTTTCTAGGTCACAAGTTAAGAGCTGGCCTCAGTAGGAAGATGCCAATGGCAACTGCAGTGGGACATGCTAGGGCTGTTTTATGGGGTTCTGGTGAAGACTCCCCACGCTTCAGTAGGTGCTGGAGGGAGAATTCAACCTTTGGAAGCCCTCTAAAGCTCAGAGAAAGGCTCCAAAATGCCTGAGGGATACCAAAGAGCTGCATTGCAGCTCGGAAGTAGGAGCCCCATGCCATCGGTAGGCAAGCCCGGTTAGCTGCCCCAGGCAGGGAAATGTACAGTCAACTAACCCACCCTGCTGCGAGTCCATTCTGGCCGCAGATTGCCAGCCCCCGTCTCCCAGCTCAGCACTGTTACCCTGCGTGCATGTAGTGAGCAAGGGAGGCAAACATGCACTCATTGTGACCAAACCTAAAAAGGTCCAGGGCAGAGTGTGGTTCTTCTGCCCCTTGCACCTGCACAACCAGGATCCACGAGTTTGGTTGATTATGGAATATGGGCTTTTCTGACATGGCTCTTAAGAACAGTTGGGGGTGGGATTTGTGAAGTGTGTGTGTCCACTTTGCTATTCTGATTCCAAAATTTAAAACAGGAAAAACCTGCGCTAGAAATGGACACTGTGTGAGTTCACATTGCTTTCAAAACCCTGCGAGTTCTGCGCAGCCCAGGGTTTCAGTGCAACAAGGTTTAGTTTTACACTGGTATGTAAAGCCTTGTAAGGGCAGGGTGTAACTGGCTCTTCTGTACCTTGTTTGCATTTTGGGGATTTCATCATGCCCCTTGACAAAGGGTCACACCTGCTCTGTGACTACCGTGTTCTCCTTGAAGCCTCAGCTCCTGGAATCAGTGATTACGACAGACTCAGCTTTCATTTTACGGTCTCCTTCCCTCATGGTTGTGGAGAAAGAATATAAAAAATGCATTGGAAAGCAGAGAAATAAATCCCCTAAAAGCAAAGGAAGCTTTAAAAGGAGACTGGAGGTGTCATTTTCGAAGTCTAGGTTGTGACTATCGGATCTTAATGCCACCTCACTTTCTCTTTAATAAAAGGGAACAGTCCATTTGTTAGCTGTGCACGAGTTCCTACGAATTCCCAGAGTCAGCTGTTCAATATCCACAGAAGAAAAGAATAGGACAGCGATGGGTGTTTGCTTGTACAGACAATGGGAGAAGTGATTTCTTACATAACCAACCCAAGGAGATTTGAAGACCAGAAAAAAAAAGCCCAC
>NW_017728947.1:110083895-110108760 GCF_001723895.1 Crocodylus porosus
CTCTCGATACTCGTGGCTTTCAGAGTTCCTTCAGATACTCCTGCCGCAAGACAAAACTTGAATTCCTCAAGGAGCTATTGCACCTTTCACAGTCTCTCTTTTACTGAAGTACATCAGACCAGACCAGACGTCTCATTCTTATTTGAAATAATTCCTTGTTTGATATTACTTGGGATTATTACTAGGGACGTGTACATTTGGGGATTTTGCAAGAGTATTTTGCCTCTGGCTGAGATCTGAGCTAACAAGCATGAGAAAAAAGAAAAAGCACTCTAGCATCTACTCAAGCTGTCTTTCCGCATATTAGGGAAATATATATCTGATGATGAAGTGTCGTGGTTTTCTAGGTCACAAGTTAAGAGCTGGCCTCAGTAGGAAGATGCCAATGGCAACTGCAGTGGGACATGCTAGGGCTGTTTTATGGGGTTCTGGTGAAGACTCCCCACGCTTCAGTAGGTGCTGGAGGGAGAATTCAACCTTTGGAAGCCCTCTAAAGCTCAGAGAAAGGCTCCAAAATGCCTGAGGGATACCAAAGAGCTGCATTGCAGCTCGGAAGTAGGAGCCCCATGCCATCGGTAGGCAAGCCCGGTTAGCTGCCCCAGGCAGGGAAATGTACAGTCAACTAACCCACCCTGCTGCGAGTCCATTCTGGCCGCAGATTGCCAGCCCCCGTCTCCCAGCTCAGCACTGTTACCCTGCGTGCATGTAGTGAGCAAGGGAGGCAAACATGCACTCATTGTGACCAAACCTAAAAAGGTCCAGGGCAGAGTGTGGTTCTTCTGCCCCTTGCACCTGCACAACCAGGATCCACGAGTTTGGTTGATTATGGAATATGGGCTTTTCTGACATGGCTCTTAAGAACAGTTGGGGGTGGGATTTGTGAAGTGTGTGTGTCCACTTTGCTATTCTGATTCCAAAATTTAAAACAGGAAAAACCTGCGCTAGAAATGGACACTGTGTGAGTTCACATTGCTTTCAAAACCCTGCGAGTTCTGCGCAGCCCAGGGTTTCAGTGCAACAAGGTTTAGTTTTACACTGGTATGTAAAGCCTTGTAAGGGCAGGGTGTAACTGGCTCTTCTGTACCTTGTTTGCATTTTGGGGATTTCATCATGCCCCTTGACAAAGGGTCACACCTGCTCTGTGACTACCGTGTTCTCCTTGAAGCCTCAGCTCCTGGAATCAGTGATTACGACAGACTCAGCTTTCATTTTACGGTCTCCTTCCCTCATGGTTGTGGAGAAAGAATATAAAAAATGCATTGGAAAGCAGAGAAATAAATCCCCTAAAAGCAAAGGAAGCTTTAAAAGGAGACTGGAGGTGTCATTTTCGAAGTCTAGGTTGTGACTATCGGATCTTAATGCCACCTCACTTTCTCTTTAATAAAAGGGAACAGTCCATTTGTTAGCTGTGCACGAGTTCCTACGAATTCCCAGAGTCAGCTGTTCAATATCCACAGAAGAAAAGAATAGGACAGCGATGGGTGTTTGCTTGTACAGACAATGGGAGAAGTGATTTCTTACATAACCAACCCAAGGAGATTTGAAGACCAGAAAAAAAAAGCCCACAGTGAGTATAAACTCTTGCTCAAACTCTTCTCATGAGGGTCTCTGTCTCGCTAGTCTGTGCCAATTACAAATCTTTTGCTGCAAACACTGAGCCAGACATTAAGTTACAACCTTACTCTATGCACAAACAGGACGAAAGCTCCTGGAGTTAATCTTACCTGCAAGGCATGCTTGCTAGCACAGTACCCGGTGGCAAGGGGGGCTCCCATGATACCCATGACACTGCTCACAGTGACGATCTTCCCTTTCTTCCTTTCGATCATGTGATTCAAGACGTGCTTTGTTAAGGAGATGGTGCCCAGGTAGTTAAGCTCCATAATGGCACTGTAGACGTCCACGCTCGTATCCACAAACAGGGAGCGCTGGGAGCGACCTCCATTGTTCACCAAAACATCGATCTTTGGGAAAGCAGCAGCAACAAGTCAAACCTGTTTCCTTTGGAAACTAGTATCTGCAGATGCAGTGCAGACTTGACCCAGTTCACCCCCAGCCCTTAGCATCTTCTAGCTTTGTAGCACTGAGCCAGTATTTACTGCTAAAGAGGACACTCAAGCATTCAAACCATTTCAGGATTAGGGTTAAAGTCTAAACTGTGGTTCAGCTCATTTTGAACGCAACTTGTATGTTAACCAGCAACAATCAGACTGTTAGAGAAACACTGGTCAGATGGAAAACTACATGTTGGCCCCACCATTTCTAAGCACCACTGTAACAAGTAACATCCAACACCCAGTACCTACTGCATGATGATCTTTGTAAGCAAACCCTTCTGCCTACGTGGGGCATTACTGTAGTAGACAGAAACAGGTAGCAAGTGTGCAAAACTGGCAAGGGGGGGGGCTGGAGTTGTGGCCTGAAACTTTGCACTCAATTCTTAACTGACTGGATTCGACTGCTGTTGCCCCTTTGGTTTCATACCCAGAACTGCCCATTTGGAGTAGAACAGCTACACACCAAGAACAAGTGTGTTCAGTTAACTTTGTCTCATCTACATTTCCACCACAGTTGGAATTAGAACAAGATAATGCTGGAGATAGGACATGAAACTTTAAACTTGCATTTTTCATTCAAAAACATCAAATGGATGACACGGTAAGTGTGTTGCATTTTCAGTGGGCCTCAACAAAGAGTTAAAAATTCCACCATAACCAATTGAATGGTTATGTCATTGGCTATATTGTACAATCAACTGAGCGTGAGTCACAGTCAACTGAATCCTTGAACTCTCAGACCATTAGCCAGAAGTCACTAGCTCATTCTTGCACCCGTGTATCATATCACTGAACCCAATGGTGAACCCATACAGTGGATAAAAAAATTAACAATTATTTGAAGATTTAAATTGGATATTTTTTTTTTAGTTTTTTTTTGCCAAGAAGCTTTAAAAAATTCAGCTATATAAAGACAGTTTTAATTTAAGATGGGTTAGAGCTCAAAGATATCATCCTGGAATAGGGATTATAACTTCTAATTACAGACTTTACATACTATTAGAGACCGTTTTCATGCAACCTTCTCAGAAAAGTCACAAAAGGTCATGGACTATATTGGGGCTCAATCTTATGGGGTTCCCAGAGGCTGCTCTACAGATTAGTAAAGATTAAAGAAAACCACTGTACCCAATGGGACTCGGTGCTCAGTCTAGATCTCATGAAGTATCTCTGTGATGCTTCATTTCAGTTCCCAAACTGGATTTGGGTCTCCAGAAATAACATCCTTGTTAACAGCAGCATATGGAGATGAGATAACAGACCCGATTACTTACCCAATCAGCCCTATTGGGTCTCTGTAAGTTTGCGTACAGAGAGTCAAGCCCTCACCTCTCTCTAAAAGAACAGTTTCAAGAAGTTAAATGAACAGAGGATTGTTGGGGGTGGAGTAGATCCAAGCAAGGAGGAGTGTGGAAACAAATGCAAGGAGGAGGGGCAGTAGAGACCAAAGAGAAACATTTTAAGCAGACTATTCCAGAAGTCTTGAGGGATAAGTTTCTGAGTATAGCCTCTCCATTGATTTGGGATCTAGTGTGGGAGTGGTACGGTAGAAGGGAAAACCTATCACGGCAGCAGGCTTGCAAGGCTATAAAAGAGACCCTGTGGTTAGGCATATTGTAATGAAAGTTATATCAAACAACAAGAATGCACTTTTTGTAGAAAAAAAAAAAGCAATTAAATTGAGTTTCCTGGCCAGTGATTTAAATAATGATTCAAGTCAAATTCACCCATTTAAATCAAATCCACCCCGTGAACACTGCAGGATCAAGGGCTCATGTGCTTCTCTGCCCATTTAATGTGGATCGTGTCAAATGAATTGATTTGCTACCAAAATTGAAGGCAGAACAGTGGGAGCATTTGCCAGGGAAAACCTCAGTGCAAACAGGCAACTTACTCTACCAAAATGTTGAAGAACAGCCTTGGTTGCAGCTTCATGAGAGCTTCGCTCAGTCAGGTCAAGGCGTAGAACAAGGATATCTTTGTCACTCAAGCTGCTGATTTCTGAAATTAAGGAGGTGATTGAAGATTAAGCACAACGTGAATGATTCAACGGCTGTGATGCCCAGTTCCTCACCATGAGCATAGCTCACAGGGCTTTAAAAAACAAAACAAAACAAGAACTAAGCAGAGAACTCATTTTCTAAGAAGCAGTATCAGGTCATGGAGCCCTATCATAATGCCTGTTCAAGGGCAGAGTCAAAAAGCTGCACCTCAGCTCCGAGAGCTTTTGAGCTAACTGTTACAGCACTGCATTCTCCAAACCAGCGACTCTCAACAGGGGAGCCATGAGATCCTTTTACGGAGCTGGGCTGCTGTGGCTCTGGGCAACTGCTTTGTTCCATTAGGAAGTTGCATATTTCTTAGGCACTGCAATAGGATTGAGGTGGAGATTATAGCCAAACCCTTCAAAAGAACAAAGTGCAAATGTGATCTTTTACATGTAGACTGCAGGTTAATTGTTCAGCTGTGGCCAGACTGCGATTGCACTCTGGGTTGCCATGGGGTGGGCACTGCTAGCATTTTGCCAAGGCTTTAGGCAAAGTCTAGACACTGCAGCTGAACGTTTGTTGCCATCCAACTACAGAAAGTGTTCCCCAAGGCACAGGAAGGATTAAAATAAGATCTGTGCATGTCAGCAGAATCGTGTTTGAGAGTTAAACAAGTAAGGATGCCTCATGTATCCCGTCATGGCCAGAAGGCAGCCAGTTTGATTTAACTCAATACTTTAATGGATTTATAAAAACAAAATAAAAAGTTTTAGTCATGAAAATTAAGAGGAACAGTGGAAAAGCCAAGTATGTAACAGCCACGATGCGCTTGTGAGCTTTATAGCGACTCACTACTATAAACAGAGAGACAGAAAGTGAGGACAGTAGGTTTAATGCAAGTTTCAGGGGTATTTTTAATGTCTACACTTGTAAAACACAGAACTAAATCACAAGTCCTTCTCAGAAGGAAGGGAAAGGATCAGGAGGCCATTGAGTGCTCCAAGATATCCATCACGAACAAAAGGGAGGACCCTTTGCACAGTGAACTGTAAACACAGATGCAGCAAGGCTTGCATGGGCACCAGCAAACCCACCTTTATGTTGCTTTCAGTGGAGAGAGGGAGCTGCTGATCAGGAGTGCGCATCAGTTATGACAAGGGTCTTGTTGGTCCTCCAGGTCCCCAACGCTGCTTTGCTCCTCCCCCACCCCCTACTGCTGTAACTGGCCACTCTGATACATGGCCAGGACTCTACTGGCCCTTTCCCACCCTTTTTAAACCCAAGCTCCTTTGCAATACTTGCTCAAACAGCCAGCTACGTCCTCACTCCCTTGACTGAAGCCTCTCTTCGTGTCCCCCTAGCCCCTGTGAATCAAGAAGCATGGGTCCAAACACTACCCTCCCGCCCCCAAGTCAGAGAAGCGCACTGCAGACATTGGCCATGTGCAGGCTATTGAAGGCTGCTGAACTCCTGTTTAGCAGAGGAGGGAAAGCAGAAAACAAAACAAAACAAACAAAAACAGAAAAACACAAAACAAAACAAAAAACCAACCACGTCACTCAAAGCACGATCTCCCCAAAACATAGCTGCAATTACTGCCCCTCCCCCACACTGCAAGGCTTGCTGGGCTGGGTGCTCTCTCCCACCCCTGGTGGGAGAGCCATAGTGCAGGCAGTCCTTGACTTGCAACAATTCGCACTTGCAGTGCTCTGCCATTTATACCCATGTTATTACTTACGGTGCTGGATCCTCGCACTTATGGCACCACAGGGAAATTCACAACCAGAAAGGCAGGGCAGCAAAGCAAACATCCCTGGATCAGTTTCTCAAAAAGCCATCAAGTGGCCCTAAGTCTCCCCAAAATCTCCCCAGAGAAGCCCTTCTGAATGCCATGACCCTGATGAAGGTGTTCCTTCACCTTCCAATTAAATAAAATTATGCGATTAGTTACTGTATTGCCTTGTTTAATCGATTTGTACACAGTACACTTCAGAAAGCTTTGTACTGCACACTGTATATCATTTATAGTTGATTTAAATACGGTGTTTATGGTCATTTCTATAAAAAGTTGGGCATCAGGCCCTTGGTCAGAAATGTAACCCCCTATTATAACACTGTTTCTATGGGGGGAAAAACACAAACAAAACACAGATTGGACTTGCATAGTTTCGACTTACAGCGCCTTTTGTAGGAACATAACCCGCCGTAAGTGTAAGGACTGCCTGTACTTCAGACCATTGTGAACCAATTCTAACCAAGATATTGTTATGCGTGTCCACACCCTCCAAATGAAGCAGAACTGCTCTGGTTTTAACTCTGCTACACTTGTGTCTACAGCCATGAAGACAGAACTGCTCCTAAGTTCATGTCAGCACCCTTTAATATTGATACAATTGGCTCATCTGCCCATACCCCATGAGGATTTTGATTGGCTAACCTTAATACTGGTGAGAGTTTGCATTTTCTTATCTTAAGGGGCAAGAAGAAAACCTGCTTAAGAAGGTGGTTCCAACAAAAAGGGACCTCAGTGGTGAAAGTGTCACATCCATGCCAAGTATGACAAGCAGGCAAACACTTCAAGCCATGCAGTTTGGCAGCTGAAGGATTTAGTGTAGACCTGGCCAAAGTTTTTTTTCCAGGCCAGCTCAGAGACCTCAGGATGGACCTACTAGTCTATGCAGTTCCATCAGCTGGACCTGGCCATCTTCCATTGCCAGGCCTTCATTTGCTGTCAAGTCACCTTTTCTGTTGACAATATATTTTTATGGTGATCCAATACAGTACCATTGGAGAAAGGGATTTACAAAAGGTTTAACACCCTCTCATAAGATGAAGTATTACATTGGATATCCGTTTTCCTTCTTTTATGAAGTCCTCCAAATCTAACAGCATATTAAATCAGAGCCAGCTGCCATCAGTGCATGTGTTCATGCCAAGGTTTAGCTGTTCTAGTGGTTTTGAACAACTGACCTGTCCAAGTGTGGTACTGAGTCTGGTGTCCCAAATAATTACCTGTTGCCCTTGCTGCTTGGGAAACACTGAGAAGATAAAAAACACAAATTAAGATGGGAGAATGAAGTGTTTTGAATTAGACACCACCACATGCTCCTTTAACATCTTATTTGGATCCTGGATAGTCTCAGCCAGGTTTCTTGGACATAGCAGATGCATGGATCTTTTCTTCCCTCAACAGCACTCTTCAGTTCAAAAGTCCAGGGCTGCAACATGATTTGTTAATGATTACATCTGTATTTATCCTATATCCAGACAGAGCTAAACCTTGTTTTCACAGTGCTGGACAAACAGTATTGAACCAGTTATGCCCTTAGTACAGGCTCCTGAATTGCATGAGTAGCATTTGTGGCAAAGGTTGCAAGAGTGTTTGTGCACTTGGAGTAATAACCCACTAGGCAATAACCCCCATTTTGTGCAGTGTAAAATTACTGTTGGTAGCACCCAACTGGGTTTTTCCATTCCACATCAGAAAGTTTGTGGGCTAGACTACATTCCTAAAAACACTTATGCTATTGCCCTGCCTGCAATAGGTGTGGGCAGGAGCAACCAGGCAGAACTTTGACCACTTCTGCTGTTGATTGCAGAGTTAGGGACCATGATTCATTTGGCTGCATTAGAAAATAAGAGCAAGAAGAGACAGCAAATATTTCATTTTGTTACTACAAGCATATCTGACCTGGAGGAGTGTGTGGAATAGGAAGGTGGCATTTTGTGTAGCTTTCAGAAAGAACTGGATTTGGAATCCAAGGTTCTTCTACTCAGGAGCTCAAGGTCTCCATGACTCCAACTCTGCAACTCTTCCTTCCTCCATCCCCCCTACTCCTCAACTAGTCCAACAACTTCTTCCTCATTTCCAAGTCTGAACATTTCTTTAACTGCCCCATAGGTCTCCTTCATGAGTCTATACTGCTTTCTGCAGCAAGGTACATAGTCACCCTAGCAAGCTTTAAATGTAGCCAGCTTCTGGTACCCAACCTCCCTCAAGTATTTCTTTTTGACTTCCTCTAAAACTTCAAATTCCCCAGCTCCCTACAGCAGCCTCCCCTGTAAGTGCAGTCCAAACTCATTTCCTCTTTAAGGAAGCATTGGAGTATTCCAGGTGTAACAGTTCCACAAAGCAATGGGTGTGCATCTCCATTGAGAAGCTAGTGTAGACTAAGGTTAGGTGTGAACTTGCAGCCCACCAGCTACTCTGGAAACAGTCTTAATAGGCAGTAAATGCAATGTAGCTTACTACGCTCTGAAGCCACAGACTTAAGACTGTAATATAGGCTCCAGATCCAAATTTTATCCCTTGCACCCATCTGTAATATAGATTGCAAGTCAGCTACTGCCTAAACGCCTGTGTGGCTTTAAAAATTGTCTTTGCAGTAGAGTTTTTGTTTTGGTTTTAAGTGCTAGCTACCCAGCTGGCATGAGACAGACTTGGATACAGACTGGTTAGGAGTAAGGTTAGGCTGAAAAAGAGAAGGCGAGTATTAAGCATCAGAGAAAAGGAGGATCTCAAACAGGCTGGATCAAGAAATGCATATAGTTTTAAAGGTCCAGCTTGATATATCTGTGAACAAGAGTATACAGTGATGCTGCCAGTGAAGGCTTGGGTTAGGCATGAAGCCCCAGAAGGCCCCATCCAGTCCCATGCAAGAGAGATATTTGCAAAGCTTGCCTAGAATCCAGCAGCGACAGCAAGCTCACAGATGGGGAACTCATCCATTTCATGCAGAAATCTGCTGTAGGTGAGCAAACCTGGCACCAAGGAGACTCCCTGAACAGGAGCCCCTTTTGCAAGTCTGTCTGCAGGATGTGCCATATACAGGGTCCACAGGAGATCAAGCAAAGCAGAAATATACGCCAAGAAGAGCCTTAGTTAAATATTTCTGGGCATTTCTGGCCAGACCATTCAAAACCAGCAGCTACACTGCCTCTCTCTTAAGTGCCCATTATTATAACTTAAGTCTCATCTCAGGCTACTGGCAAGAACTTACCACTGATTTTTAACAGCTCGTTAGAGCTATAGTTCCCTCTTGGCCAATCCTTCCACTGTGCAGAGCCAAAATATAATATAATCCCGAGCTATCCATTTCAAAAGAAAGTTGTTCCAAGTAACACTACGCCTCCACAACTTCCGCAGCATTGCTGGGAATGCAGCTCTCCAGCATGCTCCACAAACCCACTCCTGCACTACACGTGCCAGGCTGGGGAACACAGCACTGAAGCTTCCCCGAGGGTGACAGAGTCTGTTTACACATTGGCAAAGAGCCTCAGGTTTGTATTAAGCGCTGCTCCGATTTGGGGTTCCAACCCACCTCCTGCAGTTGCTCTTGGCTCTTCTTATGCCAACTGCTTTATCAAACTAATAGCTTATTTTGTTGCAGACCCTCACTTGGCAAGCAGGCAGCCCACCCTCAGCTGCTCCATAGTATTTAAATACTATTTTGCAAGCAGTTGCCCAACTCACTGCCTGGGACTGAGCTGCAAGTACCACATATGCCAGGGAGGAGCAAGTTCGCTTTGCTTCAATCCACTATTCTTGATTCTCAGGAGTAATATTTAATCTCATTTCAGGGTAGTTTTACAAACCCACGCAGACCTAGTCTTCAGCTACAGACGACCAGTGAGGCAGTCTGAGGAGCTCTGCTGATTTATACCAACCAAGGGTACAGTTCTACATGTCACTTGTGAAACCACTTGATTGAAGGATCCCCTGTCCAATTAGATCATTATTGCCCAGAACAGTTTCAGCACCCCACCTACACCGACCACAGAACTAGAGGGACAGCTTCGCAAATCCAGAGCTGCTTTGGACTATGGGGTGTCTTTGTGGACCCTACTTCCAGCTGGCATTGCTGGCCCAGGGAGCCTCTCTCATGGTATCCATATCTACAGATTCCCTTTTCAAACAAGTCCTGGTTATTCCCAGGCTGTTACTCCATGTGAAATGTCAACACAAGTATTGTTTTTAAAGTCCACCACAGAGGGGAAACAGATAGGAAGGAATATAAAATTAGAGCCAAAGAGGAGTTCCTTTTATCGGTTTGAGCGGGAAAAAAAAAAAAAAAAAAATGCACTGACTACTGGTACTGAGAAATGGCAGGAAAAATAAGGGTTATAAATGACCTTGGTAGGTACAAGGGGAACAAAAGAAAAAAATAAAAATAAAAAAAACAAGTAGGAACATTTGCAACTAAACTACACATAATACATGTAAAGGCCTGTTTAAGATTTGCTTCCACAGATCTGCAATTAACTGATTTTCATCAGATTATTAAATGGTATTTGATTAATGAAAGTGATCAGTCAAATATTAACTGCAGTCAAGGCATGTTTATGTCCAACTGCTAGCTGAGAAGAGCAAACTCTCTGCCTAATCACAAACAGGAAATCTTCAGAATCATTTGAGACTGATTTTGCTGTAATTTGGCTAAGACTCCTAAAAGTCATGTGGCCCCATTAATCCAAGCACAGCCAACCTGAAAAATTTCTTATTTATTTTTGCAGAAATGAAAAGTTAATGTAGTTCTTGACAGCAATGCCAAAGCTTACCTGCTGTGCACAACACTACAGGTAACACTGCAGTCACACAAGAATCTAATCCATTTCATTCTGCTCCTCCTCTAGCAAGATCTAACCAATTATTTTTGGCACTAGGAAGGCCATGAAGTAGAAACCACACACAGCAGGATGGGAGAACAGACTCTTTATATGTACCACTTGTAGGAGCCAGAATGGAGTGGGGGAGATAATCAGGCTCAATTGCTATATTTTCCTTCAAAGGGCCTCTCTCCCAATCCCATCTGTTTTTCCCCCCCTCATACTGGTCAGTGTCTCAGATTTAGAGACCTGGCTAGAAAGAATCCTGGTAAGACTGGTCAAATATTCAGTCGTTTTGGAACCAGTACTTACAACTAGCTTCCAATCATACCAGGTATTGCTGAAGTACCCGAAAGCTAGTTGTACAACAGTTATAGATTTGATCTTACTGTGTGCCTAAATTTACTGCTGTGATAACACTGCCACCTTCAGAAGAAGCTTCCTTATTAAAAAAACAAAAACACACACAAAAAACAAAAACACCCACCCAAAAAAACCCAACAAACAAAAAGTCCTAGGAATATATAACAAGTTAGAGATCAGCTATCAAGTTGTAACATAGAAATAGTCAAAATTAAGGGCTGGAAAAGACCTAGACAGATCATCAAGTCCAACTTCCCTGCTCTGAGCAGGAATGTTGCTGAGGTCAATATAGAAAAACCACTTCCAATTTGATTATGGAATGTATTCCTGATGCAAGTATTGACCTTGGTATGGCAACGCTACCATGGCAGGAGTCACAAAAGATCAGGAGTATAAAGAATACATACCCAGACACCTCTTCTTCACCCTTTCCAGTTCATCCTGTCTTCTTGCAGACAAAGCCAACAGAGCTCCTATCTTTGCTAGCTGGTAGGCCAACTCCTCTCCGATTCCACTTGAGGCTCCGGTCACCCAGACAACCTTGCCAGGCAGCTCTTTTTCTGGCAAAAAAATTAGAAAAAACCCACAACAGAATAAACTCAGGGGCTAGACATTCACAAAAACAATGTTTGAGGTTTAGGATAAGCTGCTGAATTTTTCTATAACAGTTATGGTGGGGGTGAAAAAAAGGGAGTGGGGGGGGGGGTGTCCAAAGCAGCTGTGACATTTGTCCTGTTTTCTTTATAGTTTGAACAGGATGTTCAAAGGCCACTGGGGCTAAACATCAATATTTTTGTACCCGATAACAAAACTTGCCTCTAGGAACCTGTTTTGGGCAGGTCTATTCATGAACGGCTTCCAAGGACAAGAGTGAACTCAGAAGCAAGCAGCAAAAAAAGCTCTTGGAAACATCAAAAGGCAGGCTCTACAAGTGACAGCACAGAACGGAAGAAAAGGCCAGCTGGACACTTCAGGCTAATAATTTCTTCCTAATCCTGGATCCTCTTTTCATATCTATAGAGACAAAAAAAAAAACTGGCCAAAGGAGGCTACTCAATGTAGGTAGGGTGGGAGTTTACCTGCCTCAGTCTGAATCTGATGCAGCCAGGAGCCCTGCACCGTTCAGTTGCTTACTCCTCAGCTACTGAAGTCAATGAGAGGAGTTTTACTAGGTCACGTAAAGGAGCACCAGAATCCGGCCTTCAAGGCCAAGTTTTCAGAAATATTCCAGCATCCAGAGATGCTGCTGAATGAATGGGATATTCACAAGTCATAGGAAAACCCACTGGGCGTGAGCTGGCCATCAGCCTCCTGTCCTCTGGAAGTTCTTATACCAGGCTGGTCCCCACAGCATCCATGTGCCTTCCAGCAGCACATTAGACACTGATTCACATCTGTCATGTGCTGCTAGCAACTGTTTGGTGTTGGTGGATACAGGACTCCACCACTCAGGACCTGACAGACGCTCCCTGGCATCTCTACGAGCAGGCACTGAACAGGACAATGCAATAGTTTTTAGCCACACAGATATTACACAGGTAAAGACTCGAGTTAAATTGTCCCAGTTTCACTAACAGGGGCTTCTTTGAAACAGAAGTGCGATCCCATTCTGGAAAGGGATCATCTGAAAACAGCAAACCAATTCTTGTCTGGAGGGTCAATGCAGCAGAAGTAGACCCATGAGCTGGGTTACACCTTCAGACAGGTGTGTTTACTGGGTTCGAGTTGCAACTGTTCAAACCCACTGAAGCTCCCCAGTAAATTAACTGTGAGCAGACTGCACAAAAATGAATAAACTTTAAAATTACCAACCCCCCCCCAAACACGGAACATTGCAATAGTCTTTTTTCAAATTACAGCCCTATGTTCAAGTTACAGAGAGAAGCGCTTAAAAGAGTACACACAACCTTAAGATTTTGCCCTTTTGCACACACTGATTGAAACTCTTCCTATACTTAGGAAGTATCTACACATTGCCATAGCGTTGTGCTACATTGCTGTACAGCACGCTACAGTGATATAGTGATCATGTGGGCCTAAACATGATCATCAGCTATGTTACCGCAGCAGTGTGCTCTCCCAGTATAGTGGCACTATGACAACATAGCAGTGAAATCCAACCACACACTGCACAGTACATCACCTGTACTGCACCCTGCTTTAGTACTTCCAAAAGAAAGTACTAAAGCATGGTGCTATAGCCACGTCCCTGTACAGCAATGTTTAGATGGGCCATTAGTGGCCCATCGAGCCAGCACAGATGGCTAAGGCATGCTAGTTTCTGTAGCCAATAGCATACAAAGGACTGTTGACTAGTACCACATCCAGCCCCAGCAAAATGTCCCAGCCCAAGTGACCAGGTCCTTGCTTGCTGGGTTGACTGGGAACAGCCTTTGGCAGGAAGGCAGAGCAGAGTTTCAATGAATGCTCCTGGAGCTGTAGCAAGACACCTTCACCACTGCTCCCTCCCACTCACAAATCTAAAGGCTGCACCATAATGTTCTTTATGATATGTAATCCCAATATGCCCCAGCTCAAAAAACTCCTTTTATTAGCTATAATGGGTACACAATTCATTCTACAGCACACCACTTTTTAAAGTCTAATTAACACTATTTGAAGGGGAAAGGACATTACATTTGTCCTCCCAACATGGATGCACTTCTGTTTTCCACCCCTTCGCTACTGCAAATGAATCCCATTTCTGTCCTACTGATCATAGCTCCCATCTCAAAAGCTACTTAAAATCAATTCCCGGGGCCTGTTCAGGAGGCATGCCTTCCACAATGAAAGCCAGCTGAGGCAAGGCAATAGTCTGCCAATATTGAGGTACTGTATCAATGCCAAGTGCTTCGATCTACTGGGTTTTGCTTTCTATAAAGAACTTGGACTAAAAAAAAAAAAAAGAAAAGTTTTGCAGTTCAGGTATGCAACACCTCATTTGCTTTAGTACAAGTGTTCTTACTCAGAAAAGCTTAATGGTTAATTTTTAAGCAGTGTTTAAAATGAAAAAAAACCCCAAACCCACCGAGTTACAGTCATAATGGTGTTAACCATTAACTATTGTGGTATAACCCTGCAGCAAGAAAGCTTAAAACAGCATAATACAGGACAGTTGGCTATGACAAAGTGCTTGAAAAAGGTAGTTAGCCATATTAGTCTGAAGCCAGGCAGAAGACAAGGCAGGCTGGCACCTCAGAGACTGTGTCAGAGCCATATTTTTTCATAAGCAACGAATGCCAAGTAGGTAATTGCCTATGACAGCTCAGCCTCCCTGCCTCAGTTAGTCTAAAGCAGTGATTCTCAACCTTTTTAGACTCCAGGCACCCCTCCAAAAACTTCCCTGAATGTGGAGCCACTGGCTTACAGTGTAGTTAAGTGTGCCTTCTCACCTTTTCCCCTTTCATTTCACAGAAAGGAACAGGAATAAAAGCCAAGCATCTTTTAAAATAAAGTAATTGCATAAAACAAATTATGTTAAAAGCTATACATATAAAGTGAGAACAATACCCTTGATATCCCTTGTAGAATTTTTAAAGAGATATCCCTAGGCCCCGCTTCCCTAATTGTTTTGGGTAGTTTAAAAATCTAGAAGGACACCCCCCCGAGGAACCATTGCAGATAGTGCAGGGTTTAGTGTAAGGGGAACCAAGCAGCAGTTGTGACAACCTGTGCGTTTTAGCCCAAATGAATTGTTTTCCTGAACAAGCATTGCTCTTTTAAAAGTGGTTTAATTTACTATATAAGCATGGGAGAAGAGTAGGATGGTATAACTGTTCTAATAGCAAAGGTACTATATGGGAAGAGATGAGGCTAAAAGAGATCCTCTTTGAAGTAAATGATGCACTGGAAGTGCTTCTGGTCTACTTCCGGGTCTGCTGCCGAGTGCACTGGGAACCCCTCTCCCCCCACACTTTTTTGGGATGCTTGATGGACCCCAGCATCACAGCACTCATGAGCTTGTGCTACCTAGAGGCACGTAGAAAAAAACAAAACAAAACAAAAACAAAAAACCCCACACATTTAAAGCCATTTCCATGTCTGAATTGATTCAGAGAGATTAAAAGGGTCCTCTGATTTGATTCAGAGATTCAGCTACCGAATCGAATCAGAGGACTGAAGCTTCACACAGCCCTAATGTATAGGTGCCCAATGCTGCTGTGGTTATAGAGGTGACCATACCTTGGAGAAAGGATGACAGATACCGGTAGGTCTATTTCTAATAAAAATCTAGTCCCAGGTGCATCAGTTATTTTGTACTGATGCTATATACTATGTCTGTATCACTGCATTATAATACATTGCATTGCAGTTCCTGTCCAAGAAATGTTATTAGAAAGATAATTAAGAAGGTGTCTTTTGGGGTCATTTGGCTGGCAACAAGGAATGGACACTGCCTTAGGATTCAGTGTTGAGCCTGTACTCTCCTGCCTCTTAATAGGTTGCAAGGGAGTCATGGGAGGCAACTCAAATGCCATTTTTAGTTACAGATTTCACATGTAATCCTTATTTACAGTTTAGGAAGTGCTTCTTGCCACAGCATTTTGCAGCTTCCTGTATAGAGAAAGTTGAATATACAACCCTTTTGGAAGAACTTCAATCTCTTAACAAAAGTAGCCTTTCAAACAGTAGGATCATATTCCCAATAAGACTTCAGCAAGTCTTACTAACATAATTCCCCCAATAGCAGGGATAAGGATTTGCTACACAATCTTATGCGAGGGAGCAATGAGAAGAGGTCCTAGATTTCTGTTTCCCAAGACTCCAACCATCTTATCTGACGAAAGTCTGATAAAGGCCATCCTGAACTCAACATGCAAAACCAAACAAGGGGGTCCGACACGGGTTTTTGTATGAACTGCATCTATGGAACAAAACTCCCACAAAATTATCAGGACTGTAAAAGTGTTTTTAACTCTACTTCCACCCTCCATTTATACTCAGCACTGGATAGTATAGATAAGAATGTTAAAGCCCAAGACACTTTTTAAGTATGGTTTCCGCCCTTGTTTATAGCTGAACACTGTGCTTTACACAGATTAAAGACCAGAACTTTACTCACAGCACTTGGTTTCACTCAAAACATCCCGAAACATCGCTTATACATGGTCTCCAGTCTGATACTGCAGGAGTTTGGTAAACGCTGACATTCTTTTTCTTCCCCATGTCAAGACAACCTCAACTGGTATTGGTTTCCCTGGAGCTGTTCTGACTAACAGCAGCTGACCATCTGATTCACAGTACACAAGTTAAACCTAGCTGACTGGAAGCGGTATGCCCAAAAGAAGAGGCAGTTTAACCATTCAAAAAGCCTTTGGTAGGGAGCACTGACCATTTTATTGTTTATTGAGGGTCTGTCCATTTTCAACCATGACAGAAGCTCTATTATCTGCTAATAGCTGATCTTCCATAAAATAGGAGAAGTTTTCAGAAAGAAGGATCGATATTGGGGACAAAAACGTGCATCTTGCCACTATAAATGTGGAAGTCCACCACAGAATGGATGTCCTTTGTAAAGTTCACCAAAGAGCTTCATAAAACCAGTTTAACTGGGATGGTGGAACAACACGCGACAGATGGCCTTCACAAAAGTCACTGTGGACTGGGTGGGTTGCCTGGTATGATAACCAGCAAGAACTGAGTAAATACACTTGCAAGGAGTGTTTGCCTCCGATAAGCCAGGCATATATCAGAGGAACTCACCTAGCTCAAAGGACTTGAATTTTTGGGAAACTGAAGAGAGAAAAAGAGTGGTTGTGTCAGGCCTTAGACTTCAGTGGCAAGGGTTCTTTCTGGTTTCTATTGGGTTGTACAGCCAGCAAATGGTCATGAAAATCAGTTATTTCCTATAAAGCTCTAAACAGAGACAAACCTTTGCAGCATTTACTGCAAGACACCTCTGTGCAGTCAGCTCTATACTTGGCTTCAAAAGTAAAGCAGAAATGCCTCATCTCCACTAAGATTTTTTTTGACAATGCAGTTAATGAACAGTAGTTGTCCCCCACCAAATGAACTCCACCCAGAGATGAGCTGCCTGTGAAGACGTGGCCTCTGACTCTTTAACCAAGCTGGAGGAGAGCATTTCCTTCCTTTGCTTTCTCTTGCAAGTAGATTAAGACAATCCTACCCTGCTGAGGTCTGCAGAAGAATCAGAAGTTAGGCAAGACCAAAATATGCAAACCTTCCTCCCTAAATATGATTTTTAAATCCACCTTCCAAGTACTTTGCACCAATGCCCCAATATGCAGATCAGAGGCACAATAAATCCAATATTAATCCAGGCTATTATTAGTCTTTAAAGTAAGATGAGGTGTCATGTTAGAATTACAGTATAAGTGAATTCTGTTACAGCTAGGGTGACTAGGAAGAAGTTGGGGACATCTGGGACACTGCCCCTTTTCCCCCCGGCTCCCCGAAGTCAGTGGTGCTGCTGCTGCAGGCAGTGGCAGAGGCCGGTGGGCAGGGGCACAGGTGCGGTCTGGCGCGGAGGCAGAGCTGCCTAGTGCACCATGCTGCTCTACTTCCCTGCCAGACTGTGCCCTAGGCCTCAGCAATTCCAGGACTCATTTTAAAAATTTCAACATCTGGCAAAGACTGGCCTTTGAAATCCAGGACCATTTTGGGCAAAGAGGAATGTATAGTCACCCCTAGTTACAGCTCATATGTAGAGGGCAAGAAAGGACTGCACATGCAATGTGGACTTTACATTTCTTAGATTTTCATCAAATAACTGTGCCAAGTTATTGTTCTTTCAACAGTTCTTTTCAATGTGGAGCTACTTAGGGTGTTCTACCTCATCCCTCTCAGCAAACAAAGCTACAGGACAGAAACTTAGAAAATCTAGGAAAGACACCCTTGAAGTACTAAGATCTGAGCCCCAATGCACAACTCGGGCCCATACCTTTCATGGCATTAAGCAGAACAACTTCTACCACCTACCCAGGAGGATGCAATGAGATAGCCCATACCAAATAAGCTAACTAACCCAGCTTGGCAGCCAACCTCCATTTTCTGAGCAAACTTTTTTTTTTGGGCGTGCACGCACACACACACACGTGCGTGCACACGTCTGTGAGTGAGCGAGTGACTGAGAGAGACTTGGTTCATCTCCAGTTACAGCCACAAGTACCCAGATCTTGGGGCACACATTTATCACCAGGCCATGGAATGGAGTGCCATTTTTATACTGATGGATGACCTGCCCTTATCTATTAAGAGAAGGCCGTCTGTTCCTACATCTGACTGGATATTGATATTATTGGCCACGCTGTGCCATTATTCTGCTCTGATGTCATAATAGAAGTTTCAAAACAAAAACACACTCAAGGTGAAGAGATCCTTCATTTGGGACTGCATTCAGGAAATAAGGACACCTCCTCTGCTCAGAGACCACTTATCAGGGGCTCCATGTCATCTTGCATCCAAAAAACAAACAAACAAAAACCCCAGCTCCAAAAACAATCTTCATTAGGAGAACACTACGAAGATACCAAATCAAATGCTTCAAAATAAGGAAATGCCACAATTAAGTCACCTACTGGCATGTGTGCAGGATGATGACCTTTAGCTGCATAATCACATACTGTTAGATGCACCACACACACACGGGCCAACAGAAGAGCCTGAAGCAATAATAGCTTGTCATCTTCCATGTGGGCCAGCACTGGAAAGAAGAGCAGAGACTCTGCCAGTGGCTTTAATAATTCATTACTGAGAGCAGGGAAATGGTGAGGCCCAACTCCTGGGTTCTTTCCACATCTGGAATGGGCACTAGTGGGCACAGGCTCTTCTACCCCTTTCCCCACATGACCCAGTCTCCCACATCCTCACCTCCAGTTCCTTGCCCCACATCATAAGCTTTTCACCCCTTCCCAGTTTTTTCTTTCAGCTAATCTCAGTTGCCCTGCTTGGCTTTTTATCCAGTTCTCACTCCAAAAAACCTCTGGTCTCTAGTGCCAAACCCATCCACACCCCTGCTTTTTGTCCCCTCTCCCCCTGTGAGCACAACTCCTAGTTCCAGCTTTCCACCCCACCCCAGCAGGTCCAGCTCTAGTTTCTTCATACGTCTTCCTTCCCCTCTGCAGCTGAGGCTGGCTGGCTAGGGATATGGGGGAAGTGTCAGTAGGAGCATAGGTCAGGTCTGGCACCCAGCCTTCCAGCCAGCAGCCCACAGCTACAGCTGCAGCTGTTTAGCAAGGGTGGGATCTTCACATATTTTTGGCTGCCAGACTAAGAAATCCCTCCTGAGCATGTGCACACTACAATTTTTCAAACTCTATTAGCCAAGTTTGAATAAGACACAGGCCCTCCCCACCTATTGCTACATACCAAGCTTCTCCTCCAAAGTGTGGGGTAAGCAGAGCTGCTCCACAGAAAAAAGGCATCAAAAGTTTTCTTATTTCTGACATGGGCAAAGCACATATTTTCTTCTCTAGTAGGAGTGTAAAAGTTTAAAGCCGAATATTTTCCAGAGCAGGGAAGGGGGGGAAAAAGAAAGCCAGCCTGAGGGAGACACCAGGCATGGAAAAATTGTAACCTGCATTTCAAGTTATGCAGTGCCTAGCATTTTACACTGTGGGTTAATGAGCTGCATTAGAGAACCTTTATGGCAAGTGCTACTGGCCCCATAGATGATAGAGCAAGGTCTCCTATATCGATGCATAGACAGCAGAAAGCTTCATTCCCCACTTGGACAAAAAAAAAAAAAAAGCCATCAACAAATTGCTGGCTCAGGGGTGAGACAGCCACGCAAAAATTCAGCAGTGGAATGAAAAACAGCTGGCTGAAGTTAACCCCAAGCAGGCAAGGGAGAATAGTAGAAAACACTGAGTTAGCCCCAACCAACATATTTACTGTGACATGGGGCCTCTGACAAACCTGCTTTCCCGCAGTCCTGGTAACTTAGGAGCTTGGGAGTTCTCCTGGACATGCTGGGCTAAATCCTATTTCATGAAACGCAGCCAAACTTAAGTCGCTGCTGAACTGCAGTTTTTGGCACTGACGCCATTGGGAGCCTATTTCATCCTGTGGCAAAACAGACCCACCCTCCACATGGGCCTGCCAACTAGGGGAAGAGAACAAAGAGCCCTCCCACCTTTCAGCCCTGCGGCGAGGGACTTGCCCAAGGAGTGGGTGACCTGGGTTCTGGGCTTAGCTCACCCAGATGGGATTTCAACCTGCATCTCCTGCTTCCCAAAGTGCCCTAGCCACAGCCTGTGCCAGGCACTGCCCAGCTCTCTCCTTGAAGCCAGCTCACTGCATCTTATATGCACTGGGAAAAGTTCCTGCCCCAGAAGGAAGAGGCCCAGATCCCATGTTCTTCCCTTCTAGGGCAACACCAATTCACTTCCTCCTGACCCCACATATCTTCCTCTCTGGGCTGCCCAGTGGGTCAGCTTCGAGAGAAGGGCTGGAGACAAGACTGACACTGCCTGTCCATAACCCAGTGGCTCCAGTTCTTGGCTGAGAAGCAGGTTCAAACCCCCTCTGGGCAGTGGGAAGCTTATAACCCCTCTTACCCCAGGCATAATCCCCTAACCAGTATGCCACTGGCCCAAGAAGAGACCTTCTCCTCCTTCCACCAGCCATGATTTTTGCTCAGGTACAATTCTGGGACCTGCCACCCCTCTGTGTACACCTAGGAGGCCGCATGGAAACAATGCAGCATTACTGAGCATGCTGGGCAATACTGCAATCAAAACCAGGGTGCCAAAAAACTGAGGCATGCAGAGGGAACAAGGATTTGGACCGCTGTTTCCAGACGCTGATTTTGGTTGCTGAAGTTACATTTCCTCCTCTGTGACTGGTAGGAGACCTGTCACTTTATCTTTCAGCTGACAGCCAAGACAAAGTACTCCGTGACTCTGCAGCCTTCAGATGGCACCGTTTATCTGCCCCACACTTGAGAATGACTGCACAATACTTAAAGGATTAGACACTTAAAAACTCAGCTGCCTGCCTTCTGGATCATGCCAGGTGCCAAGGGCATCTTAAATGATGTTGCACTCCCTATATTAGGATAGATAGGGATTTTCAAGCAGTTTGAAAGACCTGAAGGATAATTAATCACTGCCTGCTACAGGAAGGTCTCTTTCCTCCAATAGCTATGTTTGTTATACAGAAATAGGGAAGAATTGTTTCTAAAATATGAAGGTGGAAGGTAACTTTGATGACAACAACCATGAAATGAAAGTTCAAGATCCTCAGGGAAGGAAAGAGCATCAGAACAGAGACACTGGACTTCATAAAAGATGACAAACTTGGAGAATTGGTGCACTGAATCCCATGGAAGGCATGTCTGAAAGGGAAAAATAGGTCCAGGAGACTGGATGTACCTTGGAGGCCAGATTATGGATGGAGGAGCAAGCTATGCTGATGCAAAAGCAGCACAGGAGGAGGCTGAACTGGCTAAACTGAGCTCTTCAGCAAGCTGAAAACTCTAAATGGGATCTTACAAAAAGTAAGTCAGAGTATTGCAGAGGCACACAGGGGGCAAACACATGTCAGGAGGGTCAAGGCAAGAAGCGAGATGCAACTAGCCACAGATATAGAAAGCAATGATAAAACATTATACAGATATGTCAGAAGCAAGAGGGAGATGAAAGAAAATGGAGAACACTTCCTGAATGCAGAAGGCAATCTAGTAACTGGTAATGCAGAGAAGGCTGAAGTATTTAATGACTTTTTTCCTTCAGTCTTCCCACATAAAGCAGCTACCAGATGAGAAATGCAAAATGACAGCAAAGGTAAGGGAGGAGATAAGCAGCCTAGCAGTAGTAGAAGAACAGGTTAAGGGTTGCTTAGAGAAACTGCCTGCTTATGTCAGCAGGGCCAGATGGGATGCACCCTAGGATACTCAAGGAATTAGCCGAGGCAACTTCAGAGCCACAAGCCGCATCTACATGAGACACTGACTGAATGGTAGCTTGTTACTGTGGCTCAGTACTGTCACATGGCACAAAGTTCGTCGCAACACTACTGAGCAGTAGTTATGATTCGCTGCTGTCAACATCACCTAAAAGCTGTTCAGTGATATTTAGTACCTGCGTCTACAAGTACTAAATGACTGCATAGTAACAACTGTGCAGTCAGCGTCTCATGTAGACACAGCCACTAGCTATCATTTTTGAGCATTCAGGGAGATTGGGCGAGGTCGTGGATGACTAGAAAAGGGCAAATGTAGTGCCCATCTTTATGAAAGTGCAACTACAGACTGGTCAGTCTGATCTCAGTACCCCGACAGATCACAGAACAGATCATTAAAGCATCTATTTCTAGGCACCTGGAGAAGACCAAGGAACAGGCAGCACCAGTAGGGCTGCCAAACATATGGGGACAGTAGGGCTGTCACAAACATATGGCCTGGAGGCCAAATAGGACCAGAAGAGCCCTGCCATCCAGCCTGCAAAACTAACAGAACCTAGGGGCAAGGCTGCTGCAGAATTCAGAATCCCTGAATGGCGACCAGCAGAAATGGACGTGCAAGAGCTGTGCAGATGAAGACCTTGCTTGCCCTGCACTTGCGAGACCCCACCACTGCCAGATTCTCCCCGCTCTGTTACCCAGACCTCTGCCACTGCTCCTGCCCTTACCGGACGCCTCACCAGTCCCCTGGATCACCACTTCTTCCACTGGCCCTATGGATCCATCCTGGGAGGAGCCCCCCCCTCCATCTGGATCCAGACCAGGGCAAATTTGACATCCTGATCTATAGCAAGTCATGCCTGACCTACCTGATCTCCTCCTATGAGAAAGTGATGGGCTTCATGGATGAGAAGAGAGCAGTGTCTGATACTCCTTGACTTTAGCAAAACATTTGACAAAAGGTGGGGTAGAGAGAGATGCACAAAGAGACTTCTGAACTTTTAGCAGGACAGAGAGCCTAAAAGTCAGTTTATTGGACTGTGTTTTGCATTAGTCTTTCCCACTACCCAGGGTTAAGTTCTTGTTTCTGCTAGATGATGGCTCCTTGATAAAAAGAGGGATAGGAAGGAAGAAGCTGGCAACAGATATCTACATGCTACAGTTTACAACTATTTGGGCGAAGGTCTCAGCATAGCCTGTTCCATGCACATTTTAGTGATTCAACCTGGCAAGCTTCAGGAGCAGAACAGCTCCTAAATGCCTCAAAGACTACAGACCAAGATGGAGTGTACATCTGTTTAGTTAGGGCTGTCCAATTTGCAGCCCACAGGCTCCCACCCATGTACCAATTCCCCCACTGCTCCAACTGCTGCTTCCCCTGGGGGTCTCTGGACTCTCCCTCCCTCCTCTGGCTTCTACCTCCTGCCCATCTCAAGGGTCCCAGGAAGTCTGCTGCTAAGCAAGGGCATCTGTACAGTGTGGGGAGGAGGGGAATGCCAGAGGCACAGCACTGCAACACACCTCCACCCCAACCCTGATGGCTCTAAAGTTGCATAGTCATATCTTAAGTGTGACAGTCATAGTTGTCCCTTGCATCTGGTTTCCCCTCTCATAGGTTATACACGTTGAGTTGTAATCCAAATTACTCACGGAAAGTGACAATATATCCACCAAAACTATTCATTTCATCCAGGAAAAGTGTTCATCAACTGCAGAGGCTTCCCCAGTCTGATGAAGGGCATTTACACCCAAAAAGGTTGCAAAGAAGAGTTTTTCCAGCTATCTGAGTTGGTCTAATAAAAGCTATCAGATTTACCCCAAAAAAACCTTGTCCCTCCAGCTGGAAAAGGGGTTGCCCCTCTTCCCCATTATCTCTTCTCACAGCTTTTCCTTGTACATTCCAAATCCTTTTAAACATACAGGCATCATTACTGAACGGACTTTACTGTAGAAGAACTATGCATTTTATGTTGACATTGCATTTGTTGCCTGGCTTAATATCAGAGAGAAGCATGCAGCCAAAAGTTCTGCTTTTCATAAATCTAGTGGAAATACAAAAATGAATGTTTTTTTAAATCTGTGGTGTGATATTTCAAACACAGGGCTATACACGTCATACAGTACATTTTTCTAGTACAACATTTCTAAGTAGATCAGACCTTCATGTAATCTAATACATGACTGTTTCCAGCATCAAAAACAGAGCGTGTGCTTTCCAAAAAGAAAGCACACAGACTTGAGTCAGTAGTTGAGCCACTGATACCACCAAATGAGAGCTAGTAGCTTAAAAGAGGCACAAGGCATTTAAAAAAAAAAAAAAATCGGTGACATTATTAGCCACATCAGCCAAAAAAAGGTCAATTGCTGATAATGTCAATTTTCCTTTCATCAGTGCCAATACGATATGGACTGATGTATCAGTGCACCTCTAGTTACAACTACCGTTTGGGACAACAGACTGGGGACTGAACTGGAGACTCCCAGGATGAAGAGAATGAGCTGCTACAGCTTGAACTGAAGGGCTAGGTTTGCCTAGCAGGGAGCTGTAACTGGCTCCTGGCCTCTGTCAGCTGAAATAGAAGAAAGATCCACAAAACACCTCCCCAGTGGGATAAACAAGCATAGTATGTGCAATATTGCTCTAGCGTTTAAAATAATTTAAAAATCAATGTTATTAGGCAAGTAAAGTTTTGTGCTTCAGTGTTTCTAGTCAATTTTCATACCACATCAGATCAGATATACAGCATTTTGCAGCCTTAGAGTTAAGCCTCAAAGTTGTATGTAGGGTGCAAAAAACCTTAGTTTCATAGTTTCTAGGGTTGGAAGGGACCCAAGTAGATCATCTAGTCCGACCCCCTGCCATGGCAGGAAAGAGTACTGGGGTCAAACGACTCCAGCAAGGTGTTCATCTAAGCTCCTCTTAAAAACCCCCAGGGTAGGAGCCTGCACCACTTCTCTTGGAAGTTGGTTCCAAACCCTAGCCGCCCT
>NW_017728947.1:110109546-110111398 GCF_001723895.1 Crocodylus porosus
TAAAAGGCCACCAGGTTGGTCTGACAGGACCTGCCACTGATGAACCCATGTTGGTTGCCCCTAAGCATGCAATCTCCTGCTGGCCCCTCCTGGATGTGTGCCAGCATAATTTTCTCGAACAGCTTGCCTAGGATCGAGGTAAGGCTAACTGGTCTATAGTTTCCCAGGTCCTCCTCCTTCCCCTTGAGTTTTCCTAGATCCTGCACACTGCAACTCCTGTCAGAGCCAGAGAGTCTGTTCATCAGTACACCCAGAGAAGTCTCAGGAGCTCGGAAAAGACGGGCCCCTTTTGTTTCCCTGATTATTCATGCATCCAGGTATTTAAATTATATACCCCCAAAAATATTCACTTATGGGAGTGGACCATTATTTTGCCTTTGGACAAATTCCTCAAAGCTGAAACATGCCTGATGTACATACTAATGTGGATGTTTACAGCAGGAAAGAGACCTTGGTTCATGTTGAAATGGGGCGTGTCCTTTATCCTTAAAGAAGTCTTTAATAGTAGGCAAAGCGAACCTGAAGTTAAACAAATTACTGTTAAATCACCTGCAATTCTCTTCCTGAATCATCAGTTTGACCTTTACTTCTCTACTCACCAGTGGCATCTTGTCTCTTATCTTTATAGGCCATGCACCTGCAAGACACGCCAAACAGCAGTATTTTCTGCCCCTGTAGTATTCCTGTCTTTGGTGGGCTCTGCACACTCAGGGTAGATATGCACCTTACAGACCAACTAAGATAATTGCAAAGCACAAGCTTTCCTTTGTAAAGCATGCGGAGCTGTCTGCCAAACTGAGGTCTCAAGTAATCAGCTTGTTGCCCCAGGAACTAGACTGCATTCCCATTACCTTCTGAGTCTTTTTGGAAAAGCAAGTTTGTGATACCAGAGCTTCCTACAAAGGCCTGCAGAAGAAGTCATTTCTAATCAAATAACTGAGACTATGTTGGTCGGACCTCCTCAAGAGCAGACAGGCCGTTTCGACAGCCTACGCGCTTTGGAAGACAGAAAATGAAGGTCCTGTGAAGCTACAGAAAACTATGGAAACCCCAACAGCAGTCAGCCAAGGAGAGGGATGCAGCAACTGCCATATGAACGGCCATCAACTGGGTCAGATCACAGGGGTGGAGAGCGGACGCGGGAAGGGAAAGCGAGCTGGGTCTGAGCACCATTTCCCCCTTGGCAGCCTCCAGCACAGGCCAGGTACCGACACCACTCTTCCACCACTACCACCGACTGGAAACCAGTCTGTACCCGCCACACACAAGTGGCGCACAGACTGGTCTAGACATGGCAGAACCCACCCCCACAGATAAATGCACGATGCGTTCACTGCCCAAATTACGCTGCTTACAGAAAATGGTGCAACTGAGACCGATTCCACCATGGGCTTTTTGAACGTCTGCACCTAGCCTGAAGGCGCAGCACGCTCCCGTTCGGACGCAAAAGCAGCCCGGGCTCCAGGGCGCCACAGCGGTGATGGGATGGGGCCCCTGGCAGCCCAACGTGGAGGCCGCAAAGCAGAGGAGGAGGAAAAAACGCTTTGGGGTGGATGTGGCAGACAGCCTCGTGGTTAAACCCTGCACACGCTCGGGTTAGGAACAGCAGGCATGGGACACGGGGGGGCCGGGCTCAGCACCCCGGGGGGCACCATGTATGGGGGGCAGGGGTTTGGGACCCCACAAGGGGGCGACGGCTCAGCACCCGGGGTGCGAGGCCCCACAGGCGCTGCGGGCACCCCTCGGGCAGCCGTGAGGAGAAGCGCGAGGGCCCGCCCCCGGGCCGCGTTACCTGGGCGCCGGCCCCGCCAGTCGGCCCACAGCAGGGTCAGGTCGCCGTCGGCCCGCAGCC
>NW_017728947.1:110111498-110117885 GCF_001723895.1 Crocodylus porosus
CCGCCGCCCCGGGGGCTGTTAAAAAAAGTAATGATAGGTTTCGTGTTTTGGGTCAAATCACGTGGATGGCGCAGCCGGGTGGGTGGCGCGGGCCCGTCCCTGCAGCCGCCCCGGGGGCTTCGCCGCCGCCCCAAGCCGCGGGACTCGGGAGCGACAGGAGCCACAGGCAGCCACCAGCCGCCAGCCCAGGCTCTCCGGGCCGGGACTTCAGCTGCTTCCTCCTGCGCTCCATCTTGGCCCAGGAGAGGATGAAATCTTGGCCCAGGAGAGGCCGAGAAGCCCAGCCCCAGGGTTTCCACCCACATGCTCCACACCAGCAGCTCCCCACGCAAGTCACCCTCGTGTCCAAGGACGTCCAGCCGGCCGCGGCACCTCCCGTCCTGTCCACTATTGACCTGCCAGGCTCGAAACCGTGTTTCAAGAAGTCCATAAGCTATAACCAGGGTAGTCTCCTCCCTCCCAGTCCCACTGGTTTGGGGGCTCGCCTACACCCCGTATCCAGGCGGGAATACTAGGTGCAAGTCGCGGGCCCGCCTCCCTGTGCCCTCATTTCTGGTTTTTAGAGCCATATGTAGGCAGGGAAGTTTGGATACTTAAGTTAAGACTGTTAAATCAAGGGATGCCAGACAGTTGCAGAACACGATTGCAGCATTGCTGGAAATCAGATTGCTTTGATTTAGATTTCCTCTTCATTGAATCAATTGCCTGATTTTATACACGTGGGTCTGAAAATTCTGGCCTCTGTGGGAGCGTCTACACAAGACGTTTACTGTAGAGCTGCCTCATTAGCTCCTCGGTCAAGTCTTGGCATCTACACGTGCAGCCCTATTAGGCCACAGTCAATTAAATAACTCGGCAGTAGGTTAGTACTCATAAAAACAAGTATTGTCCTACGGCTGCGTTCTTCAGCGTGCAGCGGTGCACACGTAGACGCTGATGGAGCTGGCTGGGGCACGAGGGTGCTTCAGTGCGGGGGCTGCCTGCAGGCTAACCCTGTGCCCCATCACCCTCGTGCCCCAGCCAGCCCCTCTGCAGCGTGCTGAGCCCAGTCGGAGCAAGCCGGGGCTGGCAGGCTGACCCCCCAGACGCCCTGTCAGCTGGGGCTGCTCCGACCTGGCTCGACATGCTGCAATCCCAGATGCACGTCTTGGCCTTTTTTAGGCTAAGATTACACATAGTGGTCTTCACGGCCTCTTGAAGGCTCAGATCAAGCATAGTTTATGCTTGCCCAGGGGAAATACCGTGATCACCACAAGGGCTTCCTGGTCAAACCCAGGAAAGACCACTCTGGTGGCATGGGATAGTACCTGTGTAGGTAACGCATAGTTAATCTTGGCTTTCTGCCCACTTTGCGGAAATGGGAGACTCCTCCCTAGCTTGCTCCTGGGGCCTTACGGCTGAGAGCAAGTGAAACTTGGAGACATCCGAACTCCAAGCCTCTGGGCATGGGCCTGGAAGTAGGATGCTTACCAAAGTTTTGGGAAACATCTGAGGCCCCAGATGGGGGTGGAGGATGTGTACTGGTAGTGGGTTCACTTCTGGTTCTGGACTCTTGGATTTGGAATTAATTTTGGCTAATTTGGCCTGGGATACATAAAATTTGAAAAAAAACCAAAAAACCCTGCAGTGCCTAGGAGCAATAAACTCCAGCTCACTATGCGCTGGAGTTTATTGTGGCACATTAACTTCACGTGCAGATGTGCCCACTGCTGCTCTTTCTAAATCTTCTGCAGTGGGAAATGAGATGGGGGCATGGAACGAAACACCTTCCACACCTGCACTCACAACTGGTATAAATTTTCATGGTTGGGCCCACGTTGTGCTAGGTGCTGACCAAACATAGGAAAACACAGTCCGTCCCCTAAAGTACTTGCACTCTACAAAAATTATAAGACAAAGGTAGAAAAGAGGGATGAAAATTTGCTATCAATATATTTTCCTTGTTTGTTTTGGTAGACAGTACCTGTGTTTAAGTAGCCCTGAAGCCACATCACAAATAGACTAATTTCTTTGGAAACTCAGAATGGAAGTGGGTCTTAGTAGGGATTTAAAAGGAGCTTAGGGCACATTCATTCCTCATTCATTCCTCATTCTTTTCTTTGGCTGACCACAGCTGTTTGCTGTGCCCACCTGCCATCTCTTGTCCTGTACTTGGATTGCAACGGCTGTGATCCAGGGATTATTTGTAGAGGCAGACAACAGAGACTGAAACCCGACTGGGCCATCCACAAAATATCATATTGTAAATGAAGAAATAGTAAGGAAGAGTAGCAGGTTCACAGCTCAGCAAAGGCATCCCTCGCTTAATGCCTGGAGTGGAAGGAAGCATACAGTTTTAGGACAAAGAGACAAACACTTGCTCCCTTTTAAATTAGGAGCACCACCACCACTCAAAATACTGTACAATGGCTGGTAGCGTGGTACATAGCTGTGTGCAGAAGAGTAGATACTGGTTCTAAACAGAGTTAGACACCTAGAATAAAGTTTCACAACTCTGTGCACTAAGCAGGGAGATGCCTCTGTCAGCCAAAAGGAAGCATTGAAGAGAGGAGTGTGTTGAAATCTCACCTCTTTCTCAGACTTTAGATGGCTTTTGGGTGCTTCTCAGCACCTCCCTGCAGAGTGTTAGGCACTTGTGTGAAACTGCCTCTTAGACTCGCACATCTAAGTTGTGATCCATTTTGCCAAATAACTTAATGGTTAAAGTTTTCATCATGAAAGTGAGACCTAGAGTCCACATTCTCCCCAGCCTGAAGGAATCCAAACAGGCATCTCCTACGTCCCAGGGAAATCATAGAAATCATAGAGAAATAGGGTTGGAAGGGACCTCCAGAGGTCATCTAGTCCAACCCCTTATCCAAGCCACCTTGTACAATCCATCATCTAAACTCTTTGGAAAACTACCATTAACCCTGACACGACACAGGACATAACCCCCAAACCTGCCACAGGTAAAGAGGGGGACCACAACAGCCAATGTCTTGCTTCTATAAAAGGTTAAAATATGCTCAAGAGATCCCAGGGAGGGGGCCACGCTCTCCGTCCCCCACTACAGAAAGCAGCAAAACCCCACACAGTGCATGCCAATCTGACCATGAAGTAAAATTTATTCTTGACCCCAAATATGGCACTGGTCTGACCCTGAGTAGAGGGGCAAGACCCTCTGGCCAGGAACCTCCAGACATACCCAAGCCAAGATTATGGATGAGGCTGGGCTGAGGGCAACATTATACATCTGATAAAACACATAATCAGTCCTTGGGACAGGGATAAAATTGAATCAATGTATAGAGCAGGCCAGCTTCAACAGGAAGGAGTGAGGGTGACCTCAGCACAATGTAGGCCTTAGCCTGCTGTTAGGCATTTGGCAGGGATGTTGGGGATAAGCCCCCCGAGGCTGAAGAAGGCCTTGAGTCCAGGTGTCCCACTTCTTGAGTGAGCACTATTAGGCCATTGTGTAAAAGGTGGGAACTGCCACCACTGTTTCCCAATAATAGTGACTCTGGGTGCTGCACTCCAAGCTGTCAGTCAATGTTATGTGTGCATGGAGAATACCTGCTTATCTGGGTCTGCCAGGGAACCAATGCACAGAGCCACTTAGGGCGCCTATATACATGCAGCAAGGCAGCATGTGTATAGGCGCTTTGGAGCAGACTTGATTAATCGAGTCTGCTGAAGCATGGTAATTACTGCACTCCAACAGACTCCAGTAGCGTGTGTATCAGCGTCCCCATGCTGAAAAATAGCAGCAGGAGCACTTTAACTAAAGCTTGATCGACAAATTTTAGTTAAAGTGCCCCCGCCACCATTTTTGAGTGCAGGGACACTGATACAGGTGACACTCTGGGTGCTTTACTGACAGTGGCTCTCAGAGCTGCTCTAATTAAACCACCTCCACCAGCCCCTACTCCTGAAGCACATGTATAAATACCCTTACTTTGTAAATCACAAATGACCTGAGCTCAGATACTGACATCTAGAGACTCAGCTCAGCCAAGATAACGGTACCTCTGGTCTGTGACATAGCAGAATTTTAGGTGCCTAAGGTCAGTTTGCCAGCAAATGTAGGAGCCTACAGGATCTCAAGTGCCTACACAAGTTAGGCAAGGTTTTCGGTGGAGCTCATTCAGGCGCTTACAGCCCATTTCAGGCACCTTAATTCCTTTGCAAATCTCATGCTGGTTCTTTTTTTCCTTCAGCTCAAGAAATTGATGTTATTAATTTGGGTATCCATAGTGTAGTGGCTTACTGTGCACAAGATGGCAGCATGCTGAGGGACAAATGATCTAGCCCTGGACAATGACACCCATATGGAACTAATGTTCACAGACCATGACACATAACACTGAAAAACATTAACAAGGATGGAAGCCAGGAGGCATCCTAAGTCAGGCTGAATGTCACCAATGTGACAATTCTGTTGGACAAGGTCAGAGTTGCCAACCCAATGTAAGATGTTTTACTGACAATCTACAAGGTTTTTACTAACAGTCAAACTTTTTTTACTAACATGTGTTTTACATAATGTAAATGTAACCCTTCACCAGACCCTGCATTCAAATTTAAGGGTTTAATATCTAACACAATAAAAATAATTAGTCACTAGTAAAAAGTTTTGCAGATGGTCAGTAAAAGAAAAAAGGTGGGGGTGGCAACTGTGTCTGATGTGGTTTTATATCATTCTCCCCCACCCCACCAGGTATCTCCTACTCATTCCCAGACCCTGATACTCCATAATAACACACCACACCATGCTTCCCCCCTCAGCACCCTAGCTTTACCCCCACCAGCCCATCTCCTCTATCCCAATGAACGGCAACTAATTGCCTACCTATGAGAAACGAGATGTTACAGGCAAAGGGGATGCAGAAGAGGCAAGAGCACATCGTTTGGGAAGGGGGACAGAAAGCTGTGGAGAATCCCACAACTGACAAAGCCCTGGGAAGAGCTCCCTTTAGGGTGCTGTGCTTCTGCTCAGACACCAGGTGGAAATGCTGTGCTCCATCTATGTCCAGATTTTTTCTGACCAGGGAACTTGACTGAAGCTCTGCTGGCGTCTTGCTTTTACAGATGGCATAATTTTCTTACAGATTTTACTGACACGTGTTTTTAGGCTTGATTTTATGGAGCATTCATAAATTTACAGGAATTTGGCAACTCTGCACAGGGTGCACCAAGCACTTTAGAGATCAGTGGGCACATCTACATGTGACATTACATCACCGTAGGGACACACTACAGTGACATAGCTCATGACTACGGCTATGTAACATCGGTGGGCACAAACTGTGACTCCAATGCTACATTGTAATAGCAATGAGCTACCTTGCTACAACGTGTCACTATGGTGATGTAGCTGCTAAAAATAACTGTGCACTGCTGGGACAGTGGAGTAATAGCAAAGCACATAGTAAATGGTGGTACAGTAACAACTGTGCTGTGGGGGTCATGTCTAGATGTGCCCTGTAGGCACATATTAATGACTTCACGAAGAACCCAGAAGTGTGGCAGGAAAAAGCATCAGAAAGACAGGGAATTTAGTGCAAGCTTGGGAAAATAGAATGACAAATAGCAACTTGTGTTGCACATGCTACATCCCACATGGCTGGGGTGAACTAGTGAGCTCCCCCTGCTGGCTCTGCAACAGCAGATAATTAATGAAGGTCAAGATAAAAATAACACAATAACATGCTGTATTAGAAAAGTTCACTAATGGCAATAATGGAAGGAAAGAATCTAAGCAAAATGGAGCCAAATCGGTTCATACTATTAAAGAAATAAGTAAAAAATGCACGGTGGGTTTTGTTAGATAATTGTTTTCTGTGTATTAATTTTTGTTTTGAAATTATTACATAGTATTCAAGGCCTTGTGGTTTGTCTGGATAATATAACCTCTCTAGCCATGCTTTTTACTCATGGATAATTTCTTTATGAGGTTACTAATACTGCTAAATGGGGAGGGGAAAATGTCTACAAACCTATGTAGTATGTAGACGACTACATATGCATGCAGATTAGGTGTGTGCAGTAGGCTGCATGTTGGCTGTACATGTTCCCAGCTATGTACGAACATCCCTTCTAGCCATGTAATGTTATCTAAGGGGGAGGGATGCTTCTGTCTCACTGGGAGGGGCCAGGTTAGGACCAAGGCCCTTCCCTGCTAGGCCAACAGCCAGCTCATTGAGCCATATACCCTCTGATACTTTCTGTTCCTCCTGGTCTCAGATATCTCCTGCATACCTCCCTCTTGTAGCTGCCCAGGCAGTCAGCTTCAAAAGAGACTTCAGAGAAGGGGCTGGGTAATGCCTGACTTGTGGCATGTTGGTTTGAACATGATGCCGGGAAGTCAGATACATTCAGCTTTGCACCTTCTCTGGGAGGGATCTA
>NW_017728947.1:110117896-110132511 GCF_001723895.1 Crocodylus porosus
GTACCTCCTGCACGAGGTGTAGGTCCTGTACACACATCAGGAACCTTCGTGAGTGGCTAGACCTGGCTGACTGCTCCTCCCAGTTGATGTCAGGGTAATTTATATCACCCATGAGCACAACATCCTTTGCATGCATGGCCTCCCCCAGCTGCCTGGAGAATTCCAGATCCAGCTTTTCCTATTGATGTGGTGACCTGTAGTAAACCCCTACCACCAGATCCCTTTCCCCCTGCCCTTCTTGAAGTTTGACCCACAGGGTCTCAGTTAAACCTTCCTCTGGTCCCATTTGGAAGGTGGAACTGGTATACTGTTCCCTAACATAGAGCACAACCCCCCCACACCTTTTTTTCCCTTCCTATCTCTTCTAAACAACCTATAGCCCTCTATGTCTACTGCCTAGTCAAAAGTTTCATCCCACCATGTCTCCACTAAGCCAACCAGGTCGATTTTACTACTTGCAAGCAGGAGAGAAAGCTCCTCCTACTTGTTCCCCATGCTTCTTGCATTAGTGAAGAGACACCTTAACCCCCCTGTGGGAGCCCTGGGCACCCCCCCTTCCTGAGAGACAGCTGGCCCCTTGGTATATACCTGAGCTCTTACCTAGGCAGGTCCTACACCCGGTTGAGTTATCTCTTGCTCCTGTGGATCCCTATCCCCCAACGAGCTTAGTTTAAAGTCCACCAGAGGAGGTCAACTAGAACTCATGGCTTTCCAGTCTTCTTTTGTCTGACTACATTTTTGGGCCTAGGCCAAACATTGGCAGGCATTATGGCGTGTTAACATATTAACTGTGCCATAAATCACAACATTCCATATGTTCAGCCAACTTACAGCACCATAAAATGGCAAACCAGCCACAAAGGTGCTCCACATGTAATGTAGAGCATTTTGTGGCTGGTTTATGTGGCATCTTAAATTTGTTGTATGTAAATATTGTATGGCATGTGTTGTGTTCCAGATGGGGCTGTCCCACTAATACAACAATCAATTGATTGTTGACATTAGCTGAAGACAGCCTCAGATCCAAAACCAGACTGGACTGGGGCTGTTTGGGGTTGATGGGTGTAAGGTGTCAGGAGACCCTCCTGGCAGGCTGCACCTGAGATGCTCCTGGGCCCAGGAAAAGGCCCCTGTGTGTGTGCGTATAAGCCTCTAGGGCAGTGCTCTGTATCTGTCTGTCTTAAGTTACATCCTAGGTTGTATTGTGCATTCTGTTAGTTAAATAGGTCACATAAGTGTCCTTCTCACCTCCTGGGGAGGGGAGGGGTATGGATAGTCTGGGCATGTAAACTAACCCTACTCATGATTGGGCAGTAGGCATTGAGGGTTACCAGTTGTACAGATGGAATAGAGGGGGGAAAAAGCGGGGGGAAAAAGCAGGGGTTGCTCTCTATGTTAAGGAACAACATACATCCTCCATAATCAAGACGGGATCAGAGCAGGGGCAAACTGAGGTACCGAGGGTTAGGTACAAGGGGTTGGGGGGAAAGGGACTTGGTAGTGGGGGTCTACTATAGACCGCCACACCAGGAGGATGAGCTGGACCTAGAATTCTCCAGACAGCTCTCAGAGACTATATGGTCAAGAGATATGGTTGTCATGGATGACCTAAACTACCCTGACATCTGCTGGGAGAAGCAGTGGGCCAAATCTAACTGCTTATGTAGGTTCTTAACCTGCATACATGACCTCCACCCAATGCAGGAGGTATACAATCCCATAAGGGGAAATGCCTTGCTGGACTTGGTGTTAGCTACAGTGATGACCTGGTGGGGAATCTGCAGGTACAAGGTAACCTAGGGGATAGTGACCACCAATTGATTGAATTCACTATCCGGTGAAGGGTGGGTAAACTAACCAGCAGGGCTGAAGTGCTAGACTTCAGAAAGGCTAACTTCAGTGTGCTCAGGAGATTAGTTAGTGAGGCTAACTAAGAAGAAACTATTTCATGAAGCTCAAGAGCATTGGTGAAATGGGGGTCCAGGAAGGGGGTGGGGTTCGTTCCTCAAGGGAGTGATCCTATGGGCTCAGAAGGAGACAATCCCATTGAGCATAAAAAGGGGCAAAGGGGCCAAGAAGTCATCTTGGCTGAATAGGGAAGTCCAGGAAAGCCTGAGAGCAAAAAAGAGGTACACAGACCGTGGAAACAGGTGGTAGCTACCAAGGAGGAGTATACCTCCCTGGTTTGCACTTTCAGGGAATCAGTTAGGAAGGCCAAAGCAGGATTAGAACTTAGGCTGGCGGCAAAAATTAAGGACAACAAAAAATCTTTTTTCAGGTATCTAGGAAGCAAAAGGAAGGTGCAGGGTAGCATAGGACCCCTACAGGGCAAACTAGAGCAATTGGTGACAGAGACAGGGGACAAAGATGAGCTCTTCAATGAGTTCTTTGCATCTGTATTCCTAGACACAGACCAAGACAAATCTCCCAATTGGACCATACATAGACACAGGAGGGACACCACTCCACCAACTGTTAGCGCAGACTTTGTGAATGGGCACTTGGAGGGGCTGGATGTGTTCAAATCAGCGGGCCAAGATGAACTTCATCCAAGGGTGCTGAAGGAATTGGCTAGTGTCATAGCAGAGCTGCTGGCACGGCTGTTTGAGCACTCATGGTACCAGAGGATTGGAAAAGGGCCAATGTGGTCCCTATTTTCAAGAAGGGGAAGAAGGAGGAATCAGGAAACTATAGACCAGTTAGTCTCATCTCTATCCTTGGGAAAACTCTGGAAAAAATCATTAAGGACCACATTTGTGGGAGCCCAGCAGGGGAAAAAATGCTGAAAGGAAATCAGCACAGATTCATTGCAGGTAGATCCTGCCTGACTAACCTTGTTTGTTTTTTTTGACCAGGTTACAAAATGCTTAGATGCAGGAGTTGAGGTAGATGTCATCTGCCTAGACTTTAAGAAGGCCTTTGATATGGTGTCTCATTCTGTTCTTGTAAATAAACTGACAGGCTGTGATGTAGATGATTACACAGTCAGGTGGGTGGCAAATTGGCTTAGGGATCGCACCTGGAGAGTGGTGGTGAATGGGTCAATATCGACCTGGAAAGATGCGGGCAGTGGAGTCCTGCAAGGCTTGGTCCTCTGACTGGCGCTATTCAACGTCTTCATCAGTGACTTGGACGAGGATGTGGAGAGCACCCTGTCCAAGTTCACAGATGATACCAAATTATGGGGCAAATTAACACAGCAGAAGGTAGGGAACGGATCCGGGCAGATCTGGACAAGTTGGAAAAATGGGCAGAATGAAATAGGATGCAGTTCAACAAAGACAAGTGCAAAGTGCTGGGCAAACCCTCCCCCCACCAACACACTTCCAGGCTGGGGGATCACTTTCTCAGTAGCACAGCAGCAAAAAGGGATCTTGGAGCATAGGTGACTCCAAGACGAACATGAGTTGTCAATGTGATGAAGTGATCAACATGGCTAACCACACTTTATCATGCATTAGCAGATGCGTGATGAACAGGTCCAGGGAGGTGATGCTTCTCTTGTATGTGGCACTGGTCAGGCCACACTCCGAGTACTGCATCCAGTTCTGGGTGCCGCACTTCAAGAGGGATGCGGAGAATATTGAGAGCATTTGGAGGAGGCTACTCATGTGGTCAGAGGCCTGCAGGCAAGGCCCTACAAGGAGAGACTGAGAGACCTAGATCTCTTCAGCCTTCACAAGAGAAGGCTGAGAGGTGATCTTGTGGCTGCCTGTAAATTCATCGGGGGGGGAACAGCAGGGAATAGGAGATGTTCTATTTACAAGGGCACCCCCTGGAGTAACTAGGAACAATGGCCACAAATTGACAGACATCAGATTTAGGTTGAACATCAGAAAGAATTTCTTCACAGTAAGGGTTGCCAGAATCTGGAACAGGCTTCCAAGGGAGGTGGTGCTCTCCCCTACCCTGGAGGTCTTCAAGAGGAGATTGGACAAGCACCTAGCTGGGGGTGTCTGACCCAAGTGCTCTTTCCTGCCCAGGGCAGGGGGTCGGACTCGATGACCTACTGAGGTCCCATCCGACTCTAACATCTGTGACTTAATGAACCCTTGTGCATGCTCTCTGATTGGCTGTTCATTATGTTATATTTTATTTTATTGGATAGGTTGTGGACCTTAGGTCCAACATTATGTTCTCATTACATTAGGTAAGTAATGTCAAGCAGGAAGTTGGTTCCTGAGAAGAAGGAAGCTCAGGCTGCAACTGATGTGGCAGGACACTTAGTATGTCTGGCAGTTTAAAAGGAGAGGCAGCGGGAAAAGCAGCCTGCAGGTGGTAAGGAGGGAGGGGGCTAATGAGAGCCCCACCTGATTAGGAGAGGGCTGGGCTTAGACAAGATGTAAGCCCAGACCCTGAGTTGAACAGACAGTAAAATTCTGGAGGCTGCTGAGGGAACATCTCTTAAGCAGGATGGCTGCTGCTCCAGAATGCCAAAGTGGAGAGTAAAGCCAGCAGCAGTTTTGAGGTTTGGGAAGGGACTAAGGGGTGGCAGAGGTCCCTAGGAGACCATTTAGGGGGTCAGAGCCCAGAAAGAGGCTATAAGTGGGACCAACGGGTCCAGAAGCCCAGAGTGGGGCTGAATGTGGGCCCAGTGAGCCCAGAGAGGGGCTAAGTGAGAGATCAAGGGGTCTGAGTGCCCAGAGAAGGGCTGAGTGAGGGTCCAGGGGGTCCAAGAACCCAAGGCAGACTGAGTGTGGGACCTGAAGGTCTGACAGTCTGGAGCAGGGCTGAGAGTGTAGAAAGAGAATATCAGTGAGTGATGACATCTGAGAGGCATGGGGTGTGGTGTAGGGAAAGATGGAGCCACGCAATGAACCCATAAGGAAATGACCACAGACACCTGGTGGTCATTAGAAAGACAGCAGACTGGGGAAGCCCTGGGGCAGCCTCCCTTATATAAAGCAAAGACATAAAGGCATGATGGGCAAATGAAGGGGTGACTGCCCACAGAGACAAGAGTGGGTGAGGGCGAAGGGACTCCAGGAGCTTCATGGCCACCCCTGGAGGGCATCCTGTTATAACTGGTACCTCCTCACCAGGCCCTCCCAGCAGAAAGTGAGGCTTCCTCACTCAACTGAGCTGCACCCCAATGGTTTACTGACAATGGGGGCATTGCTATATTGTTCAAATAAAAGTTTGGTTAAGTTTGGTCCTCAAGAACTTTGCTTTGTTTTCCTGTTCCTCTCATTCCCTCTGGGGGAGGGCAAAAAGGGTGATCATAACATGAGGGCAATAAGGTGATTGTCAGCATCAACCCTGGACAGCCCCAGATCTGGAACAGGACCTGACACTGTTTGGGATCAGGGCTAACAGTCATCTGATTGTCTGCATGGGCCCTCAACAGCCGTGGGTCCTAGAGATCAGAGGATTGGGTTGGGAGTAGCTCTAAGTCCTGAACTGAGACACAGGGCTACCCTTTTCTAAGCATGGGGACACAGGTGACAGGTCGGGAGGGGGAAGGCATGTGCCCCCCAGATTTCTGCATTGATGGTGGGGCACAGGGCTGCAGCCCAGCCAGAAACGGGGCCTGGCAGTAGTGGGGGGTGGCAGCATCAGTGGTGCAACTTCCGCACTGACCACCAGGCGTGGGGCTGGAGCCTGGTCAGAGCCAGTGCCCGGCAAGTGGGGCCAGCAACTGTCAAGTTGTGCACCCCACTGTCAACACTTACGCATCACCTCTGCATGGGGATCAGGGACAGGGCTATCACAGAGTCCAGGACAGAGCTACCTCCTGCCCAATCTGCAGCCTTGTAGTGGTGTGATTGGGTCCTGAGGACTTTTAAGTCCCATCCCAAACATTGCACATCCTGCCTTGCATGTCTGGCATGGTGGGATGCACAATTTTTGGGATAGGGCACAAAATTCTTCAGATCCCAATCATTATTTGAAGATCTGCAACTACTTAGCTATTGGGAGCAGAAGATGGCAAGGCTCCCCTCCTCCATTTTATGGCTAGTGCCTATTCCCAGGAGCGTACATAGTCATCTTAAGTGGCCAGGAATATGCGTCCAGGAATAGATTTCCACCCTGTATATAAGTGCCAAAGATATCATGTGGATGACCCAGACTGGCCATGCAGACAACCAGACCAGAACAACACCCAACATATCTAATGTTCAGCTGCTCAAAAGAAATGAGTAAGTATACTCCACTGTCATATATAAATATTTCTGTACTGGTAAAGAGTATCATTGCACATAGTATATCAAAGTAGAGCTAATTTTGGTGCATAAAAGAGTACATATTTCTTAAATACAGATGGTTTTAGCAGAGTTCCTATAGCCATAATCATAACACTCTGAGTTAGGAGCTGATGATATGGCATTCTATATTCTTTCCCAGATCCACTGTTGTTGTTTTTTTTCCATTTTCTCACTTTTCAAAGGCTGTCCCTAGATATGCTGTTGTATAAATACATGAAAATACTAATTTGACTATCTCAAGCAATACTGGCTGCTATGGTAACAGAGCAAGACTTTGTGAAATAGTTTCTTCCGATTAATGCTTTGCTTGGTAAATGGAACACAGTAAATAAAAAGACCCAGGATTTTCAAACCATGGTACTGAGACTTGGCAATTCATAGTTAAATCAGAGGGAACAGACAAATGTACATTTTAGCTGCTTTAAAAGGGGAGGGAGAGCGCACATCAGCTGTTACTATTCGGGACCAGCCGGATTTGCGATTTTGCAATGCTTGCAGAAATGGCAAGTTCAATTGGTACCCATGAAAAAGGCTGGTCCCTGCAAAAATATGCAGGGACCATGGAGACATGAAATCGGCAGCAACTGGGGGGAAAAATAAGAGAGATACAAAAACAGAAAAGGGTGGAAAGCCCTGGCGTCCTGAAGCATGGGGGTAGGGAAGATTTTCATAGCTGAACACGGCGGCCTCCCCCACAACTCTGATGGGCCAAGAAGCTCCTGCAGTTCCACCCCTCCCCAGACATCTGCCAGTCTCCATGGAGGGGTAGGACTTCTGGGGCTCCTTGGCCAATCAGAGGTCTGGAGGCCCACCATGCTTTTCCGTGAAAACGGCATTACACTCAGATTGCAAAATCTGGGGGCAGCCGCACCAAATTCAGTAGGTCCCTAGTTACGATCTGACTTACATTTGCACAATCCTGTAGCTATGCAAATGAACTAAATCAACTAGCTTTGACACTGAATGAAGCAGGATTAAAAGTGCAGCAGTTTTGCTACGCTTGTACTGCTACAAAATCGTGCAGGAATAAAAGCTGCATTGTAATAACTTACATTATTATCCTGTGATATCAATATAATCGCTAGCTTTATTGACACCTATAGCCAGATGCCTAAATAAATGCAATCTGGTTTTCTGTTCTACTTCTGTTGTCATAACAAGAGAACCTGGTTTCCTCTGTTTAAAAATCACAGATTCTCTGATTTCAAAATCCGTGTTTTTCCGTGATTAAAATGAAACACCACTATACATATAGGTATCAGTTGAACACAAAGTTTTATTGATATATTTACAATTTTAAAGCAACATGAAAGCCTACCAGTGCCTCAATCATTATAATAAAATGAATTCTAAATACCTATATACAGTAAAAGCTCTGTTATCTGGCATCCCCTGGGAATGGAGGATGCCAAATAACAAAATATGCCGGTTAACTGAGTGGCCTGGGCCACCGCTTCTCCCTCCACCCCTCCCGCAGCCTGCGGGCCCTGTGGGACAGGGAAGTGGGCCCTGCACAGCCTGTTATGCCCTGGGGTCGTGGGGGCTCGGCAGCGCAGGTCGCTTCGCCCCAAGCCGTGGGGGCTTGGAGAAACCAGAAGTGCCATGGTGGGCACTTCCGGTTTTACTTTATCTTACAAGTCAGCATGTCAGTTAATTGAGCATGCCGGCTTATAAGATGCTGGTTAACAGAAGCTTTACTGGATTTTGGTGTTTGGTTTTAGTTTTTTTTTTTTTTTTAATCAGAAAATCAGAGCTCCCCCCACCTCCTTTGCTCACCAGGATGTGGGTCCAGCTGCGACTGTCCCCCCCTCCCCACTCTGTGGCACTGAGCAGCACTGATATGCCGGTGCCCTCCCCCTGCCCATACTGTTGCCTCTCACACCCAAGCCACAGCCCCCCCCCCCAGCTGTGCTGGTGCTCCTAACTCCCGATCCACAACCCCCTGGCCCTGCTGGTGCCACTTGCTCCTCACCCCACATCCTGCCCACCCATGGCCTAGCAGGCAGGACCCAGCATGGTCGGGCTGGGGGGAGGTGCTCCCTGCCCACCCAGCAGCCGCAGAGGGCACAAGTCCATGCCACCACCCATGGGGGTGCAAGGCTCCTGGAGGCCCCTAAGGAAGGGCAGCAGCATGGAGAACCCTAAGCCTGCAGCTGGTGCCCACATCTGCCCCTGCCTGTGCACGAATCTGGGGGGCACGTATTCCCCATACTCTTCCCAGGAGTGCACGCAGTAGCAGGGAGCTGGCCCCACCGCTGCCCACCAGATGAGTCAACTATGGCTCCATCCTTCTCCCTGCCAAGGCCCCACGGCTGCGCATACCCACCTGAGCCCTGGGCCCCAAGCCCCAGGCCCCATGCACCGCCTCGGCTGGGTAGCACACCCAGCCCCAGCCCTGCCCAATTCCCTCCCTATCGGGGCCTCAAACTCCCCGCTCCCCCTCGACTTGCCTGCAGGGAACTGCTCTCCATGCTCCCTGGCATGCAGACATGCACGTGGCACTCCCTGCCTGATCACCCTGCTCCCGCTTCTCCCAGCCTCTTGCAGGCTGGAACGGGTTCCCACATTTTTCTCTTTTAAAGGAGAAAATCTGCATTTTTCTCCTTGAAATGAGAAGTTCTGAATTTTTCTGTGTTTTTCCATGGTGAAGGAAAACCCAGATCCCAGGCCATAATGCACCTATTATCGTTTCATAGGATGTGTCCCTTGCTGTTCCATTACCACCACATCACATTTTCATTCCTACCCAGGATGTTGCCGCTTCCTCATAAGAACTTCTGGAAGAGGAACAGGGTTGAATGAAACTGTGTTTTAGCAACCCAATTCTGGAATTTCCTTTTTCCTTCTACAGAATCATTAAACTGAAGCTCAAAAAGCCGTTTAAATTAATTACCCACAACCCCTGTGATACAAGTAAGCATATCTCAGAGTTTTTGTGTCTTGAGACCCTTTCTAAACTCTTCCAGATTTTTTCTGCATTGCTCGTGGAGCACTGAAATGTTCCCGGGGACTATGACATCCCTTCAAATAAGTTTCCTTTACCAAACATAAGTGCCTGCCTGCTTCACTGCCCCAGGGTCTCTGAATTGCCGAGAGTGCTTTAGTGGAAGGCAAACATAAGGTGGGTACAACATGCACAGTCTGAGGATTAAAATGTTATTTCTTTGAATGGTCATAAGAGGGTTACAGATGCCCCTCTGCCAGCCCAGGTCATAACACTGAAAGAACAGAGGTAGGAATAGATTCTGTACAGCAGAGATGCAGTTTCTTTGATGGACATGGTAGCAAAGAGAAGTCCCCTACAACTAGTTGAGATTAATCCGGCCCTGCACAGGAACTCAGATAACACATAGTTGTGCTTATTTTACATATTATGATTATTGAGTGAAAAAAGTAGGGGCCCACGAGTTTGCCCACTAAAGGGTTAATCCAGCTCTGTGCCTGTGGCAACACAAGTTTGAGAACTCATCTTGCTTTGTGTTAAATCGGTGTAAACAGGGACTATGGGATTCTTATCCAATTACCTGGATCCGTTTTGTGACTCCTTTCATTCAGATGGGATTATTGCTTGCCTCTCCCAACGCTGCTCCCCTCTCCCTTCCGCTTTTGTATTCACATTTCTTTCTCCTTATTACGCAGCTCTGTGCGCGTCCTTTCACGGCAGCTGCTGAAGTCAGCTCCAGCCCAGAAAAGCTTGTGATATAGCACAGGCAGATGAGGTAGGCACGCGCACACTTTGGTTAGTTTATACGGTGCAAATCAAGCTTGCCATCTATTTCCTGTATTTTGACAGGATCACCAAGATTAAAGTGGGTATCGAGCAAGTAGAGCAGTCCTGTATTTCCTCATAGCATTGTGATGAAAACAGAGCAGTTTATCCAAGGAGAAAATATCATTGCTTAGATTAAGAATACATATAATTTTAGACCAAGTCCATCTGAAAGCAAGAGCCAATGGGGAAAGAGGCCAATATTGCCTTAATGCTGTTAGGTTTGCTATGTTACCTATGCTTCACTGTTGTAGTGTTGCTAGGAACACCCCTCCCCCCCCGCATTTTGTAATAAGATATCTAGCCAGACCTTGAGGCATTTAGTCTTTATTTTTAATGATCAACATCAACTACAGATTATGAAGTTAATAAATGCTCCATTTTGTAATTAAGCTGTGGCCCTATTAGCATTTTTAGGAAATAATTAAAACTGAAACACACTACAGCTAGCTGATGCTCATTTGGGGTCCCCTGAAGGAATAACTTATTTTTCAGGGGTTGATTTGGGGTACAGCGCTGCTGTCATTGAAGTCAATGGGAGTTTTGCTAGTGACTTCAGTGGGAGCAGGTTTAAATTTAGAATCACAGAAAATTCGGGTTGGAAGGGACCTCAGGAGGTCACATCTAGTCCTACCCCCTGCTCAAAGCAGGACCAGCCCCAACTATAGCATCCCAGCCAGGGCTTTATTGAACTGGACCTTAAAAACCTCCAGGAATGGAGATTCCCCCACTTCTCTGGGTAACCTGTTCCAGTGCTGTACTACCCTCCTAGTGATACAGTTTGTCTTCATAGGCAACCTAAACTCCCCTTGCTGCAACGTGAGCCCATTGCTCCTTGTTCTGTCATCTGCCACCACTGAGGCCAGTCCAGCTCCAGCCTCTTTGTACCACCCTGCAGGGAGCTGAAGGTTGCTATCAAATCTCTTATCCCGCTATCAAATCTTGTATTCTCCAGACTAAATAAGCCCAGTTCCCTCCGCCTGTCCTCATAATTCATGTCCCCCAGCCCCTGAACCATTTTTATTGCCCTTCAGTGAACTCTCTCTAATTTGTCCACATCCTGTCTGTAGTGGGGGACCCAAAACCGAACAGAGTACAGCAGATTTGGTCTCATCAGCGCAGAACAGAGGGAAATAATTACTTCCCTCTGGTGCTAGGGTTCAATAACCTACCCAGGTGAGCTCTACCTGTCCTTCTCTGCCCTCATCCTTTAATTACCTCCAATACCACTTTGCCCCACCCGACTTATGTGACAACCTACCTTCTCCCTATCTTTTGCCCACACAACCCCACCTTTCTGTTTGTTTGCTTAGTCTACCAGGCCTCCATCCTCTCTTTCTTCAACTCCTTCCTTGCACCCCCTACGCATTGCCAATGGGGACATGTGGGTGCATGTGTATCCCCTGAGCATGGTTGTGCACCCCCAGCATAAAGGGGCTGCTGACAGTGCCGGCGGTGCCTGGGGGTGGTCGTTGCTCGCCACCTCACTGCTGACACCACTGGCGTCATCTGCAGGCATCCGCGATCACTACTTGCTGTTGCCAGCGGCATCTGCAGGTGGTCGCCAACCACTGGTCAGTGCTCGCCACCCCCCCACCCCCCGCTGCTGACAGCACTGTAGCTGCCTGCGTGAGCTCCCTCCTTACCACCACCATGCTCCTGCCGCCAACAGCGCCACCACCACCTGTGGGAGCTTGCCGTGCCCCCCCAGCCTCTGGGGGCACATGGTGTTCATACTTGTCCCAAAATCCTTTGGACTTGTCTACACAGAGAACTTGCCCTGGTTTACCTAAAATCAGTTAGGAGTTGGCACCCCTAGGTCATCCCTGCCACATTGACATGACCTCCCCTAGTGCCCTTACCTACCGTGCCAAATCAGGTCCTGAATGCACCCTCTCTTGCCTGCCACATCTTGCTGGTAAATATCAAAGGGAGGCTGCCTTCCTGCCCTCCTTGGCATGGTGCCTGCCTTGCTGTACCGGAGCTCTGTCCAATTGCCTGCCTGCGCCCTCACAGGTGCCCCCTTGCTTCTCTCACGGCCCTCGTCACACCGGGGCCCATCTCCCAGGCTCTCGCCCACACTGGGGCCTGTCTCCCACAGCTCTTGTAGCCTGCACCGGACCCTTGCCCTTATACCGCCGCCCACTCTGGGCCCTGCCCGCGCTGGGGCCTTGCTCGCGCTCCCTGCAAATCGGGGCTCAGGTGGCCTCGGCCTTACCTGGCCCCAGACCCCTTCCTCAGGTCCTACGCCCACTGGGTTTCTCCCAATTGGGGCTCAGGCAGCCTCAGCCTTACCTGGCCCCCAGACCCTTTCCTGGGTCTTGTGCCCCACTGGGGCCTTTCACCAGTGCCCACACTGGGCTCCTCCCAATAATCACCCACACTGGGGCTGGGGTCAGGACACCCCAAAACACAGCACCCTCTCAGGCACTAGGAACCCCCCCACTGCTGGGGAGCTCCTATGAGGCCTCCTCCACCCCTACAGCCTCACCCAGTCCTCCGGTCTTATACACAACCAAAAACAGAAGACACAAAGCCCCTTGGCCATAACACAAATCTTAAGCCAACCTGGCTACCCTTCATCCATATCCATCAGGGTCCTCTCCACCCTGTATGGTCATGCCAACACTGCTCAAGCCATCCAGCTTCCTTACTGAGCCCACCCTGCTTGCCCTAGCAGAGCTCCCACTCCTCAGGCTGCCAGAGGAGGACTGCCTCTGGCCTCCGCCTTGCTGTTTATAAAGGCCAGGCCCTGCCCCCTTCTGGTCAGCTGACCCACTTGGTTGTCTTAGCAACCCACCTGTGCTACCCTGGTGAGTGGCAGCTGAGCCCATATTACTACTATCAGTAGCAGGCACCCCAGTGCCCTGCTACAGTCAACAGAGCTTAGGTTTAACTTGAGTCAATTTGAAACCACTATAATTAACCAGCTAAAGGCTCCTGATGGACACCCTTAGTTTAAACTGTTTTGTTTCCAATCAACTTAAGCAATACCAAAAAAGTCACTTTTACACCAGACTAAGTATCCCCATGAGGGTTTGCACAGGCTTAACTAATCAAAGTTTTAATTAAACTGGTGCAATGCTGTGCACAGGCCATTCTCCTTCATTTTTATTCCCCAGTATAAAAAAAACAAAATACAAATCCCTGCTAAGTGACAAAATATAAAACTGATATACAAAAAGTAGTAATGCAAAAATGTACCAACCACAAAAGGAGCCAGCCAGGGAAACTACAGTGTTAAGTGCTTCATAAGGGAGATACATGCCAGGCGTATCCACATGTGCATTATCGTGGTTTAGTAAATGTGCATTAAATCTAGTACCGCCATGTGCCTATATACATGCAGCGTGGCTGCTCTGACATGCTGTAATTATAGTGTGTCAGAGCAGACTCAATTAATTGAGTCTGCTGGAGTCTCCTGCTGCCATTTTTCAGCACAGGGACACTGATACATGAGATGTTCTGGGTGCTTTAACTAGAGCGGCTCTCAAAGCTGCTCTAAATAAAGTGCCCCACTCCCCCATTCCCGGACCGCGTGTATAAATGCCCTCCATTGTGAGGTACTAGGAAAACGTGCATGAGTCTGTTTTAAATTGCATTAACTAAAGAGCATGGTTTTTAATTGATGCTTAATGCACATTAGCCTGTTTTAATGCGCATTAACTAAATAGCACTTTTTTTAGTTGTGCTTTGGGTATGTCTACATATGTCACTATGGCGACATTGTTACTGCCAAAAGGAACTGCAAAAAGGATAGCCAAAAGGAAGTACTAAGTCACAGAGCAGTAACAGCCCATATTGTACCGTTTGCATGGCGCACGGTTATTTTTAGCAGCTACTTTGCTGCAGTGACACACTATACTGCTCACCTGGTGAGCACGGTGCTACAGTAAAGTAGCTGTTAGTCATGTGTAGACACCTGCAGATGCTACGCCACCATAGCATGTTGCTATGACAATGTATCGTCATGTGTCGACGCACTCTTTAATGAGCATTAAAATAAGCTACTGTTCATTAAAGCGCATGCATAGATGTGCCCGGCCACTGCTTATTCCCTTGCCTTTTCCTCCACGCTTTGCCTGTATATTGTTTCATTTAAATTGCAAACTGCTTGGAGCAGGGATGCTGTCCTTCTTCTTCTTTCTAAAGGACTTGACATGCTTTTGGTCCTATCTTACAAGTCCTGTATAATTGATGATTGAATGTGTTTTTAATATGAAGTTGTTGGGGGCTCACTCAGAGGAAACTGATCCCTATGCAGAAGACATCTACAAGGGTTATGAACATCTTAAATCTCCTTTAAGCTCTATTGGAGGGTTTATATGGGACTTAAGCAATGCATATGCTTTATGGAAGTCATCTGAATGGCAAATTTCACCCTAAAGTGAAATTAAAATTGCTTGAAGGTACAGGCTGGATTTCATAGTGGGGTCCCCCAGGGCTCGGTCCTTGGGCCCACACTGTTCAACAACTTCATCAGCGACTTGGACGAGGGGGTAAAAAGCACCCTGTTCAAATTTTCTGATTACACTAAGATGTGGGGGGATGTGGGCACGCTAGAAGGGAGGAATAGGCTGCAATTAGACCTGGACAGGTTACAGGGGTGGGCGGATGAGAACAGGATGGGATTCAACACC
>NW_017728947.1:110133191-110148074 GCF_001723895.1 Crocodylus porosus
ATCTTGCTGGGGTCGTTTGACCCCAGTACTCTTTCCTGCCATGGCAGGGGGTCGGACTTGATGATCTGCTGAGGTCCCTTCCAACCCTACTAAATATGAAACTATGAAACTATTTCTTCAGACCACAATGCCTTCAACAATGTTCCCAGTTTATTGGCATAACATACACGTGTAGCCCTAGTCATAGAAAAATAAAAATATCCAGGAAAATTCTAAGCATCTAAAAAGATGGACAATTTATATAAAGATCAGGTATGTTTATGACTCATAAAGTGATGGAAACCAGAAGCTCTGAAGTGACATCATACATTTTCCGTTCATAACACACTGTCTTCAGTTTACATTATGGCTGTAACTAAACCATCTGTGTTTATATAAATATGAAAAGGACAGAGTATAAGTTCATTGCATAAAACATCCTCTGATGATAACAGATTTTTGCTTGTGTCACAACATTGCCATAGAATTCTTTACGATTCTTTAGTGGAGTATGTGAATGGGTCAATTTACAAAAGTCAGATGAGCGTTTTCTAAGGAAACTTACCGTGAGTAATAGACTAGAGCGCAGATGTCTAGTGTATTGTGATCTAGAGACCCTGCATGGTGCGCGAGGCCGTGGTAAGTAGTTCATGGGTAGTGCAAACTCCACCCACGCCCCTTTTTAATCAAAGGTTTGGGGATAAGAGCATGGGGTGATCCACAAGGAATGGTAAAGGTTCACAGCAGTCCTTTTGTCTGTAACACTCGGGAACTACTGAACTAAATCGTCTTTGGAATGGCATGAGAGAACATAATTTCACCCTCCTCTTACAATAGGTAACCATATGGAGTAATAATAACCAGTCATCACTGTCATCTGAGAATTAAGATGCATAGGTTGATTCCCACGTTTGAAGGTACAGTTTGCTTGTAACAGAGCAGATTGCTAAGGGATCACTGATCATTAGAGTCAATAGAGAGACTTTCTCGTGCATCAGTTTTCTCATCTCAAAAATGAGTATAGCAGTAATTAATTCAATTCCGAGTTCAGAGGAAAACTCACTGATTGGAGACCTCAGGAGTTCTCCAGAACTGTCTCATTTTACAAGTACCAGGAGGCATAATATAATGCAATTTGATCCTCTAGTGAATATACAAAGAATAATATATAATAGTGCCAAGACTGTTAATAATTTTCCATAGGAAGTCGTGGAAACCTCCTCTTTAGCCATTTAAAACTGATCACGTGAACTGATACGTGACAGGAGCAATCCTCTAGGGGCCGAGGGAAGGCAGGGACAGAATTAGATGACTAAAATACCTTTTCAATGTCTAACATGTATGATATTTTTGTGAATTACTATATTGAAAAAAAATCAACAATTACTAACAACTTTGTTAGTAATGCTTTTCTCAAAGTCTGTTAATAAAGTCTCTCTCCTGGCCAGCTTTTTTTTTCTTCCTTTCATTTTCATTGATTTATTCCCCTTTGTTTCAGCTGGAACACTAAATCCATGCGGCTTTCCTGTTTACTTCCTTTTTTGTGCACCAGCATGGTCAATAATGTCAGCACAAATCTGAGAATGTGGTTCATTAGCTAACTTGTGCACCCTCTGCTGGCGTGTCCATGCGAGAGCACAAATCAGGTGATGGATTTCAACAGAAATATCCCTACGTTCAGTCTACAGGAGTTTCGCTCCCAGAGTTAACTTAGAAAGATCACTTCTGATGTGTGAACAGTAGGGCCTTTTTAAAAACAATACTCAGCAGCATAATGAACTGAAGGGAATGAAAGTTGTGAATTTATTGGATTTCTCAGGCAAGAAGCCAATCGTGTTCTGAACAGGGTCTGAGATTGTCATCCCACATATTATTATGGGATTATAGGCAGGTTCTCAAAGTTTTCTGACTTTGGGGGTTGGACTTGATGATCTCTTCAGGTCCCTTCTGACCCTTGAAACTATGAAACTATGACTTCCTCTGCATATGCCAACAAGAGACAGGAATATGCACTGGGGCAGTGGGCTCAGGGGTGGATCGGGGTGGGGTGGGGTGCAGTGGCATGGTTGCACCCCCTTCAACAGTGTAAATCACCTGCTAGTGACTCCAGGGTCCATCAGCTGCAGATGCTTTTTGTTCCTTGCAGAGTCAGAGGCATGGCTTGAGCCCTGGGCTGATGGGGAATACCCAGGAGACTAAGCAGGAAGCAGGTGAGGAAGGGGGGATCTTCCCCTGCCACCGCTGTCCCCAGTTGATGGGGGGTGGTAGAAGCCCTACGCCACGCGTGCCCCACTCTAGCCAGGGGCTGTGGCAACAGCTGCATGAGTTGCTGGGCTCAGCAGCAGCAAGTGGGTACCTGTACCCTGTCTCCCAGGTTTACGCTGCTGACTGGGGGCTCCAGTTGTGGGGAGCAGCCATGCAGGGTGCCAGGCAGGGTTAGGAGTGTTGGCATCAGTGCATGGTCTCCCCTTCCAGTGCCTGCTCCCAGTCAGTGGGAGATGCACAGGGGGTCTGGGCAGGGAGCAGGTGCTGAAAGGGGCACTTGCTCACACCACAATTGTCCCTGACTGAGTCTGGCACCTTACAACAGGAACAGCTCTGGGACTTCTCCTGCCCTGGGCCAGCCAGGGACAGTGCAGGCCCCTCCTTCAGGCACCCAGAGGCAACTTCTGCTGGGGAGGGGCAGGGAAGGGGTGCCCAGAGCCAGGGAGGAGGGGGCAGGGGAGTCATACCTGCTTTGGGACTCATAAAAGCTCCCAGCAGATGCTGCTACTGTGTGATCTGCCTGGGGAGAGATGGGGGGAGTATCCCCATTATTCCAGTCTCATCAGCCACACCCCACTTTTTGAAATCCTAGATCTGCCCATGAGTGGGCCTGTGTAGGTACAAATATATATTTTGAAGGAGGTAGAGAGGTAAGGAAATAATGATATGAAGTATGGGTATCAGATGCAGGAGAAAAAGGCAGGGCGTTGTCTTAAACAGCCAATTTAGGGATAGAAAACCTTATGTCAGATATTCCTGACTCCACTAAGTATGCAAGGGGCAGGTGATGAGCAGGGATGGGGTTGGAACACCTTTTGCTTCTATGAGCCTGTGCTCATTGCATGGTCTCTGGGGGACTGTTGCAACTGAAACAAGTTAAAGTGACTCAAGGCTGCTGTAGCTTGCAGCAAAGATGGAGCAGGCTCTCCAGGAGCCTACATGCCAAGTTCAATAGGTTAAGGAGAGATGCATAAAATAGCAAGGCTATGCTTCTCATGAAGTGAATAAAAGAACTTGCTGAGGTTTTTAATTATGCAAAAAAATCACTTTACTCAGCTCAAAAGCAGACAAGCATTTAATCATGTTTTCCAGGGGTGTTTAAATAAAAGCATAGGATAGGCAGCACTGCTGGTTGACTATCTGATTGTTCAAGAACTGACCCAGACCCTAGTAATGAAAATCATCTTGGCAGTGTTAATGTTTTCCCCAGCCCAGTGTAAAAAGCTGGCCTGATCCAGCTGCACTGGAATCAACAGCAGCACTAGGGCTGACCTCAGGAGGACAGTGAAATTGGCCCTATAAGAGATGCTTCCAGAAAAGTTACTGAAATCTAGTTTAATAGCTCATGTTATCAAGTTGCATTAATGAGTCCCTCCCCTCCCCACAGTTATTATTACAAGTTACTTTTGCAGTCAGAAGAAGAGATAGAAGCTTTCCAGCTTTCCCCTTTATTCACACTAAACTGAACAAGAGTGTGAGAGTAACTGCATGCAGTATCTAGTGTCTGCTTTGTATTTTAAAGATATGAATTGCTTTGCTGTTAAGGTTGTACTTTTATTACCATTTGTATTTTCCCTCTCATATCAGTAAAGAGCCTTTCATTTTTAGGAAGGATCCAGTTCCAACTGCTCCTTTCAAGTGCAGGCATCATATGCAGTGACTATAAATTGTGCTATCCAAAGGCAGCTTTGTCCAGTGTGTTGAGTTTTTGGTCTAGTTCTCAGGGGATGGAGATTTCCAACGTTATCAATACTTCACTTTTCTAATGTAATTATTTCTTTTATGTCTTTATAAGACACATGGGCAACTGGTGCCTCCTGAGTCGGGGGGGGCACTTGCCCCCCCCCCAGCGGACAGTCAGCAACCCAGGGTGGGGGTCCCCCCACAGCCAATCCCACAGACTGGGGTGGGGGGAGAATCCTTCTGCAGCCAATCCCGCAGACCTGCTGGTGCACTGCTGCCACTTCTGGGTGAGCGCAATCGGCTGTGGGGGAACTGCTTCTCTTGCTGCCCCCACCCCCCGGCCAGCACCCTCGTGGAGGGCACCCGCACTGTCCCCTGCCTGGGAACACTGGCTGTTAGGGGGGGCACCACTGCTTTCATGGGGTGCACGTGCACCCCCTGTGCACCCCCTACGTGTCACCACTGAGAAGACAAAAAACTTTTGCCCCAGGTTGATCTTCTTAAAAGAATGATCAAATTGGTTTTGAATGTTAATAATAACCACTGCAAGGGAATAAACCACTGCAAGGGAACAGTTATTTTATATATATATATATATATATATATATATATTTATGCAATCCCACACAGTTGAGGATGATTGTCTTCCATGATTGCTTTATCTGTGTGTCAGAAGATGTATCCAGGATCAACAGATTCTGCTGCAACTTGGGCACACATTTCTGCACATGGTGGGTGGCTCTGGATTCTTAATCTGGTCCACAACACACTGTTTCTGCCACTCCTGCTTTTCCATCTCCTGTTGTAAGGTGTCAAAGTACTGAGATCCTTGCAGCAGACTCTTCCTCCATTTGGGACAGTCCTTGGCAATAGTGTTCCATGAGCTGATGTTGATGTCACATTTTTTCAAGTTGGCCTTGAGAACGCTCTTGAAGTCCTTTTTCTACTCTCCTCTTGAGCGTACATCTTGACTGAGCTGGGAGAATAAAACTTGCTTTGGGTGTCTGGAGTCAACCATCTAGATGATGTGGCTGGCCCAGTGAAGTTTATGTTGGATGATCATCGCTTCAATGCTCATGATGTTTGCTTGCAAGAGAATGCTAATATTAGTGCATTTGTCTTCCCACCAGATTCAAAGGGTCTTCTGCAGAAAGCGTGGATGGTATTTCTCCAGTGACTTGAAGTGACTCCTGTATGTTGTCCATATCTCAGCTCTGAGATGGGGATCATGACTGCTTGATAAATCTTGAGCTTGGTTTTGGATCGGATATTGAGATCTTCAAACACCTATTTCCTCAAGCATCTGAAGGCTGCACTTGCAAATTTAAGTTGATGCTGGATTTCTTTGTCCATATCGGCCTTCTGCAAGAGATGGCTTCCAAGGTGTGGGAAATACAGTCCGATGTCTTTCAGGAGTTTCTTAGTCTTCTCATATAATGGCCTGGTTGAAATTTCATGAGGAGAGACAACTATCACAACCTGTTCTTTGAGGAGAATCAGGTTCTTTCTAAGGGGTGTAGCCCATGTGGCTAGAAGCAGTGGAATATATGGTGTACTTCATTATAAGATTGTCTGTTTCTGTAAAATGGCTTGGTTCAGAACCTGGAATAATACGTCCTGGGTTATGAGGGTTTCCTCATCTGATAAATCACCTCATCCTGGTCTATTGACTTTGTACTGTTTCCATAAGCACTTTCCATTTGTGCTTTGCTAGTATTTTGTTCCACTCTATCCCCAAAGAAACACAAACACTTAATCATGCAGGTTGCACAGCATATTTATTACATGAGAAAGAGAACAGGAGAGGAAACAAAAGGAGAAAATAACTATGCCAAGAATCCAATGTGCTGGAGTTGTTCTTTTCAAAGAAGTCCTATACATATCAATTTGACCCAACACCCACTTTCTGTCTACTGTGGCCTGTCTGCCAACAGACATTAACATTGCCTTTATTTCCTGAGGTGGTCATACCTACCAGCGCAAAATCACCAAACCTAATTTTAACCTTAGCAATGTTGTAACTAAAGAAGGTCTCAGGTGGCAACACCCAGTCCCAGGTTATGAACACTCCCTAAATTCAAGAGTGTGGAGAAATTTTGGTGCAGCCCATCAGCTACTTAGTGGATGTCAAAGAAGGCTCAGATTTCAAAGTTCTCCAAATACTATTTCATCTCTAGTTAACTATTTAATTTAAAAAATGGTCTCATTAGCTGGGTTGGAGCTAACAAGCTCCACATTAAATAGAAGTGATTTATTAGATTTACATAAATGCAGTAAAAACAAATCTGTTACAAAATTACAAAGATAACAATCAGAATCAGCATTCAAAGAAGAAAACTAGTCATACAAGAAACTTTATTTAACAAGGTAAAGTCCTACCCTCTTCTCTGAACTCATCAGTACTCTTTGGGGAATTCTAATTTTTATAAAATTTCAATCTCTTGGTTTAAAATTAACTCACATAAAAGAAGATGAGAATGTAATAAGGTTTTGATGACTCAATCAGAAGTGTTATTATGTGCCAATGATTTCTCACAAATACTTTTATCTTTGTCTGAAGAAGAATCAACGGAGTTAATTTTTTGCCTAAATAGAATGACAGTAGTAGCAGGGCTTCCAAAAAAACTGGCTTGGACTACAACCTTATTACACCCTCAAGGATGATAATGACCAAAGACTTGATTCTGAACCACTGAAGTGAAAATATTTCAATGAACATATAATCCAGGCACTTGTGCACCAACTCCAGATAATAAGTAAAATCAATGGCTTATATAAACTCTGATTTCTGGCACATAGTAACCATCAGATGAATTATTGTATTTTTTCACATATAAACCACACCTCTCCCTCAAAACTAGCTGGTGAAAATTGTGGGGCGTGTTATTTGTGAGAAATATGGCCCACCACAGGCCCGGAAATGTGGTGATGGGGGAGCAGTGGCAGCATTAATTGCTGTGCCTCCCAAAGCTGGCAAGTTTCTCAACCCATTGGAAGCCCCCTAGCTGGATGCCATGGCCTCATGTGCCAAATCAGGTCAGTGGATGGGGCTAGACCAAGCGCATGGGGTCACATTCAGCACATGGACCCAGACCCAGTGCATATGGTCAGTCTACAGGCCCCAGCCAGTGCACAGGGCTGGCAGCAGGCTTGGAGCAGGCTTGGCACTCAAGCCACTGCTACTCAGTGGGCACATTTACACATGCAATTAATTCACAGCAATAAACTCTGGCGCAGTTCACATCAGAGTTTGTTGCTCCCAGGTGCTATATTGGAATGTGTGCCCAGGACCTCAGCATGTTGAGCCAAGGTCCAGCATCCCTGGCTGGCAGGGGACCCAGAGATCAGTCTACCAGCCCAGGGCTGCTCCAACCTGGCTCAATGTGCTGCAGAGGGGCTGGCTGGGGCACAAAGGTGCTCCAGTGTGGGGCTAGCCAAGCAGGCAGCCCCTGTACTGAAGCACTCTCATACTCCAGCCAGCCCTGTTAGCATCTACATGTGCATTGCCATGGAGTAAGAAACTCCACCATAGGCCGGTACTTGTATTTACAAGTACTAGCCTAAGGTGGAGTTATTCAGTTTACTCCGTCCTAATAACACTGCACATGTAGACGCTGAGATGTTTACTATGGAGCTAATTAGGCAACTGCAGTAAAGATCTCGTCTAGATGCACCCGGTTACTACAAGGAAGATTGTCTCTTCTTCATGCTGCTTTTGAAAAACCAGGCATGTATTATATGCAGGGGTGTGCTGTATTCAAGAAAATATGGGACGTAAGGCCTAAAGCTTGAACTGGTAGAACACGTTCTCTTCTGCAAAGCTCTTCTACCATGACCTGGTAGTGAAAAAGTCTTCTGAGCCAAACAAGCCTTCTACCAGCTGGACTGACAGACATTACAAATGTTCATTCCTGACAGCTGAGAATTCTGATAGTCTTGGCAAACATCTTCCTTTGCATCTCAGAGGCAGGGTACCATCATGAAGTACCATCCTGCTCTGAACTGAACCCAACCTCTGTAAGTACTTGAAAGCTGCCTAAAGTTTGAATAGTAAGCAAGTTATCTTCTGGTTCTGCTATTGCTACCTGACTTTTCAATATAGTATTCCTAAACTTGGTTAACTTAATATTCCTTAGTTATCCAAATACTAGTAATAAGAATGTTGAGCTCAAGAAATGCTATCAAGAATAATGCATACTGAGTCTCTGTCACTTTATACAAAAATTTTCTACCTAAGGCTCAGCTGGCTGAATTAATACCATTCAACCATTCAATATGTTCATATATGGCTTCGTGTGTGTGTGTGTGTGTGCGCGCGTGCGGACGGGGGTGTGGGGATATATATATATATATTACAGTGAAAATGATTGGTAATGGTGACTGATAAACAAAAAAACCCAGCAGGAGCCAGATAGAACCAGCATAAAGCACTTCACTACCTTTGAAATAAAGGTTATCCCTCCTTAGACCTGAGGAAGGGTACAGTGTTATCCCAATGCTTGTCTATACCCCTTCCAGTTACACATTTGTTTCAATAACAATATCCGAAAACACCAAGAACATCCTACAGCATGCCACAGGTAAGGTAAATGCAGGGGAGACAAGGGTACTGCCACTGCCCTGCCACTGCCACTGCAATGACAGGGAATAGCTCATTAACGTCATACCTAAATTCTTGTTCACTATTAAAAATGTGAATTAAGATTTTCCTACTGAAACAGTGCACATGTTGTTTCAGACTGAATAGTCTTAGTCTGGGTATTATGATTGGTTTTTCAAGTCCTCTTGGAGTTCAAATCCACTTTGGATTTTTTGTAAAAACAAAATGAAAAGATTTGCATTTTAAAAATAGCATTGAAGGGCAGACCTTCACTCAGGGTGGCCAAAATGTTAGGGGTGGCTGAACTCCTGTGCCCCCCGCCCCCCACATTGTTATGGCAGACTTCTCAGAGGGAACCTCAGAGGACTTAAGTCCCCAAAGTAGGTAATAAACCCCCCTGTGTGCTCAGAGGCACATTGCATCCCCTCTCCTTCCCCACTCCTCCGCCTGCCACGTCTGCTTTCCCTGCTGTCTCAGGAGTGGGGAAAGCATCAGTGCCACCCCTGCCCCACCAGCTGGGCTGTGGGGGGCCAGGCTCAGCTGGGGGCAGGGGCAGCAGCAGAAGCTATAGGCAGAAGGGCTTCTCCTTCCCTGCCTCTGCCCCCAAGAGTCCGGGCAGGAAGGGAGACCCACTTTCCTGCTGCTGCTGAACCCAGCCCCCACGCAGCCCATTCCTGTAGCTGGTATCTAGTCAGAGCTGCTGGATATGCATTGTGTGATGTTAATGCACTCATCTTCTTGGGGCCGGGCTGGTTTCCATTTACCCTTCGACTCCATCACTGACTAAAAACTCTTTTAAGGCCCTTCATTAAAATGCCTTCCTTAGAAACATCATCAGCCTTGTTTGATATAGGGCCACCAGCGCAGTGACTTTCCCGAGCTGTAGCAGAACATGTGCGAGCTTTAGATGGCAAATGTTTGTAGCAAGGTGTGATCTAATGGTGGGAGTAAAAGAGAGAGAAAATAACTTGGGACTGAAATAAAACTTGAGATAAAATGGCATATTAACTCACTGCTATGTCTGCATAAAGCTGGTATTTAAGCTTTGTGGGGGAGGAGGGAAAGACCCCCCCACTGGGTAGAAGAAAATTACTGATTCCTACTCTGGGGGGCTCTCCCTTGCTCAGCTGGGAAGAGTGCAGAGACCCAGAGAGGCTCACCCTGAGGTCTTACCCCATGGGTGTGCTGCAGGGCTGGGATCTGAGGCCTCACAGCAGAACCCCAAGCTTTACTCTCCTTCTACCTCCTCTTCACAGCAAAGCTAGGCACTGATCCAGCCCCAGGGCAGTCCTAGTGTCTCTTTGGAGCCGTCCAGTCTCTGCTTCTTCCTCAGGACTGATTGTGGAGCATCCTTCCCTCGGGATCACTGTCCACACAGACAGGAACTTTTACCTTCCTCTTCCAGCAACATCACCCAAGTGCCCAGTCAAGTGCTGGTTGGAGCTGTCATGGAAATCAGCAGCACCTGGGTATTGAACACTCTGTGTCATGGGGCAGGATTGGTCTGAGGGTCCCAAGGGAATTAGACACCCGGTCCCTTGTATCCGTGAGTCTCGCTGACTCCTAATCCTACTTCTGAGCAGGTGCTGTGACTCTTCCCCAGACCTGAATCCCCTTGCTAATGCACAGTCCTCAGAGCACGCGTATCCCACCCTGGCACGAATCCCTAATGCTGACCCTAACCCAAGGGTCAGTGGGCAACCCTCCACTTCAGTGCCTGCTCTGGGACTGCAAGGGACCCCCAGGGCTAGGCAATGAGCAAGAGCACCTGAAAGGGTGTATCACCTACTGACACTGTCCCCAGGCCTGCCTGGCACTCTGCTCAGCTGCTCCCCCAGCCGGACCGGTGGAGGGGGAGGGAGCAGGGACCTGCCCACTGCCACTGACCCAGCACCCCATGCAGCTGTTGCCTGCAGCCCTCAGCTGGAGCAGGGAAGAAGTGGTTCTGGGGCATCCCTGACTTCTAGGTCAGCTGGGGACAGTAGTGGCAGTAAGTGGGTCCTCCTACTTCCTCACCTGCTCTCTGTTTTGTCACCTTGGGTGTCCCACTCCAGGCCAGGACTCCAGCTGTACCTCAGGCACCACAGAGGACACAGGCATGGGGAAATGGAGCCGCTGGCACATGATCCTGACTGTGGAAGTGGGGTGGGTGGGGGTGCAACCACGCCATTACACTCCCCTGGATTCAGCTCTCCATTTGGATCTGGGGAAAAAACACAAGTGCATGCCTTTGACGACCTAACAATCTATTAACCACATCCCCAGGGCAGGCATTCTGTAAAGTTTTCAAGTGTGCTGCTATTTCAGCAGATGCCTGTAGATGTGATCTTGCTAGGGTGCTCCTGCAATTAGACTGAGATGACTGGAAGCCTGTACTGCATAGTTCCAGATGGCTTTTAGATTCCATGACTAGGTACACCCTTATAGAGGATATTTGGCAAGCGTACAAGCATGGGTGATACAGATAATATTCACAGGGTCCCAGTAACTTCTGGTGCATAATGCTACAAGCCACATATATCATTAATATAAAGTTCTAGACATAATGCTGCCTGGATGCCAAGGTGATTTAAACCTACTGTAAAATATGCACCTGGGAAATTCTTAGTGGTTTCTGGCAGCTTGTCAAAGGATCCTGTTAATCACTGAAGTTTTCCAGAAGTTCACTATGATGCAGAAGCTATTGTGAGTGGCTTGCAGAACTCATATCAGAAACCAGAACTAACTACAGTGATCTCCGGTGATGATTCACAACTGCAAACTGTATCCAACCTCACGTGGCATAGCAGGCTCAGTTACTTATGAGGGGTTCCACATCCAGCCTGAACCTCTGTGCAGGGAAAGAGACCTCTCCAGATCCGGAAGTCTGACTGTGTCTGTAAGACGATGTAGTGAAAAGGATACAAAAGGGACACTGCAATGTAAACTTAAAGAGTCCAGATGTTGATAATATGATGTCCTAGTGCATGGTAAGAGAAGCATTGAAGAGTTATGCAAATATTGCTGAATGACCAGAAGACAGTTTAAAAAAAAAATCTCAGGTCTACATCATCACCTTCTAGGCCTTTGAGAAGAAGACAACTAGACTTGTTGCAAGACGGGGGCATACTTTTTGATAGCCATCAACCTTCTAGATTTGATCTGCAAAAAACCCATTTATTTCTCACAATGACCTAACAGGTCATATAGGGAAATGCAAATGTCTCGTATTGGCACCCAAAGCATATAGGTTTTAATGCTAAGGTTCTGGGATGCAGTGTAATTTCAACCACAGTATTTCTCATCCCTGCCACCCACTACTGGCAGGCTGGAAGAGAAAGAAGGATGTATTACTAAAAGAAAGCTACAAAAATAGACCCTGTATTTGCTGACCTATAGTGCAGCTTCCATATGAGTCCCTGGACTAAGCTTAGCTCAGTTATTTATGAATCAACAGATTTGAATGATGTTAACATTATAGTTACTATTTGTCCTAAATTGCCCTTCTAAAAAAAATGTGATCCCACATCTGAGACCTCTGATTTCCTTTTTTTTAACAGTTTGAATGCATCCACTAAAAAATGAAAAGATTACCAGCTTGAGGATAAAAAATGTAACCAGGATGCCAAGTCTTACTAACACTGGATGAGAAAAAATACTGGACAATACCGACACCCAGGGATTCAACCAGGTTGACACAGAATAAGGGGTCTTTAACAAGGGGAATCTTCAGATGGCTCTAAAACTCATTTGAATTGTCATATGAGCCTAGTAGCCAACATACTTAATCACACTTATTGACAAGAGAACAGCCCTAAACCTAACTAACACAAGTGCTAGCTTCCTAATTCTACAGTCCCAGTAAATCAGCAGGACCAATTCCCCCTCATCATTGGTAGGTAGTGAATTGTGGTTTTGTAGTAAAGATAGGGACTGACTTAGCTCTCTAGTATGTTAAATATTCTCATTAGATATCATTTATAGGGAAAAAATGGCAGGAAGTTAGGCAGGAATGGGACTGAAAACATTTCTTAGCAGAAACTACAACGAGACAGAAAAAAGTAGCTTTAAGGCTGTTTCCCTTAATTTACTGAAGTTCATCATTCAATGTAGAGGAACACAAATCTTTGTGTAATTCTTCACCTTTGTTAAATTATCCAGTGCTGAGGAAGTTGTATAATGAGGCATGCAACTGCCCCTTTTATTACAGCTCTTATACCTTCACAGACTACAGGTCCCAGCAGTCACCATTTCATCTCAATTTCTATCTAGATAGAGAATATAGAACAGTACTCTGGGAAGAGTAGTCCTTCCAGGCTACAAATATATAATAAAGAAAAATATAGGTGTACACAGCTCGATGTTATTCTAAGCAAGTGTGGTCTTTAAATTTCTAATAAACATTTTTTTTCCTTGCCAATACAAAAGGCCAGGCAAAATCAGCAAACCAAATAAAACTTGCACTGTACACTTTGGTAATCTGACTCTATCACTTTTATTGAGTAAAACATATAAATAGAAAATGACAACAGTAAAACTCTACTCCTTCGTTCCAGTAGCTTAAATGTAGGACAGCAGAAGAACAAGAAAACTAAACTATGTTTTTGGCCAGCTTCAGTTTGCATTGCAAAAATACAAGCAGCAGCAGTCAATAATTAAAAAAAATATATCAGTTATGATTATGCACAGTTCAAAGAATTAAAACATATGTATCAAAGTACTTGGTGCACAGGATGGGAAGGAAGGTTTAAAGATTACCAGCTTGAGGCTGTAAAATTGCGTGTGCATGTTTGGAGACACTTCATCTTAGCAGTTCTTTGCAGAGGTTCATTCTGTTATTGGAAAATTAATAGTATTTTCTAGAACTTGTCCTAATTAAAAAATGCTAATTATTTTGCCTGGGTACTGAGAGGGAATCCTTAATCACATGGAGGGTAATTGAGGAGCTACACCTAGATCTCCCAAAGTCTCTTCCTCTGGTGTGAAATATGGTGAAGGTTCTGGGGATGGGTTTAGGGGGGTCGTGTGTTAAAGTGCCAGGAACTTTAACTCCGCTGGGGATTTGTTTTCACTGGAAAAACTTACTGCATGTGAATATGTTTGCTAAGAGTTGAGTTAGCTGAAATGATGCCGAGCATGTTTTGTATTGTGTTAGTAATCATGATTAGCTGACACAATGCAGAATACAGTTTGGTCTGATGTCCACCTACCAGTCAGCCATGGCCAGCCGTGTCAGCTAACTTCAATTTCTGCAATCACATTTAAACACAAATACAATTTTGTCGCCAGGAAAGCCCTATGCAGAAGGGATATTTTGCTGTTTGTTACAGTCTTTTTAGCTATCTCTAGGGACTGACTAAGGAAGAATTTTGCTCTGTTAGATAGACCCTATTTACATTACAGCCCTCGATAAGTAATTCTTCAATTGGCGGTACGCAAAGGTTGATGCCATGTGGATTGAGTGCATCCACCAGTGTCTGCTGCAATTGGCTGAAGGCTTTTCTGGCATTCATGTGAGGGCAGCCTTATATATCGTTGTCCTGAGATCAGTTCTCTCTGACTGCAATCTAAGATGACAGCTAATTCAGACCACACAGCCTCCTTAATCCTTCAGCTGAGATCACCCCACCACCACCTCATCCCTCTGCAGTATCTCCTACCCTGCGAATGCCCCCTCAGAGATGGCTCCTGTCCATGGTCCCCATTCTTTCCCAAGAAGCGATTCTCTTTAGACCAGGGGTGGGAGAACTTGTGGATCCAGCTGGTGGCCAGGCACCATTTCCCAGCAGCCCCTGCCCATTTCACTGTGGCAGGTTTCCATGCTGACCCCAGCAGTGGTGGTGCCATGGCAGCCCAGGGGCAGGGTTGCCATGGAGACCGGCCCCAGCAGCGCTAGTAGGGCACAGCAGGGCAGGGTCTGTTCCACTGTCAGGGCCGAGATCCTGCAGTGGTGACAGCGTGATCCAGAGCCAGGGCAGGCCGCAATCCGCTGCCATGCCCCTGCCCGGGGTGTGTGGGCAGTGGATCACAGCTCTGCCCCAGCTCCAATTTGTGCTGTCACTGCAGCAAGATCCTAACCCAGGGGCAGCTCCCTGCACTGCCCTGTGCCCTGCTAGTGCTGCTGGGGCCAGACTCCATGGAAACCCTGGCCTTGTGGTGCTGCTGCTGCTGGGTCTCCATGGAAACTGACTGCAGCAACACAGGCAGGGGCTGCTGGGAAATGGAGTCCATAATAAGCCCATTCCAGCCTGCTTTCATAGATTTCATAGACATTGGGGCTGGAAGGGACCTCGGGAGATCATCGAGTCCAGCCCCCTGCCCAAAGGGCAGGAAGGCAGCAGGGGTCATAGGATCCCAGCAAGATAAGCATCCAATTT
>NW_017728947.1:110148085-110151943 GCF_001723895.1 Crocodylus porosus
GGTCTCTAGCTGTCCATGCCGGTCGCCAACATCAGCTTGCAGGGACATGTAGCTTTCCTTCACATAGAGAGCTACACCCCCACCCCTTTTGTCAACACAATCCCTCCTGTACAGGGTATAGCCCTCTACACCCGTGGTCCAGTCATGGGTGGAGTCCCACCAGGTCTCCGTTATCCCAATGACGTCATAAGTCTCGACACACCTGAGCCCTGAAAATCCTCAGCCTCTGATCTACCTGTGAATTGGTAAAGGAAGCTTTACACATTTTCCTCTCCACATCTTTCCTAGTAACACCCCTGGCCCTTCCCCAACCCCCCAGGCAACTTCCCTAAAAACTTGCATAAGCCCAGGCAAATTAGGAAGAGCATGAAAGCACAAAGCAGTTCAAATTGTGGCTTCACAGTCACACCAGCCAGTGTATGGGGAAGACCCTAAGGAGGAAGATCTCCTTGGATTCTTGATCATCAGAAAATAAGGCTGGAAGGGACATCACAGGAACATCTAGTCTAGTCCCTTGCTCAAGGCAGGATCATCCTTGACTAAACCATCCCAGACAATTCCATCAAATCCAGGGGCGGGCAATTATTTCAGGAGGAGGGCTGCTTAGTGAGTTTTGGCAAGCCATCAAGGGCCACATAACAGGCAGCCAGGGGCAGATAAATATTAATTTTCTAAATTTTTCGCGGGCCGCATTTTGCCCACCCATGGTCTAATCTGCTCTTCAAAACTTCCAAAGGTGGAGATTCTCCTGCTTCTGTAGATAGCCTGTTGCAATGCTTTATCACCCTTGTAGTCAGAAAACTCCTCTGAAACTCCTGCTGCAGTTGAGTCCATTGTTCCTAGTCCTGTCCTCTACAGCCACTGAGAAAGGCCTACTTCCATCCCCTCTATAATTGCCTTTTGGGTATTTGAAAACTGTTATCAACCCCCACTTCAGTCTTTTGCAGAATCAGCTCTTCTAGCCTTCTTGTGCAAGTCTTGCTTCCCAGGCCCCTAATCATTTTTGTTGTTTTGCTTTATACTCTTTCCAAACTGTCCATAACCTTATTGAAGCGTGGGGAACAAAACTGGACACAGTGCTCCAGGTGAGGCCTCCAGAACTGAACAGAGTAGAAGAATCTCTTCCCTTGATTTGCAAGTGACACTCATATTGATGCAGCTCAGGATGCTGTTGGCTTTTTTTGCAACAGGAGCATGAGGTTGGCTCATATTCAACTTATGATCCATTGTAATTCCCAGGGCCTTTTCCACAGTATTGCAGTGAGTAATGGATGTTACCTGCACGAGGAAGATGCTGGCTAAACTGAACTCACTCAGCTCCCTCTTGACAACACTCTGTCTTCAATAAGTGAATCATCACAAGCCACATTATCATCAAATCTGCATTAACCAGTAACAAACCATGACTAGATTGATTGCAGGCCATGCATTTTCAGGGATGAAGCCTACAGACCATTTATTTAGAGACATATTAGTCAGCCATGTTAGTCTGAAGTCAAGGAGGAGACAGGATACACTTGCCTTGGCCCAACCCACAGGTTGGATCCAGCCCTGGCACCATGTCATGTAACCCAGAGGGATCCCTACACATCTGTGGGGAGCCCAGCAGGCCATAGCCCTGTGTGCTAGGTCAGGCACACAGGGCAGCAAGTCCCTCCCCACCCTCGCCTGGCCTGGAATCAGAAAGGGGCAGCGTGGGGCCTGATCCTGAAGTGCAAGGTCTAATTCAGCCCACAGTCCGGCCCCATGCCTGGCCAAAAGGTGGAGCAGCACTGCTATAGATTAACCCAGCAGGGACTGTGAGTGCTGAAAGGAGCATTACTGGGAGCAGTGCATATCTGCATGGCTTGCCACTGCACCGCCCCTGTGGCACTCAGGCAGATGGAGCATACACTGAGCCGGCCCCTACTAGGCCATGTATAGGGTGACATTTGGGGGTAACGGGGCAAGTGGGCATTCCCTGCCCTGTCAGACACAGGCAAGCTCCAAAGCAGGGCTCCTGCCTACAGTCCCAGGGCAGGGGTCCTCTACCCATGTGTGTCCTAGGGTGGGCAGGGATGGGGGTGCTGCTCTCCAGACTGTGTCAGGGTTGACCAATCTAACATAGACTTAGATGATGGTTTGGCTTGGTTTGGTTTGGAGAGGGATGATCCTGCCTCAGGCAGCAGGTTGGCCCAAACAGGGTTTGAATTACAGAGAAACTGGGGGAGGTTGAGCGCCCCCATAAAAGATGAGAGCCCCTCTGTAAGATTTGAAAATCATAACTTGGGGGTCTCCGATTTTATTAGCAACAAGCAGCCCGATTTTTTTTTGCAGACCCCCCCCCCACTGAGAATCAACCTATAACTTGAACCCTGGGCCTAGACAACTATGAAGGTCCCTTCCAGCCCCACTACTGTATGAGGGAGCTACACATAGCATTGCCAGATCTTAAATGTGAAATTATTGCATTGGAAACTCAAAATGATCGTATTTGCTGAAAAGCTATCATAACCCTGAATACTGATGCAAATAAAGTATGCAAATAAGCAGGAGCAGTCTTAGGGGAGGGCAAACTGCCCAGGGTCCCACACTTTAGCGGGCCCCAACATTTTGCAACAATTTTGGGGGGGGGGTTAAGTTTTTTGCAAGGAAGTAGCTTTATTTGCATTTTAACACTCAACTATTTATCTAATCCCCGCTCCCCCCCCCCCAAATATTAAAAACATCCACGGTACAACTGTGGCGGGTTCATATCTAACGGAGTACCTCTAAGGGGCCCCAAATGACTCTCTTGCCCAACAACCCTAAGGCCAACACCGTAAATAACTCTTATTTATTTTACATTGCTCATATAAACAGCCAGCGAGCGAGAAATGGCTCATCCAAATTGAAGCATTTCTTTATTTCTAGGCGAGCCCAGAAATCGGCTAAGACACTTGAGAGTGACTCGGGTGTTGCTGCTTCAATTCACTGCCTCAAAAACGATCCTACATTTTGCTGGGTTTTCTGGTGGTCGCCGTGTCACTCAAAGGACATAGGCAGGCAAGGCTCTTTGAGCAGATGTGATCTTTTTTATTAGATCAAGTGAGCGGTGCATTTTGTTAGGTATCCAGGTTGTAGCTGTATCAGTCTAGAGGAAGGGTGGTCAAAATGCGGCCCGCAGGCTGGATATGGCTCACTAAGCCAGTCTATCCAGCCCACGGGGCCCCTAAGAAATTTAGAAAATATTTATCTGCCCCTGGCTGCATGTCATGTGGCCCTCGATGGCTTGCCAAAACTCAGTAAGTGGCCCTTAATTGCCTGCCCCTGGTCTAGAGGAAAAGGCAACGAGGTCTTGTAGTAGCGATAATCTCGTTTATTAGACCCACCAGATTTTTGCAAAAAAAGAAAAAAAAAAGTTAATGGCAAGCTTTCCGACACAAACACCCTGCATCAGGCATGGGAGAAAAGATTGTACAAGTTCTCCCACGTAGCCATGAACGTTCCTATTTCACTGGATTTCACAGGGGAGTCAATATATTATTTTGTTTTTTTGCAAAAATCTGGTCGGTTTAATAAAAGAGATCATCTCTACTACGAGTCTGCATCGTCTAGTGCATTTTGAACACTTTTACTACTTTGGCTGATGCAAGGATTCAAATCAGGGTGTGCTTACGACTGCCCACACCCACGGAGCCTAAAGCAGCCACTACCCTTCCCCTTCCCTTCCCCCACTCCCTGCAGGCTCAGAGCCGCACGCGCATGCGCCCCCACAATCCAGCGGGGCGGAGCGAACCGCGCAGACGCAGTGAGGCGCCAGGGTGATGTAATAGCTCCGCGGCCTGCTCCAACATCCGGGTCTCGCCGTGCACTGCGCCCAGCGCCCGCCGGGGCTTT
>NW_017728947.1:110152043-110160368 GCF_001723895.1 Crocodylus porosus
GCCGCCCGCGAATGAGCTGAGGCTGGGCCCGACCGCCGCCGCCGCGGGGTGAGTGCGTGAGGGGGGCGCGAGGCCGCGGCCTAGCGCCCCCGGGGTGGGGGGGGGGAGTGCGTCGTGAGGGATCCCGGGACACTTGGCCCGCAGGCCTGCAGCAGGCGCCTCTTGGTCCCCCTGGGCGGTGGGGTGGGCAGCCCCCCACTGCGCCCCCCGGCATAGGGGAAAATGGTCCCCCCGGGCTCGGCCTCTGCATCGCACTTGCCCTGTGGTGTGTGGCGGAGCAGGCCTTTCTCGTGCCCACGGTTGGTTTCTGCCCCCGTGCCAAGGCAGAGTCATTTATGAGAACAGGCTCCTGGTCCCCTAATGAGGGGCAACTTTCTTGTGTGGCGGTGGCGCCCCCCCCCCCCATGAGGGGCAGAGAGCCGCCACACACGGTGTGGGCACGCCGAGCCTTACATAAGTACGCGCTGCGCTGACTTGCTGCAAGGCCTTGCTCTGGTTTGGGGGGTCGAGTTTTAGTTGTGGACAGGCAGGATGTGGAGATTCCCTCTGCCTTCTTTTTTAGTTGGTTTTTTTTCCTTCGGTTGGCTTTTTTTTTTTTTTTTTTTTAAATGTATATGTACGTGGGAATTTCTGTCGGTAAGTCAGACACATTTCATTGCAACTCTTGCTCCATCCTCCTCCCTCTGTCGGGGGAATGGGAAGAGCTGGTCGAAGCGAACTCGTCTGAACAAGCAGGATTGGCTCCATCGCTGGATGCAAATAGCGTTCTGCAAAGTGGGGGGGTTTGTTGTTGTTGTCATTTTTTCTTCTTCCTCCCCTGTCAGATCAAACTGGTTGCTTATCTAGAGGATACCTTAAACACTGTTACATTGAGTTGTGTTCTCATTGACATCAGCTGTCTTATTAACCATCCCTAAAATATTTGAAAGATTTAATTCTGGCACAATTCATTTTGAAAACTTATGCAACTTGTATGTTTAAGCATGCAGCTGTCAATAAAAGGGAGATCTTATTACACTGGGCCATTTTAGTACAACTCGGTTTGAGCATCTGCTTCCTAATGAGGATCTAAACAAACTGCATTTAAGCAGGATAACAGTGATTTGATTAATTTGTAGAACTTTGAATGTCAAAATTGAGCATTTGAGCTTCTCTCTCTCTCTCATGATTGGCTCAGCAAAATAGTTTAAAAAGGAAGAGCAGTAAAAACAAATTGTGCTTATTAAATAGAAACAAGCGGCGGGGGGTAAGGTATGTCATAAAGTAAGTCAAAGTTAAGTATTTTCTAAAATCTTGAACTGTTTTTTCAACAGACTATAGAACAGCTGTGGAAAATGTCCATTTGATAAAATGAAGCTTATTGGTAAATTTGATGGTTTATGTTGGTTGTGAAAATCTAATTTCAGGTTTTGATTGGTCAAAAACACAAATACACTTTATTTCTGTCCTAGAGTCTTTTGGTGACTGATCCACATCATAAAATACTCATTCTGGCATGAGTTGCTATTCTATGAAGACCAGTGACTGGAATAACAAAGATGGCAGTGGCTTGGCAAAACAGCATAGGGGAACTTGCATAGCCTTTTCTTGTATGAATTGAGGCGCACGCAATTGCTAACCCTCTGATCAGTGAAATCATCATGTTGGGGCTTTAAAATGAGAGAGTCTACCTGAAATCTTATCTATTTTTTTTTTTTAATTAAAGTGATTTCAAATACTGGTCCTATCCTTGTTCTTAACAGTTTTTATTTTTAACAATTCTGAGTCCCTATTGATTTTTTTTTTTCCCCCCCTTTAATATCTTTCAGTTATATTAATCTTGGTGGCATAAAATCTTCCATCTGTCAAATTTGCCATGACCCTACAAAAAAAAAATTCCCATCACCATAAAGATAGGAGAAGGGTAATAGGTAATGACTTTACATGGAGTATACTGCTTGAAAGCCTGTTGAAGCTCTGAAAATATTTGTGATAGGATGAAAGTACCTAAAATGCAATCCAGCAAGTGTTGTTGTATTTCATATCTTGACAATGCATGTCCCATTGGGGAGGTCTTGTCTTTTTGTGTTTTTTGTGTGTCAAGGTAACATTGTCTTATTAGTAAGAGGGAATTACATAAACATTTATGATTTCATTAGCTTATTCATATTTTGTTTTCATAGTATGTTGGTGTATCAGAATTCAGTGATGGGTGTTAGTCTTTTCTCACGTGTTTTTAAAAAAAAGGATATTTTTACTTTTTTGGATTTTTGGGGAGTGCAGTGACTATTTTAAGAAGTTGTTGAAATATATAGGTTAAAACAACATAAGTGCTCTTTAATTATTTTAGTAGGAGAGGATTTTGTGAAAACAAGGTTTTAAAATAAACTTGGGGCAAATTTGACCAAATATCAGATGGAAATATTTCCTTCGAAGATGGAAACAAGATGAAATAGTTTTAATCATTTAAATATGAGTTAAATAATATCTTGCATTTCCAGTGATGTAATAATGTTTGTGTTCTTATTAATGAAAGAATACCTGAAAGTAAAATTAAACAAAATCTTAATATCACAGTAAAGCTGAGATTTTAATACGTGTTCATTGTTATGGAAAAATGTCTGAAGTTTGCAAATGGAATGAAAAGTAAATCTTGATTTATTTATTTTTTCAGTTTTAACAATTTTGTGGTCTAGGTAACGGACTTTATTTTTAAAATGTGGCTTTGTTCAGCAAGCTACAACTTCTTTCTCTCGCTGACTTCTTGCTGTTGGGGCAGGGGGCTGGACTGGATGATCTCCTGAGGTCCCTTCCAGCCCTAATGTCTATGAAATATGTGAATCTTTGTGTTTAAAAAAAAAAATTGGGCCATTCCAGTGTAAAGTATGATTAAGTTTCTGATAACCACAGTTTCAGTTCAAAAGAGCATTTGAGTACATGCTTAATTTTGAAAGTCCTGCTCACCCTTATAGGACTATTTACATGCTGAAGTATTTCATTTTATTAGGGCCTAGGAGACAATGACCTGGCCTTCCATGTTTGAGTCTGAATGACTTATTGCTCAGAAATGAAAAATGGCTTTTTCTAACTGCTGATCTTGCAAACTTACACTAGAATCGGAAGGTCAGTCCATGTGTTTTCTGGCAAGTTTCATGACTCTTCATTTGCATATAAGGCCTTTAAAATGTGGTAACTTGTGTGACAAAAGAACAAGTAGTCCCTAGGTCCCTAGCTGGCTTGGCTGTACAGTAATGGAATAGTACTACTGTATTTACATGAATCCAGGACAAGGGTTTTTCTCCCTAGTCAGCATGAGAGGAAAAAAGCCTCGTCTTAGATTCAAGTACAGGATAACCCCCCCCACACACACACACACACACACTGTTTTAATTGGTGCTATTTTGCCATAGTGCTGGTTTTACATTGACACCTGATTCCACTTGGTGAGTTTTGTTATAATGCTCACGGGCATTGTACAGCTGGCAGCATGTTTTGCTTAATGCTGTTCCAGTTAATGCTTAGTTTTTCGGGAACAATTTAGAGCACTAAGCAGGGGTTGCCTGTACTGGCTTTGGGCAGGCAAGAGCTTACTTTTGGCTTTGGCTCGCTTCAGGTTTGGGACTGAAGCTGGAGATGAGCTACCCCAGCCCGAGGCAGGTGGCAGCTCATGTTGCAGGGGATGGTGAGTTCAGGGGAGACTGTGCAGTGGGGGAGGGCATGGGGGAGGTTTGTTATGTGTTACTGGTGGGGGGGTGGGCACAGTCCTGCCCCTGCAGCTGCTTATCTTCAGCCCTGGCCCAGCACCAACGCAGACTTGCTGTGGCTAGGTTAGACTGGACCTGCTGCTGTTGCCAGCCCCCAGGGCCACAGTTGCTGCGTGAAAGGTAAGTGGCAGGGGGTGGTGCAGAAGAGACGGTAGGTAGCGCTGGAGGGCAGGCACAGGAGTGCATGTGGCAGGGGCAGATGGCAAGAGGGCAGACACGTGAGGGCTACAAGTGGCAGGGGGAGGGATGCAAGGGACAGGCATCTGGTCCCTTGCCTCCTGTTGCTGCTCTGTGGGGATGAATGTAAGATAACCTTCCAATAATAAGATCATGTACATGAAAGATTGTGAAAAATGTATAATTTTCCATGTATAAAATCTAATTGTTGGAGGGTTATCTTAAATTTGAAGTAGTCTTGGATTCAGGTATATATGGTACTTCGTTAGTAAGTTAAGCACACTGTGAAAATGGACAGAGAAGTTTGTAATTTCACACCCATTCCTGAGCCTTGTCATCCTTACCATTCTGAGCAGAAGTTTGGATGTGAATGTTTTAAGTCTCTTCCCTGCTAGAGCAAGATGCAGCACTTAGAGTAGACAGCACCATTCTATATATTATGCAGTTCTTAAAGATAGACATATGGGGTAAACAAAATACAACATTACATTTTTTTTAACGGAGTTGAACTTCAAAGATGTGAAGGTAAATATTTAAAGAGAAGCTGTATGTCTTTAAAAAGGGGTGGGGGTTGATTTCCTTATGAATTAGAAAACGGCTGAACGGTTTTATTTATTTATTTTTACTAGCAAAATGTTAGGAGTGGTGAGTTTCTTAGTGTTACTAGAAGAATGGTTTAATGTGGGGGGTTTCAGGATAAATATTGCTTTTTGTCCTTTAAAGAGATGGTGGTCAAGAATCTTTATTTTTATTAACTAGTGACTTCCCTCAAAAACAAAACAGTGAATAACAATCTCTACATTTCTCAGTTGGTAAACCTTCACTTCTGCTTCATGTGATGTTTTCTTGAGTAGATGAGCCTTGCATTTATAATATTTAAAAAAATAAAAAACTTCAAAAGGCATCATTAGACATAATTAAGAAGCAAAAAGATTGGTTAACTTTAAAAAGACAAAAAGCTGACATTGTTTATTTTCAGATTCATTGAAGGAGGCCAGTGAAGCTTTCCCAAGATCTTGCTAATGACTTTCTCAGTCCCAGTACGGTGTCCTTTGATCCACACGTTGATTAAAAAAATCAGCATTTCAGTATATATCTCTAGGCTTTTTTAGTATAGTAGCTACTGCTCATGTGTGGGTGTATTTATAAGCCCGAGTATTTAGAAAAAGCTCAAAAATATTTCAGTTAAATAATTTTTTTCTATGGGGTGGATAGTGGTCCCTTAATCCCACGCTTCCTTAGTTTTATCTCATTACCAGCTTCTGGATGGATTCATTTCAGGCATCCATACCTAGGACTGGGTAGAAAACAAATGGAGAAACATTCAACTGAAAGTGTCATTTAAAATATTCAGCACTACCTCTAGGCTAAATGAATTAATCCACAATATGGAATAACTAAACATTTTTATATAAAGAAGTTAAGCAAGACAAGTATATTTTCTGCTTTCTCATGGCTTCTTTCTGCTCCAGCAACATACTTAAGTGAGTATGGATCCAGTTGTTAAGGAGGGAATGAAACAGTGATCACAATGAACTTTGTTCTGCCCATAAACTCAACTAACTGAGGGATTATCAGTGCAATAATTGAATGATAATGATTGAATTACTGTCTTTAGGCCATTGCCAACATCCTACTGAAAATAGTGGGGGCCATTTCTCACATAATTTACATTCAGTGCCTCAGTTCCAGTGGTCTCTAGGAGACAGCATCACTTCTGTTTAAATTCAGAAAGTGATAGTTAACAATATGTACAAGCCAAAGTGTTCCTTTCCCACTTCATTGAAGCCCAAAAAGCCCTTGTATTTGGTTTCATAGAGGCTCCTTATTCCAGAGCTTGGACCTAGACTCAGTATGCAGAAGGATCACCATGTTAGGGAATGATTCCAAACCCTCCTTTCCCAGTCTGAGCAAGTCAGTATTTGTGACTGTGGATAGAGGAGGTGTACAGTGTCGCTGCTTTGGAGCTTCATCCCTTTCCATTCTTCTCTCAAGGTGGAAGAGGATAAAACATGCATATCTTTCTGAAGGAGATCTTGCACCTGGTAGGGTTGGGGTCGGTAGATTCTGCTTGTCAAGACACAGGGAGCTTAAAGCTCTGTTTTATGAAAATAATACAAAACAGCTTTCTCATTAAACATATATTTTGCCCACTGAATTACATGGGGTGAGGAGAAGGAGAAGTGGTTGTGTTATTAAAAGCTGCATCATATATATTTACAATGGAAATGCCAGAACTTGCTCCCAGCTGATGCACTTTGCTAAAAGAATATTACAATTACATTTCTTTTAAAGTATTTTCTTGGTTCTTAAAAAACAAACAAAAAAGGCAAAATTACATTCTGTTGTGTTCAGCTGTACCATCTCTTCCCACTATTTTGCAATACATAATGTGCCAGATTTAAATACTCTGGTACGTTGTCCTTCTTGGATTCTGGTGTTCCTCCAGTTCCCGGTAGGTGTAATAGTCTGTTGGGGTCCTGAACCCCATTGCTGCTCTGATTGTATATATATTGTGAATAAGCTTACTTATTAACTGAACTACAAGTTTAGTCCTACTGATACAAAAAATTGCTCCTCTATTCATTATCCTAGTCTGTTAAAACATCTTATTTAACTAGGTAAAACTACACTAAATTGCTTAATCCACTAGGAATCTATATTTAGTCAACCATTGAGACTATTGAGAACCATTGTAACATTTTGTGCCTTTTAAGTGTTTTTTTAACTTAGATTTATAGTCCAGAGATGACCTTTCAAATGACTGAGTTACTTTAAATTGAGAGAATTTTACCCTATGTCTAACTTTAAAATGCTGTCTCTCTTTGAAACTCTGTCCAATAAACATCTTTTGCTGCATTTCTTGCTCCTCCGGAAAGAGAACATTTTATAACTGAAACCTGACAAACTGTCTTCCAACTAGTTGTGCACCAGCTGTTGCTGCAGTGTTTACTTGCTCAAGTATAACACGAGTTATGTAACATGTAGGATCACTGTGTGGTACCACATTTTTTTTGCATATGCTAGCTTCCTTTGCAAACAAACTTAAGTGCATACTTTTGATTTAAAAGACAGATGAAGGAAGCGGGTGTAACTTCTACGAAGTTTCTGTTCTAGTAGGCACACTTTAGCTGCATTTTCATTTGATTAAGCACACTGTTTTTCTGTCCACCATCTACATACTGTTTCAGTTCCATTTTATACAGTTTCTTTCCTTGGTCATTCTGTTTCTTCTTTTTATGTAAAGCAGCAGCTCATTCATAAAGTGAATGAGGAATAGGTGATTTAAGTTATGTGATTTGTTTTGTTTTTAGGTTATCAAGGAAGATGCAGGGTTTTGGAATGATATACATGAGGAAAGAATACCTGAGTTTCAGAACAGCTTGGGAGGGTACTTATACACAGCCGCTGAGAGAGCTCTGAGAAATAGATGAATGGGCCCAGTGACCGACACTTTGTAGAATGAATAACATTATAGAACTTGGTAATTTTACATTTAGCAAAATTATCGTTACAGAACTCAGTAAAATCATAATCTGCTGAATTTTATTGTTTTAGAGCTCCAATTATTCTACCTTTTATAGAGCTAATATTCTGAGACTGTTTTTAGTTTCTGATTATTGTGCTTCATTAAACTTTGGTGCTTTAATATCAGGAAGATAATGGATATAACTGTTCAGTCCAAAAGTGAAGGGCTTGACTGGGTACTCGGGTCACTATTAGCCTTAATCTTTTTTTTTTTTTTTTCTTTAAACATGGAGAGGCAGGAAATTTTGGGGAAAGTATTGTTTATACAGTACAGTTAGCTGCTTATCTCAAAACAAGGTTTGCTAAAGTACAAAAAGCTGCTGTGTTGCAAGACTGCAGAACCTGCTGTTGACAACCATGATAGAAGACCAAACTAGAGGTGCCGATATATCAGTTGCCTATTGGATTTGCACTGATAAAAGGAAGATTACATTATTGGCTATCAGCTTTTTTTAGCCGTTGTAGCTGCTAGTGTTTACCAATAATTATGCCTTCTGGCTAGGGCCCTGGACACCTGGGTTCCCTCTCCCCCATGGGGCCAGGTCCCCCAGATGCCTGGGTTCCCTAGGGAAATGGCAGGTTTTCCCTTGCAGGTGGACAGCATTCTAGCCTGCAAGGGGTCCTCCTTGGGGCTGTCGGGAGCGAGATGTGGGGGACACCATATGTATGTGTGCAGCTTTGGCCAGGAATACAGCTGGGCAGTGTGGAAAGCAGCTGCCTGCAGCTAAGTCTATGGAGGAGAAGAGGTATGGGCAGATTGAGGGCCCCATGGTGAGGGAAGGAGTGGGGCTGGGTGTGCTGCGCAGCCAGGGCGGGAAGTAGGATGGAGCAAATCCCGGGACATCATTCTCCCCTTGTACTCGGCCTTGGTGAGGCC
>NW_017728947.1:110160745-110170679 GCF_001723895.1 Crocodylus porosus
CTTGCTGGGATCCTATGACCCCAGCTGACTTCCTGTCCTTTGGGCAGGGGGCTGGACTCGATGATCTCCCGAGGACCCTTCCAGCCCTAATGTCTATGAAATCTATTAAATCTATGGAGCCATGGGTGGCTTATCGGGGGGGATGGGGGAGAGCCTGAGTGGCTCCCCACCACTGCATGTACTGCCCTAGGGAGGCATGGGGTGGCATGTGACCTCCAGATTAGTTTGCGGGATAGATGCGGGCTGCCTACTCTGGGCTCAGGGCTCTCCGCTCTGCTGCCTTTCCATTAGAAGTTCCCTACCGGCTGCATAGCCCCTGCCCGTGCAGCAGCAGTGGGGGATAGTGAGTTGTATCCCCTGCTGTCCGGTGAGCAGGGGGCACATGGCTGACATGAAGCTCCAGGGGTAAAGGCAGTGGGGCACAGAGCTCTGAACCCATAGCAGGCAGACTGCATCTGCCCTCAACCTGTTTGGCTCTGCTTAAGTGTCCCTGAGCTTAAACAGTGGTGGCAGCACTTCAAATAAATCTCATTCGACAGCACCCCTGCCTCCATTTTTAAGCACCAGGACACTAATGCGTGAGATGCGGGTGACTGCTAGAGTGTGCCAAAAAAAGGTTTATATCAGTAATTTAAAATGCCTACTGTTATTATTAAATATTGGTTATTAGATCGGCATTGGTCAATATGGTTGGTTAATAATTGGCTATTGGTATCGGCTAAGAAAATCTTTATTGGTGCACCCTTTGGCCAAACCATATTGTAGCTGCTTTGAATGTTGCCATATTATAACAGGGTCCAACATGACATTTTATTGTCCAGTTAACTACAGACTGAAAACAGTTTGATTTGGCTTAAGGTTAGATTCTGGAAGGGGAGGCTATGTTATTGGTCCTACTGTTTTTAATTACCAACTATCTCTAGCTTGAAGGTTGTCAGTGGATCAAGCCATCCATGTTGTTTCAAATATCAGGGTAACTTTTTTTGATTTAAATGCTGAGGAAAAGAAATCAACAATAGCAAGATGGCTTAAAGGAAGTAGGAAAATTATGATACAGAAATAGTTGTACTCCAAAGGGTAGGTCTATTAAAGTAACACATCCCTGTTTTTACTTTATTTCAATTTTTTTGAAGTTTACAAATTTCAGTTTGTATTTTCCTGGCGCATGGACTAATTTAAAAAAAAGAATTAATTTGGTCCTAATTAACAACTGTGGCACATGAGCCATAAAAGAATCCCACTCATTTTCCTACAGAGTAAAACATAGATAAAACATATTTTGCAGCCAAATAAGCAGAGATGGCTTTAAATATGGCCAGGGAACAAATGTTTGGTTAGTGGAGATTTTTGAGTCCTGCTTCCCTTCGTAGGATTGGGGCTCTTGTTCTCTGAAGAGAAACCAGGAGACTTGCAGGAATATTTTAAATGGCCAAGAAACTGGTGTTTGCTATTTTCAACAAGGGCATTCAAGATGTGTTTTTTCATAACATTTTGACTCCTTGCTTTGTGTGGTGAGTGTTCAGAAAGCTAGGATTGGGACTGGAGAAAAGTGTAAACGGAAAACAGAAGGATGATCTTGATTAAGGTATTGGATTAGGAGATAAAATCTTGGGCTGTATTGGAGACTTCTGCGCACCCCTGAGCCCATCACTGAAGCTAAGCCTATGCAAAGGGAAGTTTCCTGAATAACTTGCATTGCTCTGGTAGACTAGCAAGGTGCCCCTAGTATGGACAGCACTTCATACAGGCAGAACTGCACTCTTTCAGGTGTAACTTGTTTTGTCTCTTTACCTCTCTCTAGCAAAATAGGTCTTACTGGTAAAAGTGCAGTTCTGCTGACATAACTATGGAGGCATGCTGGGAACTTCGTACCACTTTACATCCCCACTGTTAGATATAATTAGATTGCAGAAGTTTGCAGTGTATTTCTGGTCTTCACCTTGTTGTATCTCATTTTATTCCTTATCAAATGGCATGAACATTACTTTCTCCCAGCTGTTGTCTGTCTTGTTTACTTTAGGTTGTGTGCTCTGGGTCTTGCTCTGATTTCTGCAGTACATGGCACCATAGAGTTTGATCCTGGTTGGGACCTGAAGGGTGTGTATTTTATTCAGCCTTTAATAGCATTTTTAAAAGTCCATAAATCATGATAAATCTGCTCAGAGTGCTGAGTCAAACAGTATGGTAAACTGTGGGAGAGAGCTGAAAGAGTATAATACACAAATCGGGAAAAAAATATTTGTTTAAAAATGCAAGTAACCCAGGCTTGTGCAACATGCTTGCACCTTCAGCTTGGCAAGAGCCCTCTACAGTCATCTGCAAAGGTGTGTTTTTATGTTCTTTCAGTCCTTTCCGTTTCTTAATCGTACCAAAGACAGTAGGACATTGGTGCTTGAAGAACACTACATAGCATACTGTCATTATTCCCTTTATATTCTGTCTCTGGTTTTATGCCTAATTTGGAAGCTCTTCGGGGCAGAAGCTGTCTTGTTCTGTTTGTGTAGTCTGTCGTTATGGGCACCTGGTCCACAATTGGAACTCCGGCAGCCTAAAGTAATACAAATCAGTAAATGCTTCCAAAATTAACTGAACTGTTGCTTCTCTTGTTAAAGCTTTAATGATCCAATGAGGGGGAGGGTCCTTGTGAAATATAGCTCACTCACTCCCTTTATCTTTTTTTTGTTTAGAATGAACTAGCAAATTTAAGTACATTTGCTAAAGGTTGACGTACAGAAAATTGTCTCCCTTGATATTAACTTAGGAACCTCTCTAAGGATATGGACAAATACAATGATTGCATTGTTAACGTAAATACCCTTTTCAACTGTTCCAGCGCAACAGTTTTGTCTGTAAGGGTGGAAATGGACATATTGTCTGATGTCCTGTTTGTATCACTTTAAAGTTTATGGTGGCACGAATTGTGAGCAAATAAATGTTGCTACCTGTGTTGTGCCACATGAAAGGAAAACCAGTGTCATGACAAAAAGATAGTAATAGACTCTGCAGCTCTGTGGTGGGAGAGTAGGAGCACCCTGAGCTGCTCAATACTCTCCAGCCATCCTGGGCAAGTACTTTTTGGGGCTTGAGGGTCTCTCAAGCCCTCAGAGCACCCTCCTGCTTTCCCTGTTTACAGAGAGGTACCCCAGGGAATCTTGGGGTGCCTGTCTATAAGCAGGGAGGCCAGGGCTCTCTGCTCAGCTAGACCTGTCCCGTGTGATTGCAGGAGCGAGTCTGGCTGAAGTGGGTAAGAGCCCTGCTTCTTCCACTGAGGCAGACTCGGCAGACTTCTGCGGTTGAAGGGGAGGCAGGTCTGGTTAAGCAGGGAGATCACATTGTCCTTTGTCCTGAACCATCAAGGGCAGGACAAGGAGACATGTGTTTTGCTCAGTGAAGTGCATCAGTTGTGCCATGAGACACAGCACAGCTGATCCGCTTTATTCAGCAACGTCTATTTCTAGCCTATGATTCTGTAGTTATACAGGTGTAGCAAAGGAGTGGCAATTCTCACTAGCTTCAGTCTCAGCCAGGGCACTTTAGCTCTCCCATGTTGATACAGGATCTTGTAGGTGAACAGTTGGATCATAACAGCTGCTTTGTACTCTTTAACAACAGCTCCCTCTTCCCTTGTTAAACAGTTAAAAGGACGTGTCCATACCCTTGGGGTCTCCCAAATCAAGTTGGTCACAAGTCTCAAAAGTTTGTTTTTTTAAATAGAAAATAGTTTTATATTCTTTCTATTCTTACTAAGAAATGTCCCCTTTGTCTAAATCCTAGAAGAGAGTTCTTAAACTTCAAAGGCTAAAATGATCCTTTGTACAATAAAAATATGTTGAAAAAAGAATTGTATAGAAATAGGCCTAGAAGGGACTTCTAGAGGTCATCTAGTCCAACCTTCTGTCTGAGGAAGGGTAGGCAACCCCTGGCATGTGCCAATGTGTGGCATGCAAAGGCATTTTGCTTGGTATGCATGCCTTGGGACAGAGCATGGAAGTGTCTGGGGCTGCATTGCCACAACAAAGATCGGGCCCCTTGCAGCTCCCCTGCCATCTGCCCCTGGTGTGCCAACATCTTACAAGTTGAGTTTGTTGGCACTCTGCCCAATATTTCCAACCTCTGATCCAAACTTTTCATAAACCTGTGACTCAATGCAGGCTTAATACCCCAACCTGCCAGAGTTGAAGCAGGGGAACCATGGCAGCCAATGTCCTGTTCCTGTGAAATGTTAAAAATATGTACTCGAGTTCTCAGGTAGAGGGCCCATGCCCCTGTGCTAGAGAGGAAGGCAAACCCCCCCACAATCTGTACTAACTGACTATAGGGTAAAAAAATTTCCTGATCATAAATATGGCAGTTGGTCTGACCCTGAGAAGGGGCCAGGAACCTCTGGGTTTTAGTCCCAGCAGGAGCACTGGCACAGCCTAATGAGAGTTCCCAGCCTTGGCTGTAGCCAACATCCAGTACCTCTGAGGGAGGCTTAAAAACATCCTGACATATGTAGCAGAAAGGGGGCCAGGGGAATCGGCAAAGGCCAGAAGTATGGGAAGTACACATGATAGAAGATGGGCATGCCTAGATCATCCTTGACCAGTAGTCGACTAACTTCTTCCTGAATAACTCCAGCGATGGAGTCCACAGCTCCTCTAGGCAGCCTGTTCCACTGCCTTGCTATTCTAACAGTGAAGAAGTTTTTTCTGGATAACCAATCTAAACTTATTTTGCTGCAACTTTGAGAGTGTGTGTCCTTCTCTTTGTAGCAAGAGAGAAAAGGTGCTTTCCCTCTTCATTATGGTAGCACTTCAAGTATCTGAAGACTGCTAGCATGTCCCCTCTTTAAACATCTTTTCAGCAAGCTGAACATGCCCAGCTCTTTCTGCCTCTCCTCATATGATTTGCTTCCCAATTCCTTTATCAGCTTTGTTAGGGGCCTGCCTCTGGGCCTTCTCTAACTTCTCTTACATCCTTTTAAAAATATGGAGTCAAGAACTGTAAACACTACCCCACTACTGTTAGATGAAGCTTAACCAGTGCTAAGTAGAGAAGTACTATCACCTTGTCTTGCACCTAATTAATCTGATACAATTCAAATTGGGGTAAGCTCACTTTGACCAAGCAAGGAGATAATTCTTGTTCAGTAGCCTGAAACCTCCTAAAGAGCCAGTTGAACAAAAAAAATTGCCTGTAGGACATGCCATTGAGTGTTCAGAAAACCTTGGTGCATTTAAAGGAGTAGCAGTCTCAAGTTCATTACTAGGGCAGGCTTGATTATAAATTTGGCCTCTCCCCACTGTGCTGGGTAAATAATAGCATGCAAGTATTAATTATTTGTGGAAGAGTAAAACTTACTGAATTGGGGGCAGGTGGAAGGGAAGGTAACAGTTGTTTATCTGTGTATAGGAATTGGATAGATTAGGCAGGCATTCATTTAGCTTACATGTCCTTTCTTATGCAGATAGTTTGCTAGTTGTGTTAGCCTGAAGTCAGGCAGAAGGTAGGACACCCACCTTTGGAGACTAATTGGTTCAGGGTGAGTGCAGTGAGTTGTGAACTTAACGGATCTCTCTCCCATGCTGTTTCTCCTGCTTTTTGTTATAGTTGTTTTTCCCCGTTCTTTATTCAGCATTGCTTAACCCACACTTAACCCTGCTTCATGTGATCCCCGCTGCTAGACTTTTTTTCTCTTTTTCTTCTCCCTGTACTTCCTTCATAGTTTGGTTTTGTTTTACTGCTTCTGTCAGCCACCTACCATGTGCCACAAAACCTTCTGGCTCCACATTCTTTTCCTTTTTGGGGGGCATTATTGTATGTGCTTAATGAAAGAGATTTTTTGTTTGTTTGCCTGTTTACATACAGCCTGATCATCTCGCTTAAGCCAGCACAGAAATGAAAACCTATAGCCTTTTTGCTTCTAAAGGCCACAAAACAGTGGATGAAACATGGCTTGATTTCTTCCTTCCTTCCCCCCACCCCCAACTCCTCTACTGACTGCTTCATAGGATTTGTGCTCTACCTCAGCTGATCAACACATACTGCAGTTCAGGTAGAGACCATATGGCTACTCTTGTGTGCACCCTCCAATAGAGCGTACATACTCACTTGCTGCAGTTTTGTCAGGATCCTTTGGAATTGCACTCCTGTCCTCCAGCATGATCAGAGTCCTTTCCAGGTTTGTCATCTGCAGATTTCCTTGAGAAGCAGCTCTTGGGCAAAACCTCGCTCTCTGCTTGCTGCTCTCCTGTTTGCTCCTCTGTTTTTGGTCATGCTTTGGGTAGCAAATGCCACCAAAGGATCCCTGGTCTAGTTGAGTAACCCTCTTTTACGCTGTATCAGTGTGTTTTCATGCCCTTTGCTTTCTATTTTTAGGATTCCAGCTCCTCAGCCTGCCTCTGTGGCTTGTTCCACTCTATTTTGGTTTTGTTGCTAATGTTGAATCTTGGTGCTTCAGCCCTTGTCCAGGTGCTTGCTGCTGGTTGGAGTTTTTTTGGTGCCACTTTTTCTAGACATTGTGCAGTTTGTATTGCCTGTAGACTGCAACCAAAATGTTTCACACATTTTCGAAATCGCAAGATATTGTTCTTCCACTGATGTTCCATGAAAGTATACAGAAGCTCAGCATTTCTGAAGTCCTGGCTTGTGTTTTGTAGAATCACAGAAATTAAGGGCTGGAAGGGACCTCAAGGATGAGCATGATAGTTGCATCCTTTAGAAGAGAATAAGGTATCGTGCATGTTGCGTCTTCCTCAGAAATATTCCCAGTAATGCTATATTTGGCTAAAACGCCTCTTTTCTTGAAGAAAGATGACTTGAAGACAAGGTTTCACTACTGCAGAAAGCTCCTTCCTTGCTTGAATAAGGTGCTAGGTAAAAGTGATGAAACGGGAGTGTGTATTCTAGGTAAATCAATGCTTTCTTTAAACTACAAAGTTTATGCCCGTGTCATCCATTCATGTTTGAAGTTTCTTTATGGTTTTTTTTGTCAATAAAGTAAGCATTTGTTACGGTAACATTCCTAGAAAGTGTTTTGTACCAAAGCCCTTTCCCTGCATGTTTTACTTTTCCATTTGTCTCAGAGCTGTGCTTGCCTGCCTTACTGCTCAAGACCTGCCTGCTATAGGGCAAAAGTAGGTCATGAGATTGCCAGGAAATACATTATTTCTTACCTAACTCCAGCTATAATAACAAGGATGCTTTAATCTTTACTAACAGCTTTGGACCCTATCAACCCTATGCAGGGTAGGGGAGAGGTGAAAATCTCACATTGGCTAGGAAGCTACTGCTGTCAGTGCTGATCAATTGGGGGAAATAATTGCACAAATGGCTTTATAAACACAACGTGAGATATGAGGGGAGTCTTTTCTGCTGAGATGACTGAATTGGAGGGAATCTTCTTCCCCTTGAACTTTTCTCATTTGAGCTATGCTTTAAATCTAGTCTGAAAGAGATCAGAATCGTCTGTTCCTTTGAATGCTGGCGGCAGGAAACCTTTCTGCGTTTCTTCGTAAAGGTGTTGAACCTCTGCTTCATAAAATATCTTTGTTTTTATAAACTGTGTGCACAGTGCCTTTTACTCTGCTGTCTCTGCATAAAAGTATCATGCTCTAGCTTAGGCTGTCATGCTATTGTATCACAAGTCTGATCTATTTGCAGACTTCTGTCTGCAACTATGACAGCTACCTGTTTAAACTCAGTGCAACTTCTGTAGATAGAGAAGCCCTTAGTTCACTCTATGAAGTGACATGTACTGAGGACTTGCTGGCTAAAAATTGTTACTGGGGAGATGTTATAGGTGTGGAATGAGCAGCAAAGTCTGGCTCATAATGTAGTGAGAAGTTCTGTCCCCTTTCAGCCCTCCTATCGTGGGGTCAAGTTGGAAGAGAGAGTATCCATCTATGTTGACCCCTCAAGCTTGTTTGGGTTTTTTGTTTGTTTTTTTAAATCCGTGTTCTTCTATTTTATCCTTGTCCTTGGTAAATGGCTCTGGTGCATTTGTATGTTGCTGCTCATAAGATTACATTAATCTGATGAGGTAAACTGGTATGGTTCAGTTGCTTTACTGTTTTCTCAGGGTTATCAATAGTAGTAGTCACACTTGAGCAGAATCAGCAATTTTTTTTTCTTTGGGGGGAAGCTACAAATAATGGTAGATGCAGTGTAGCTTTGTCTGCAGACTCAGAAAAGCAGTAGTATTTTTAAGCAGGGGTGGGCAAAATGCAGTCCATGCGGCCCCTGAAATAGTTTAGAAAATTAATATTTATCCGTCCTTGGTTCCTGTCAAAGATGACAAAGTGGGGAGGGAGAGGGCAGGGGAGGACTGCAGCCAGGGAAAGAGCTGGTGCTGAGTGCAGGAAAAGAAGGCCCCTCCCCCATCCCGTGGCTGGCACTCCCTGCTGCAGCAGCTCATCACTCGTGTGGGGCTGTCTTGGGCAGGCACAGTTAGCTCCGCGTGGGCTGTAGCTCGGGGCGCTGGCCCCAGGGCAGGGGAGGAGCCACTTTTCCCCACATTCAGCACCAGCTTGTAACCTGCCCCCGCTGCCAGTGCTGGCTCTGGGCTTACCCATCAGGGCTGCACTGTGGCGGCGGCAGCTGCTTGGTGCAGAGGAAAGTGGCCCCCCCACTTGCCATGCAGGGCAGTGTTTGATGCTGGTGGCTGTGGTGAGGCTGCCAACACTGGCTCTGTGCTGCCCAGCGTATGAGCTCTGGGCAGGCAGCAGCAGCAAACGCTGCCTGGTGTGGCAAGTGTGGGGGCTGCTTTCCTCCACACCGAGGAGCTGCTGCCGCCGTGGCGCAGCCCTGATGTATGAGCCTGGAGCTGGCATGGGCCCCAGGCTGGCAGCAGGGGCAGGTTATAAGCTGGTGCTGAGGGTGGGGAAAAGTGGTCCCTCCCCTGCCCTGTGGCCAGTGCCCCATCCTGCAGCTGCTCACAGCCCACTTGGAGCTGTCTGCACACTCAGGACAGCCCCAAGCAGACTGTGAGCTGCTGCAGCAGGAAGCACAGGCCATGGGGAGGGGCCGCTTTCCCCCCCAGGCACTCAGCACCAGCTTGTTCCCTGCCGATGAGCATGGGGTTGGGGCTGTACATTGCCCCCCGCCTGTACCACGGGGCTGAAGGAGGGGGCACTGAGAGTGAGTGGGTGCAGGAGTGTGGGGCCGACTTCAATGTCCTGGGGCTGCGGGAATACAGGGTGCCAGCCAGCAGAGGCTCTGTGCCAGGCCAGCTCCCTCCTCCCTGCTGGTGCAGCCCAGCTCTGCTCCACAGACCACTGCCAGCCTGTGCCCTGCTCTGGGCCCTGCTGGCAGTGGCCCTGGGACATTGGTCCCAACATGGTGACCAGGGGGTGGGCCACCTGTCAAGGGGCGGGGCTACCCATGGGGCCCTTGACAGCTTGCGAAAACTGGGTAAGCAGCCCCCCCACCCCCCGAAATAACTGCCTGCCCCTAATTTTAAGGCTATTGCTGTTAACTTACCTTTCTAGTTTTGTTTAATGAAAGCTGAAATTCTTTAGAAGCAGCAAGCTCAACATCTTTGCTTCCAAGTGGAAGTTTTTTTACCTTCAAATAAATTATTATTTTTAAAGGCCTGATTATATCTGAAGGGAAAGAATTGGTCCACTTACCCCAAAAAAGCAAACTGGATGTTGGCATTTTCTTTCACAAAAAAATGTTGCAAACCACATGTGCCTTATGATGCATCCTTCAAAATGATGGTACTGTATGCTGTGGCCTCTACTTAAGTACATTTCTTAGATGCAAGTTCCACAGCCACATTGTAGTTATCTTCCAGTCTAATTATATATTCAGTGCTACACTAGATCTTTAAATGTGTGAGGTAACATTTGTTAACATTATACCTGTGAAATCTTAATTTGGACAAAGCAGTAGAAGCTTCAGCCTGCCCCTAAATGAAAGAGGAGGTATGCGTGGAGGGGTAGATACTTAA